>NW_026054581.1:0-305637 GCF_022478715.1 Daldinia decipiens
TAATAATAATATAATAAAATTTATAATAAAATAAATAAATAAATAATAATTTATTTAAAATTTATTTTAACGTATATATATTATATTATATAATACCGGTTAAAATTTTATCTTTAAAACTTATATAATTTAAATATATAAAATTCTTAATTATTACATAATTAATACATATTAAATAAACATTATATAAAATTTAATTCATTATATTATTAATAATTTAATTAATTAAAATAAAATCGTAAAAACGCATATTATATTACTATTTTACATAAGATTAAAGATTTTCAAATCACTTAACATGGCTGACTAATCTGACAGGTGATATATCGGACTATTTTACGTAAAAGTGGATATGCTGTACGTTTAGTGGATTTTTACTGTACGTTTAAAGTTACTGCTTAAAGTCAAAAGCAATATTAAAATCATCTGCATACGAAGAATCAAAAAGAGGTACATGCGTACTTCCCAACATAACTCTACCTAGGAATCAGTAGACCATGACCTTCGATTTAAAAAGTACTTCGGGATCAGTACAAATCAGATTCTAATCAGACCGTCCACCTAAATAGTATATATATTTAGTCACTCCCTCCTTACTCTCACATCCTTCTCCCATCTTTTTCATCGACCTTCACTTTACAACCTAAACTCATCACCAATCTTTTCGAATATTCAACCTTTACTAATGCTATCTTCCCATATCTACCTCCTAATCTTATATATCTGTCGCCAACACATGATATCCAGTTACCTCTATTTACAAACCCATCTTAACTAGTTTTTTATTTGTTCACATGTATTGCCGACCACCTCCAAATCCTATCCATCCATCTCCTTCTATCGAATATTTTATGACTAAATATTATATTATTTTCAACCTTCATCTAATTAATCCAATCTTTACTCTATTTTCTCATTCTACCAACTGCTCCAAATTGTACCTACTACCTTTTCTACCTCCTCTCTACGGATTGCCTTTCTCCTTTTCAGATATAACATTTTTGCACCGTTATATCTACAATTATCCATCGTTTACTTCTAATCTATCACCTTATTTCTTCCCTTTCTTGCGCTTGCCCCTCCACCACTAGGCAATCCCCTCCAACCCCCCACCTCTACCGATTACTCCCACGACCTTCGCCTTAGCCTTTCCACCTATTTTAGATATAATATACTACCTGGATACTTACTCTGACCTTCTACTACTACTAACCTATCTCTATTCGCTCTAGGACTCTAGGATTAACCCGGACACCACCCTCCAGCGACAACTGAGACTGCTATTCCACCGACCGACGAGGAACATAGCCGCCTCCCGGCCCGTGAGCGATATACGAATGTCGGCTAGAAGACTAGCGTCGGCTGGCCCTTTATATCTGCAACAGGTCGACTGTTTACTGGGAAGTTAGAGATCGAGCTCTGACCTGCTCATGTCATTCGCTTCACTCTTTCACACGGAATAAAATGGGAAGTGCCTATCTAGGTAAATGCAGTGGAACTCTGACCATAGTTCTAGTTTGCTAAAGCTGAACCTCCCGACATTTATCTCTATTGAGATAGACAATGAGATGATGTACAATGGTAAAAGGAGAATTGCCTCTTTTGGTTGCTTTATCTTGGAATAAGAGTGTTAGTTTTGAATAGTAATACCTAGGTAGTTGTTAATTCTACAAGAACCTAAATATATCCTCAGCCAATATCCAGATCTGTTTGCGACTGCGTAGTCCTGTATAGGCTGTAGAGGTTCCAGTAGGGGTTTCTCTGCGTTCCATATGCTCAAACCCTCCTGACTAGACTCATGGACGAGAAACTCTAGGTAGCTATTATCATGCTCCCACTGTGCACAGAAGACATTTACAACAGTGTCGTCAAGTCCTGATATAAAAGGTAAAATTTAACGCGTAGGAATATTTTACGCCACATCCACTGTGGTGATAACCCATTATATCCGCTCAAAATCCCACTCTGTGATATTAAGTACGAGCACGCATGGTCCGCAGCTCAGATGCTAGCGCCATAAATAGGGGTTGGATTGAAACAGCCTGCGGGACGGACTGTTGCCGGCGCAGGTAGTAAGCTCTCGAGTTTGTCGAGGATTGCCGAGGTCAGCTCTGGTGCGAATAGAGGATTAATCCTAGCTACATCCGCAACTAGCTAACCGAAACTGCGAGGGTCATGTTAAGTATACGTACCCACCACTCGTCCCCGTTTACAGGGTCAATACCTACTGTAAGTTCGTTACCCGGTGAAAAGACAGGGGGCTGCAAATGTTAGTATATAGCAGTGATGAGGTAGCTGAGTTCTTGAGAGTATAAGTTCTGATCTCGCGGATATTACTGAAGTCAAAAGTACCTAGTCAGCATGTACGTGCGCGACTCGTCTCGATCCCGCGCGAAATACGCAAGTCTAGCGATGTAGCGCCCCCCTTTTTTCTCCCAATCGTGAGGTAGGAGGCAGAAAATCAACGTCATACTTTTTTTGTGATCAAAGCCCGACCCCGACGTGGTTTTGCCCGTAGTCCCTATATCGTCATTCCCCCATATCTTGAATTTGAATAGATAAAGGCTGTTTTATGTCGATATCGGATTGAGGTTGTGGCCCGGTCGAATATTGTCTATCATGCCGCGGGCCGGAGTGATTGAGGCGTCAAGTCTAAAAAGGGGTTACCACTATAGTACTACCACACTTGAATTCAAGCAAGCCAATCATGGTAGGAAGCCATCCACCTTGCGATTTGGTACTTATACACCAACTTGATCATTTAAAGTTACATTTATACAAAGAATTAGAACGGGGAAATTATCGGTACAGTGTTTCACGATATGTCTGTCTTCCTAATTTTTGGGTATTTTATAAGAGGATTTAATATTTACTCAACCATATGGTGTGGGCAGAGCCGTTAATGTCAATATTGAATAAGCCTAGGGCAGTGTGAAGGCATTTGTAAATATCTAGACAGTGAAAACAGCGGTATACAAGTTGTATGGGTAACTGTCACGGTTAGGAGTCACGGTCTTCAGCCTTTGTGTATATATACAGACCTTGCAACAAATCTGCAAGGATCTAATGTTCTAGGTTCCCCAGAACGTCATGTTCATTCAATGGCACCTTTTGGTTTCAGCCTCGTGATAGTAGCTTTAGGTAATCAAATGACTGATCTTCGTGGGAAAAGGTAGAAGCATGGTAGGATATTTGACGATAGTCTATCAGCTATTATTTCAACGGTGTTTGCCAACAGATCTCCTAAGACGTAACTAATGTTTTTATGGGTTGTTTAAAACTAAGATGTTGTAGTAGAACTATATAACGCCATGATAACTGAGCCGGTATTACAATTTCTCTTCGGTAACAAAGTTGTTGACACAACGATTATTTGAAAACGATATGCCTCCTTCATTTTTCATCCTCTTCACCAACCATCACGAGATACTCATCAGAAAGTAGCATATCCCGTAATTTTATTCAATTCCCATAACACCCGTCACCAATCTCAGCAATCCTTTCTGTATCACCACACATATACTCCAAGATGTGTCACTGCGACATGACCGAAATGAAGTGTCCGATGTGCGGGAACATATCGCACTACTACAGAAACTATGATCCCTGTGACAATAAATTTGCGTGCACTAAGTTTTGTCCAAATTTAGATGTCAATTACTTGGGATCAAGGGTCGTAGACTGTGATAAATGCACCGTACTTTGGGACATCTTCACTAACATACACCACATGTATGATCAAATAGAAGAAGGCGTGGAAACAGAGAAAGAAATGCAAGAGGAATATCAGCAACAGCTGTTGAAGGAGAAGCTTCAGCAAGAACGAGGGGAAAGTGAGCTGGAGTTAGAAGAACCGAAGAAATAAGTCTAAGGGGGTGATGCAAGGGCTTAGAATTGCAAGAACCTGAACCTGATTTCGGTGGTTCTGCCGTAGTTTGCCGTAAGTAATATGCTGTCTAGAGTAGATTAAATAGTAGCCTAATACACGATGAGCTTACTATCTAAGTATTTGTTTTTTTGTGAAGGTTCAATCAACCTGTTTTTTCCTTTGAGTAAATCTATGTCCGTTTTTAAATGGTAAGACGGTTGAAGGTTGGAGTTGACTTGTTGCTATCTGATATACAAAGACGAAGTAATGAGTATTCGGATGCAACCTCGAACTCGATTGGCTGAAATTTGGCTGCTTATTTAGTCCTATTGGCCTTGTTCTATACATTATAGCGAGGGTAGAGACTGCGGCCAATTAAAAATCAAGAAGGTTTATCCATGTACTATTATGTGGTACGATACCCTTGCACTGTGGGATCTGACAGGCAGGGCACTTATAACACTAACCTAGGCTATTGTTGGAGTGTGAGCTGACACAGCTTACTAACCCAATGTTGGTGAAGTCCGAAATAAATATCAAATCCCAGCATTTTAATTGGCTAGCAGGAACATTCTGACGAGGAATCCTGATCCTTTCGCTCCCTTCCGCTCCCTTCCGCTTACGATCCGCTATAGACGCGGATACGGAGTTTTTGACAATGCCATCAATTATCCACTATCTACTACTTGACCACATTCTTTAAATAGCCCCCCCCCTCACATAGACCATCCTCTTTCGCTACATAATATATTGCTGTTGCTAGTACCTATACCACATACCACATACCTAGGTACGCATCATGGCCGCCAACCGTGAAGATACGACCTTACATCTGCCGCGCATCCTCTGTCTGCATGGCGGCGGAACCAATGCTCGTATCTTTAGGGCTCAATGCCGCGTAGTGTCACGGACGCTAGAGCCTTATTTCCGCATGGTTTATGCCGAGGCGCCTTACGAATCTGGCGCCGGCCCGGACGTGCTTTCGGTCTATGCAGAGCACGGTCCATTCAAAAGGTGGCTCCGCTGGCTTCCCGAACATCCGGAATTAGAAGACGAAAATGCGGTTGCAGACATTAACGCCTCTCTAAAAGATGCTATGGATGCTGATGACCAAGCGGGCGCCACCGGCCCCTGGGTTGGGCTTCTTGGATTTAGCCAGGGTGCCAAGATTGCCGCAAGCATATTATATCGGCAACAGATCCGATCCGAGAAGCTAGGGTCGGCGCAGGCCGGTTCGGACTGGAAGTTCGCCGTTCTCATGGCCGGACGGGCGCCTATAGTGAACCTAGACCCCGAAGTATTCAAGTCATCCATGCTAAGCGAGGCGTCGCAGGTCGGCCTCACAGGTGCACCAGACTTAATGGAAATGATGAGCGGGAACCACATCTTGAAGCTTCCGACCATCCACGTTCACGGACTGAGCGACCCGGGTTTGAATCTGCATCGCGAATTATTGGAAGAGTACTGCGATCCAGGGACTGCTAGATTGATTGAGTGGGATGGTACGCATAGGGTGCCTCTCAAAGGAGCTGACGTGCAGCCGTTGGTAGAGCAGATATTAGATGTCGCAAGAAAGGAGGGTGCCTTGAAACGTTGATAGATCTCCTTGTTGCAATTCTGGGTACGGTGCAAGGGCGGCTATGAAATTTCATAATTTTAAGAAGAGGATTGATTTCATACCATACAATTAATTGGAATAGAGGGGATATCATCCGAAGATTGAGACTGCCACCAGAGTAGACTTAGACAAACCAACACCAACAGTCAGTGGACATGGGATATGACACATAGAGGCAACATGAAAACATTATGATTGACTACACATGACTTGCCTGTGTAATGACTGTAGGCCCCCCTTCGATGGCATGTACTCACATTACAGCGAAATGTACGTAATTCCCCCCTATAAAATGTCGACTAATAAGGAATTCACCAAATGCAAACTCAAACATCTGCTTTTAGGGACATAGCAGATGACGCACCTGGACATGTCGGATGAAGAAGGCATTGTTTTTAGATGCCGAGAGCCTGCCTGTATCTCCACGTCTTTCAAGCTAGAAGTTAAACGATATTGACGTATGAGATATTAGCATCGGTGTTGGGGATACGGTCATCATACTCGTCACATATACACTAAGCCAAGCTTCATACATGATGTGGTTCTACGTTGGATACCATGGACGTTTTACTATATAAACATGTCTAGATCCGGAACTCTCCTGCCTTGCTTTATGTCCGCCTTACACACACAATAAGTACTACTTTGCTTGCCAACAGGTACCTTCACCCCTTTCGCCTTATCGACAATAAAACTTCTCGACTTGACATCTAGCCAAGATGATGTTTTCAGGCGCGCCCTCCACTATCGAGGACATAGCAGGCCTCAATATCGTTCTGGAAGATATTAATGATCTTGAAACCGAAGTCAACGATAAAATCATCGAGGACGAGATCCTATCTAGCAAGAAGAGGGAAATGTATGATCAATACTGCGAATACATAGTCGATACCTACAAGAAGCTCAAGAAAGCCGAAGATTTGAAAGTCTTCCAGGGCAGAGATGAACAAGAGAGAATCCAAGCTGGAATCAGAACGCTGGAGTCGGTGGAGTCCAAGATCCAGTATGCATTGGAACGAAGCGATGCGCTCGAAGAGTCCGATTAGGATCAGGATCGAGGCCAAGTAGGAGAAGGGCAGGAGTTTCTTTGGGCCAAATAAATGGAGTTGGGTACATTAATACCCTACGCGTCCAGGCTGGTCTAGCCAGACAAAATCACACTGTTTTTCCGTTGATTGTTTTACGCTGATTTTCCCACTGGGCCACTGGGCCACTGCGGTCTTTTATCATAGCTTGGAAGAGGTTATCATGCTTCCCTGATACCGTCAACTACGAATACTTATTATTAAATATATTTTCACTACTAAATCATGCAGAGAAACTGTTTATTACGGTGATATTGCGACACTGTAGGCCAATTTATATACTATAAGTTAACTGAGGTTGGTATATTTACTATCAGGATATTAAGTATCGGAGTGTGGTATGATAACTTCTATTACCCAAAATAGGGGTCGCATCACACTAACGGATATGCACCTGCAATTGAGTATCTTCAAGGTCTTAGATGTTTCTCAATTCATCGAAACTTAGCTATTATATGCGTATATTCATAAGCCACCATCACCTTAATGCGCAAATCGGAAATCCAACCGCTTATTACCCTCGTCAGTTGTCGTCGACAGATACTCTAATTTCTCCTCCGCAGTCATAGCATTCCATTTTCTATCCCTATACCTATTCCTGAGAACGTAGTACACCTTAGTGAGGATGTATATGCCAATATTTCCGGCAAGAATAGCTATGAGTTGTCGATTACCCCGGCGGTAGAGTGGCGCGTCGTCTGCCCGATAGATATTCGATGCTATGATCCCGCCGGCCTGGCAGAACATGTTGTAGCATGCAGCCGAGACCGTACGAGATCTCACGGTGTTGGAATTCCGGGAGTTCCACGCGACTTGAATAGCATGGGCTAATCATCGATCGTCAGCACATTCTCGAGAATACAGGACAGGGGTTCGGAACGACGTACCATTCGGGTACGCTAGTAAGAGCGTTGTCACGGTCCAGATGACCCATCTACTGGCGCTTGCCGTATCGGCCACATTGAGATATATCAAAAAAGGCAGGATCCATAATTGCCCAATCATTGCAACAAAAGTGAGTTCCCCGAAGATTTCAGCTGCGTACGTATTTGCAAGCATCGTAAAGACTATATCATGCATTTAGCGGATTTATATCATCATAAAGGGTACTCGGGTTTCCTTACTATGGATCACCGTATACGGAATAGACAACAGATTTGACGTGAAGGTGTCAAACTTCATCTGCCGGAGTGAGAGTGTCAAGTACTGCTGTTCTGGGACGGAGGGGATCTGGAAGGTAAGTCCGATGATGTACAGCGGCCAAAGATCGAAATCCTTGAGGCATTTCCATAACAGCTTCGGAGTTATAGGCTGGCGATTGTGCATACCGCTCTTGCTCGGGTCTTCTCGAAGCACTCGATTGACGATGATAGTCTCCTCCCGGGGTGTAAACCAACCTTTTTTCCCTCGAAACCAGCTAGCTGTCTGACAGGGGCCAGCCGGCATCAGGACGAATGAGAACAACCCTACGATCAGGGTTATCAAAGCCTCCAGTAAGAACAACCAGCGCCAGCCAGAATACCCGAGAACTCCTCTCATCTTCAGAAGACCGGCGCCGATGAGCGCCGAGAGGATGTCGGCGACGCTCATCATAGTCCAGAAAAACCCGAGGCGGATGGTCAGTTCGTGGTGTTTGTAGAAGTATGAGAGGTATAGGATAACCTAGATACAAACAGTCAGCATCAACTTAGTTGAAGATCTTGGATGCTGGGCTACTCACATCAGGGATGAATCCTCCCTGGATTATTCCTAGTAGAGCCCGCGTTGCCAAAAACGAGCTCCGACCCGAGAGCCAGAATTGGCCCCCAGCCGCGATGGACCACAGAACCATCTGAGTCGGAATCCATCGATCAGGCCCCATCCACTTAGACACAAGCTGGGAGGGTAGTTCCGCAACCAAGAATGATAACTTGAACACGCTGTTTCCGAGATTGTAGTCTATAAACTCATAAGCTCGGTGGATATGAGTGCGATCCCATAGACCAGACTCACCGTTCGTGGACAAATGAAGATCGTTAAGAAAGTCGTCCGTCAGGGCTTGTGATATATTCGCTCTGTCCAACTCGAGCGCCATGAACATGACGCAAGCCCATATCATAATTCTCCAGTCTATCTTCCGGACAATCGCATATTCCTCCGCCCACGTCCACCGTGCTTTCGGATCGAAACGGTGAACGTTTTCCCTATTGCCGGATGAGATTCCGCCAAGTTTTGCAAAGTCAGTGTAACATACCAGTCATCGTGGGGTTGGTATTTCTCTACCGTCTGGGGATCGTCAAATACACTAGGCTATACACATGTATCCGTTAGTAACTTCCGTAGACGTTATGTTTGGTGTGTGAAATTATTACTTGTGTCGCGATCGCGTTGATGTCGAAGTCTTTGGTACGTTGAAACCAAAAGCGCCTCTCTTGCTTCGGTGCTCCCAATGGCGGTACGCCGTCACTATCGAGCGAGATAGTTGACTCTGTAGG
This sequence comes from Daldinia decipiens, assembly GCF_022478715.1. Lineage (NCBI taxonomy): Eukaryota > Fungi > Ascomycota > Sordariomycetes > Xylariales > Hypoxylaceae > Daldinia > Daldinia decipiens. The sequence goes on from NW_026054581.1 coordinate 9,046, forward strand.
CGTCTTTTTGTCTCCAACAGCCTGGACGAGAACGGTTGCCATTTTGGCGCAGCGTTCGCTTAAGAAAGTGAAGTTGGCCGATCTTATCAAAACAATCCCAGCACCTCGGGACTGGCGACTTATATACGCCTAGTAAGGGGCTGGAAGGAGGGTACCACGACGCTGGTAGAATGGTATCATTGATAATGATAATTAGCTATGCACTACCCTATGTACTACCACCAGCTAGGGATCTGGCTCAGGGTCCCCGGGCGTGGGGGGTGCCAGGTCTGGACCTGGAAACTAGTTTTCTAAATATCTCTAGCACACTCAAATATCTAGGTAGAGACTTATAACATGTTCTTCCTTATCCAGGATGTTGACCCTCCTCACATGGGAGATGATGCCATTCTATATGCAGTGATGGACATTGCAGAACGCCTTAGTATCACGGATATAGCTCGCCATATCCGATGCTACGGTCTCCAATGAAACTATAGTGTTTAAATCCTGCAGGTACAAGTAGGTAATGTAGCTAAGGATGTCATGTAGCTGCTATATACAATTTAATCTTCACCGGCATGTAAGTCGTCAACGTCAAGATATTTATCGACTAATTTGTCATATTCAATCGCAATAGAAGCACTACGTTAGAGGAAGTAAATACTTGGAAAAGCAAAAATTCCGCAAAGCTATGTAAACTGTGCTCTGGTAAGATTGATGATGACAATTGGAGATGGAATGTCGCGATGTGTCGCCATCGGGTCTTTTTCCGATTATCAGTTATTGCTCAACTCTGATTGGCTCCATCGTGGAACTGGTGTGTTGGTACTCATCCTAGCACCGAAAGAAATTCGGTAACTTTCCATCTCAGCACAATATTTCTGATAACAATTTCAAATCCAGTATTAAGTTTCCTATCCATTAAGTTAGTCCATACTTATTCATTCTCAAGCGTCGACAAGGTACGCGATCAGTCGTGGTTTAGACCCACAGCTCCACCTAACTCCGTTGCTCAATTAGGACGCAAGTAACGCTTGATGAAAGTCTGTTGATTTTCGATAGACAGTTAAAGCGAAGAGCTAAAACACATTAAAAACTACTAGGCCAGTTTATCCTAACCTACTTCTATAGCTAAGCCTTCTGGGTACTAGACTTTCGATGAGCCGTGGGGTGATGATATGAGAAGTTCCAGCCAGACCTAACTTTGAAAATTCCGATATGTTGCCTACTAGCTAGAGGCTAGATAATTCAGCTCCTGATAGATTAACGCAACCTGGGCTCGTGAAAATAAAATATTGACATATATCTTTATCTAAGCTTCAGAATGCCTCATTAAAACAATTTAGTTAGATAGGCACAAACCAACTCTCAATATTTATATCTATACTTTACGTACAACTCTAGTGGAGGTAGAAGATGTGTGTGTTTCGCCAGATACGGCATGATGCGAACCAGGAGCGGAAGGCAACTATTTTATCCAAGTATCTAAAAGACGCCAAGAAATCAAGTCTTATATTGTTTTACAATAACGATGATGATAATCAAGGTACTCACGTAACTCTATGCAAATAATATCTCTAGTATAAGGGGTATGCGGAACGGAAAGTAAAACGTTAAATACTTATCATTACCGCGTTTTGGTCACCTTTTTACGTTAAAGGGGAAAATAGTTACTGCTATCCGTAGTACCTAGGGGCAGTTGGGAGGTTGCTGGGTGAGAGGTTGACAGGTGTTATCTAGGTGGCAGGTCGGAATAACTAAGGCGGGGGAAACGTCTTGACGGGCAGAAGGTTATAATGCGTAATAAGTACAAATGATTCCGGAGCATACAAGCGAGGCCCCCAGCTTGTACCTTGTGTCCTTGCTGTGCGTAGGTTAGAGGGCAATTATCCCTCGATGATGTCTACCGGGATGACAAATACCACGGTGTTTGGGATGGGTTCCGCGAGGTCTACCGAAACTGACCGGCCCGATCTCTGGATGGGAGTGCTCCCTCCCGTCGGCTTCTGGAGATAGTCTTTTTGCTATTTCTTCTAAACCTCGAGCTTCTGTTTTAGTAATTAAGTCGCGATTGCAGCCGGCGAAGGCGTAGACAGATCCATCTGCGGGCATGTGTGCTCTGGTTCGACACGGGGTACATGCTGGCGGCGGCAGTGCGCTTTGAATGTTTGGCTCAATGGTTATTAGGTAGACTACAAATGAATTTTCAAATATGCAGAGGTAGCCAACTTTTCGAAGTCAACAGTTCAAACTGGAATCGAAAATTCTTCTTTTTTACTTTTTAAGGGAAGCAACATGATTCCAACAAAACAAAAACGTCATAATCCATCCCTACAAGTTTCGAGGTTCAATTTGAAACCAAGTTTGATAAGGTTGACCAAAACTTTCGTCTCATCATATAACCAGTTACGTTTCTAGGTACTTAAGGTATACGGTTTTCTCAACAAGCACCGAGTCACATAGTCAGCCCTGGAATATGTTGGCTTGGGTAGTTTAACGTGATTAGGTAGTCTTGTTCTTGAAAGGATTTCCTAAATTTGAAATGCAAAACATCAATCACTTGGATACTGCTGATATATTAGACACATAAGGCCGTAATTAAGCTGAATGCCTACCATGTATTCCGTCTTATCTTTCGTATGTCACTCTTCGTTTGAAAATTCCCTATCAATATCCATACTTACCTACCTACCAAAAGGCCATCAACTACATAAATTGCTGGTTTATCTAATTAGACATCGATATGCATGCCATAACATCTAAGCGATTGACAGCAAGTCTGTTTTTGTTATGGATAAACTTGATACTATAAAACAATTAACAGTGATTTTATCGCAGTTAGACTTCAAGGCATTTGATAACTTCGTTTCGAAAACAAGGTTACGGTTCCCAAGGTGGAACATTCATGGTGGAACGCAAATGGTGAATATGCTACACGTTGTTTCGGATGAGACATTGTATATCGTTACGTCTTGAAGCTGTGTAGTGAATTAGCAGCTTGAAATGCGTCCAGTTCGAATGGCGAACCTATCTGTAACTTGAACAGGCCACAAGCAAACATTGTACTTGATGCTGTCATCCATCTGGTATTGTAACGCAGCATTTATTTAAACATGCCCACACCCGATATCTCTACCTCCTATAAGCATCCACTTTTTAAACCAAACCATCCACACGAACTTCTTGTTTCCCTAACAAGTTGCGGATAGGCAAACCAAAATCAACACAAAACCAACTTCGACTACGGCAGTTTCCACCATGGACAAGATTGACAAGCTACCTGACATCATCATTATAGATGAAGAGGATATTGATGACCTGGTTGAGGCGATTTCAAAGCTCGAGTGCGACCTTATGGCCTACCCCGGCAATCGTGGTCCTTTATCCTCGGAGGAAGAAAACGCTGTTGACGGACATCTCTATGTCATTGGACTTGCACACAATTCTCTCATGGACGCTAAAACGCAGGAAGAGAAAAAGGCCAGCCCTAGCTGCACTAGTTTGCTAAAGATCGAGCTCGCCTGTAAAAAGTTGAAGGTCATAGAAATACATTTCGAAAAAATCAAAGGTTGGAATTCCAGAGTCAAGGCGGCGCTGGGTATAGATTAAGGGAATACATATCGGGGAGTGGCTACCTTTTATTCTTACAAATCTGTCGTATTCGAAGGGGTTGGGACTTTGATATTTATATTCATCTAAAAGACGTTGAATACTAAGCCAACCGAAATCCTCCTAGATAATAGAATAAAGACTGCGGGTCAATTAAAACTAGGCCTCTCCATTATCATCCAACGCCCTTACCGTGAGCATGTCGTCGATGTCTCGAAGAACCCTGGTCGCCGGACCGGCCTTCTTAGTGCCATTCATGTCGGATAGCCTAACCGCCTCCGACCTCTCAGTATTTCCCGAAGCATTGAGGTACGATCCAGAGCTCCCCGAGTTTCCACCTTTCTTTTTTATAAATCCCTTTAGAACCGGCCACAGAGTAGGTATGTTACCGGCGATAATTATGACGTGCATCTAAAACATATTAGTATGATATAAGATAGAACTTGGCGCCATTATTTAGGGGTTCTCTCCGTACCTCGCACCTATTCCAAGTTAGTTAGCTCCTCAAACGAAGACTGGGCATTTACAACTTACAGATACCATATCGCGATGCTGCTCCAAGTCCACGTTATGTCGTTATGGTTCCCTAGATTCTTGGTACGCATAAAATAGATCTTAGCAATAGTAGCTCCGGTAGCACTGCGCAACTTTTAGTCAACCTGAAAAGGCAGTAATGTATCAGAGGTACTTACAATATGCTACCCCCCATCAAGCAGCAGAGGCTTATCTTCATCTTGCGGCTGATGTTGAGTTGAGTTATTATAATCGACGGGAAAACGGCTAGGACAATATCCATGAATGCCGTGTATGCCGATGGGATGATGCCGCTATAAGAGCTAGAGGATGATTTAGTAAGTAGCTATTCCTATCGATGGATCAATGCTACGTACTGGAGTACGGGGCTTATACAGCTCCCTTTAACTCCAGGGTTCCATTGCTTCTCGATGGGGATGCAGAAACGAAGGAGGACGACTATTGCGATAAAGTTTGCAATAACTAAGATGCCACCTAACGTCCAGAGGCAGGCTAGATGTAGTCGCGTAGCAGCAACTCCAATTAGTCGAGTTAGAAATATCAGGATAGAGATCTTGCTAAGCGTCGCCGATACAAGAGAAAACGAAGGTGCTAGAATGGTATATTTTATTGCCATCTGTCTGCTGTAAGGGTCGGTGATATTTTCGATGTGCCTACCGAGTCCGTAATGAACAGCAGTCGTAACGAATGCCGAGCAGATAATCGCGAATATCTATTTTAGACCACAGTTAGATTTGCCGCGCAGCTCAGATGATGAAACCTACGGCAGCTAAAGTCATGAAGATATCATCCCAGCTGGCTCGGTCGATTATCACTGCGAGAACAAAGATTAACCAACGTCTTCTTCGTGTTGAGAGCTCCGATGGATTGGAAGATGGGTAGATTTGTAGGGTAACCGAACAGACGTATTGTGGTAGCCAGCTTACCCTTTCTGATCCAAAGCCTTGCAGCACAAAAAACAATAACCAATGATCCGAGACCCCAGGCCAGGGCAATCAGTATAGGCGAGTTACTATATGTGGCCATTCCCTCATTTCCTTTATCAGGGCAATACGGATAACCGGTTGAAGTTTTGATGAGTGTAGAGAGAATGGGATGGTGGTAAACGAAAGTTTTGCTGGCTATCCCCAAAGGTTATTATGAAATAGTAGATAGGGTTATAAAGTGACGTAGGCTGTGGGAGACATGTTTTCTTAATTGAAGCCATGCGATCTTTTAGATATAAACCTCGTCAGGAAGGCCTTCCAATCATTAGCTAGGATATCATAGGGCTACTCAATAAGCCCCCCCCCCCCATTATTTGGAGTGCGTGCCTCAATAAAGTCAGATACCAGACCTGGGACCCTACCTCTCATTTTGTGCTATACAGTATCCCTAAAAGTTCATCCGTTTATCCAGGAGAGGCGTATCGCACGAAAGGGAGTATCATCTATTATAAGCACTGGTCAAGATCTAGTAATTATTAACGTACGTGTGAACCTTATCTAATTTTCACCAACTTTATTTGGGGTAGCATCCATTCAGGATTTAAGACGGCCTTACAGAAGATTATGTGGATATTATTTAAAATAGCGATGGCACTGTACTCGGATGACGATGATCGTGCTCCAGTATGACGATAACATCGAGGATTTTCACTCTGCTAGCCTCGTACGGCGAGATAGTACATATATTAGAGAGGCCATCCTAGGATGGTGTGCTAGGGTTATCCTAAGATATCAATGATGCCGGAACGAGGTTTTCTTTTTTGTTCCTTCTTTTCTAACTTTTTTCTCTTGCTTCTAGTCTCGACTAGGTAGTATACTATGGCGAGACTCGTAAATTCTCACAGTAGCTTTGTATTTATAGTGTTTTATTAGCGGAAAGTTTTTTTGAGTAGGATTTGTGATAGAAATTACTTGACAGACCGTTTGAGAAAGTATACTACCGCGGAGGCTACCTAGAGGACTACTAGGGGACGGCGAGATGGGGAGGCTTTGTATAACCTCAGGGGTAAACCGACATCAAAGAGGAGGCAGTCTGTCGTGATACGATAGGGGTGCCCCGTAATGTAGCCGTCAGACACCAAGCCTACCTTATAAGGAGGCTATGCCACCCCGTATTCTTGGAAGGTGTGAGTCAATATTACTAACAATTATACTTGTGCGTATGCCAAGTGCAGGCAAAATTAACTTTGGTTCACAGCTAATTCCTCACACCCGTGATAGGTTGATATCACCTGTCACGATTTTTCTATCAAGGATGATGGTGCTTGTGGTATAGGAGCTGATTCGCTTCCATCGAACCGTTGTGAACCTACGCTGCTTTCATACATAAAGACATCCCTCTAAGCGACCAGTATTACGCATAGGGTGGGGTTGGTAGATGATACTAAAAGCAGACTCGAGAACCCAGCACCGACGTCTACCATGGTCAGGTCAGGGGATTTCCTCCAGTCGTAGCCTTCTAATTTAAATACAGAACTACGTTCTAGTACAATATCAGTGGCATTATACAGCACGGAAGACCCCTTTGTCTATATATCATCATTTAGAAGACGACTCTCAGTCCTTTATATTTCCATTGACTCTTTTTAGGCCCAAGTGCAACTATTCTCCTATTCTCCTAGCACTACATATTACATATTATAATCAATATGCTTCCAGAATCTGAGAGGCTCGAAGCCCTTGAAATCGCTTCTGCGATCACCAAGACGCTATCAGGAAAGCCTGGATCAGATCTCTCCGAATCGTCACGAATAGACGCTTTAGAGGCGGTACGGAAGCTTCAGAACACCTTAGAGAAACCAGGGGATGGGATGCTGAAAGCTGCGTTCGCTGTAAGGTTGATCCCTGCAAATTTAAGTTCAAGGTTAATCAAATTCGGCACAGCCGATGGTCTGGATGTGCATTCGAACTTGTCTTCAGTTGAACGTATTCCGTATGCTCGAAAGGCAGGATGTAGTGTCAGCAGAGCAGATAGCCAAGGAAAACGGCGCCGATGAAAGATTGATCCGTACGTATCGCAAAAACTCTTGTCTGCGCATGTTAACCATAGAACAGGACGACTTCTACGCATACTAACAGCAGCAGGCTACGTTGCCGAAAAGGGTAACGGCCTATACGGATCGACGAAGTGGTCAAGTCACCTAAGCCAGAGAACCAGCGAGGGCATGGTAAAACACTTGTAAGTGAAATCCTGCCAAAACTAGCATATGCTGCTTGCTGATTGTTGGAAGATTCGATTTCTGTACACCAGCTGCGGTTGAAGCACCTAGCTGGTTCAAAAGGGCAGGGTATCAACTCCCTACAGATCCGGCAAAGGGCATTATCCAGGCCACGCATGGCTTTGAAGAGCCTCTCTTCACTTGGTTCACGAGGCCAGAGGCAAAAGAAACATGGGACAACGCAAATACGTTTTTTGAAGGCGACCGAGGCAGCAGCCCGTCTTGGGTTTCTTGGTTCCCAGTAAAGGAGAAGTTACTCGAGGGTTATAACAAGGATCTGCCCGTGCTCGTGGACGTTGGTGGCGGCCGTGGGCATGACGTTGTAGAATTCTACAAGAGGTTTCCAGACGTGGAGGGAGAGCTCATCCTACAAGATCAGCAACTTGTGCTTGATAGTTCCGTCGCTGATTTACCCGCTACGGTTAAAAAATACCCCGTCGACTTCTTCAAAGAAGCCCCTGTAAAAGGTAGAATTGTTACGTCCCACCTGAAAAGACCCCAGGAGCTACATTGCTAATTACCCTAGGCGCCCGTATCTACTATATGAAGTATGTCTTACACGACTGGCAAGACGATGCATGCGTTCAGATATTGAAAAATGTCGCAGCTGCCATGACGAAAGGATACTCGTATCTTGTTATCAACGATATGATTTTGCCTGAAGAAGGTTGTCATCTTTTTCCAGCACAGTGGGATATTTTATTGTTTCTTGTCATTTCATCTCAAGAAAGGGTAGCGAGTCAATGGAAGGACCTCTTGCCTGCTGCCGGATTGGCAATCGAAGGTCTGTATCAACCGCCGGGTGAAGGGCTAGGTATCATCGTGGCCACACTCAAATAAAGTAGTAGCAGACCCCGTACTAATAGTTAATGTGACTTGGTCGAGGTGGCGATCTATAAGATTTTGCGGACACACTAGGGTTTGCATATATCGTATGCATCATTCTTATTAGCTACAAGTCTCGGTCTCAAACTAAGAATTAGTACGCGTAGTCATGAACCTAGGTTAGCATACTCCGTCGGGAATACCTCCGGGAAGAATATTTAAACCCGGAACGATTTCAGCTATCTTCATGTAGCCGTAGCACCTTGACAGCATTACCCCCCATAACCGCCCTCCCGCGGTCGGTCGCATCACCTAGGGCTTTCCTCACAGCCTCCGCATTCCAAGTCACGCTTTCCCATTCGCCCTGCTCGTCGCTGTTTAGTGGTGGAAAGAACGGATGGTCCGTGCCGAACATCAATCTATCGGTCCCGCTAGCGTCGATCGCCGCTTTTAGCCCAACTTCAGAGTACACAACAGCATCCAGGTAGATTTGTTCCCTAAGGATCTGCCATATCGTCCGTCGACCAGGTCCCGCCTTGCCCTCCCGGACTAGATGTCCATCGTGAACGATACAGCTCTCGATGCGGCCCGCTAAGAAAGGCAGCGTCCCGCCGCTATGCGCTAGTATCAAACGCAACTCCGGCACCAGATCAAACACGCCTGCAAGGTACATCCTCGCCACCGCGATTGTTGTTTCCATGGGAAACCCTAGGGCCAGCGGAAGTACGTGGCCGTATTCTTCCGTAGCGCGGGGACCCCACACTTCGCTCGGCAAGCCATAATGCGGATGTAGGAATATGGTCAGCTTGTTAGCGGCGAGCGCGGAGAAGACCGGCACGAAGGCCGGATCATCGAGGCCTTTTCCGAGCCCCGACGTTCCTAGAATCACGCCTCGGCAGTACTTCAAGCTGCGGATGTGTCCGACAGCTGCAAGAAGAGTTTCGGGAGGGGCAGTCAGCGGCAAAGTTGCGAAAAAGAACAGCCGGCCTGGGTTCGCGGCGCACATATCGGAAAATTCCTGGTTGATAGACTTGGCAGTTTCTCCCGCGTCCTCGGCGGCGACGAAGTCGAGCCACGGGTTCGCAAGCGAGATGACCGAGATGTCGATTTTATGCGTGTCCATAAAATGAATCTTCTGACTAAGGGAGGAATAATGCGTCGTCACCGGTCGACCGGGAAGGTGAGATGACGTCTTCTCCGGATTTTCCGATGTAATCTTGTCTAGCGATTCCGCTTCGGCGGGTAAGATGATGAGGCGGGGCTCCTTTGCGCCGGCGAACTTCCGGATTAGGGGTATGCTGTTTCGGGATTCCAGGAGCTGCACATATGCCGGGGGATACATGTGGGTGTGGATATCCACTACCCGGCGCGTCGACGAGCTCATCGTAGCAATTTTACCACTTTACGACTTTACCACCGGACAAGTTAATTTAAGAATAGGTACGTGGTATGAGCACGCGGGACGATGCCAAGCTAAGATCGTGAACGAACGTGAACGATACTCCGACTTTGTAGAGTAACTTGAGTGAGCTTTTGGAGCTTATCTCGAAACAGCAATAAAGACCTGGGTTAGGCCATATGTCTAGCCTGCGAATCTTGGCTGATGAGAGGCTGATGAATGATACCCCACATTTGGTAGGTGATATCTGAAGGCGTCCACTCGAGCTATCTGGAATACATCACACCCCCTCTCCCCTCTCGGAACTCTTATCTCATGCATAATCTAGAGGGCAATCCCTTATCTACGCGGCGGGGTTTGTCGACATAGCTGCGAGCGGATGGAAAGTGATTCTTCTTACCTGATACCTCTCAATATTATTAGTCAAGCAATCGTGAACATACTAGGTTCGACCGAATATCGAATGGTTTTCACCCTCTTCTAGTCTAGATTCAGCGTCCAGGTGCAGTGATGCTTTGATAAGCTAAGAATTGCGCTCCGGATGAAAGATAAAATGCTTGCTTTGGAATACCGTCTCGCGAAGGAGCCAAAAGGTTCGCTTTTCGTCGGATAGAGCCGGATCTCGTGTGCTTACCTGGTAGGTAGGTAGATAAAAGGTAGTATCTTAGCTTAATGCCACTTTGCTATGTGTTAGGTTAGGTAGGTAGTTTTGTAAGGATGTATTTTTCTTCCTCGTCGACTCGTCTTACTCTTTTTCCGATAAGCCCATTCTCATCAACTTGCCCAAATTGATGTGTATAAATTCTAAAAAGCAAAGCGACACGTTACCTTTAACGTTTCCTGATTCAAAGAAGTGATGGAGGAAGCAGCTGTAAAAAGCGATGGCTTGTTCATTCCGGTAGGTATCAAGACGCGCATATGTAAAGCGCCTGGAGGATATATAGCTGAGCACTAGAAATCCTAGCTTATCGACTTTTCCCAATTCCTGAACGGTAACCCGGAACAGAGGAAGCAGACTGCCGATGCGATTCTCCGCGGGTTTCAAACATCCGGATTCGTCTATCTGAAGGGCCTGCCCGTCAAGCCGGAGTACAGGAAGCACGTGTTTGATACGTCGGCCAAATACTTCAGGCTTCCCGTCGAGACCAAGATGTCTCACTGCTGGACTACACCCGAGGCGAACCGGGGTTACTCGGCGCCGGGCAGAGAGAAGAACACGGATCTGACGGACATGGACGCCGTCAAGAAGTTGAGGGATGCGGTACCTGACTTAAAGGAAAGTCTAGAAATCGGGCGTGACGACGAGCCCGGCCACCCAAACCATTGGCCCGAGGAAGAGGGCGAGCTGGTAGGCTTCAGGGAGACAATGCTCGACTTCCATAAAAAGTGCAAAGAATTGCACATCGAAGTTATGCGCGCCATCGCCGTGGGCCTGGGTATCGAAGAATCATGGTTCGACAAGTACACGGACGTCGGAGATAATACCTTGAGGCTTCTTCACTACCCCGAAGTCAAGAGAGACGTGTTCAAAATTAATCCGGGGCAGGTCAGGACCGGCGCGCACAGCGATTACGGTTCTATCACTTTGCTATTCCAAGATTCCCAGGGCGGTCTGCAGGTGCAGAGTCCGACGGGTGCCTTTGTCGACGCGGAGCCCATCGAGGACACCTGCGTGGTAAACGCTGGCGATTTGCTAGCGAGGTGGAGCAACGACAATATCAAGAGCACCATTCATCGCGTCGTAGAACCCCCGTCCCGTCGAGACGACGTCTATCCGGCCAGATATAGTATAGCGTACGTACACGTGGAGTCTTGTTAAGCGTCCAAGTACGTGGCTAACAAAGCTTTACAGATACTTCTGCAATCCCAATTTCAAGGACTACATCGAGGCCATCCCTAACACTTACGCTACCGAGCAGGACAAAAAATACGAGGGAATAAATAGCGGCCAATATCTCGTCCAGAGGTTGGCGGCTACTTATTAGATATCGTGATTCGATCGGAAGTTTCCAAGGTGATATCTCGTGCAGTGCTTCGTCTGACAGTCGTGGGCGTAGGATATTGGATCGTAGGACATTTCTTTATTCGGCAATGGGTCCTATGTGTAGCTTATCTGGAGGCTTCGAATTGGACGAACCAATTTATGATTTTGAAGGTTACGACTTGAAACTTTGGGTTCCGTGATGCGCATGTGATTAAAGCAAACGCAACATTTTGAAGTCTGGATTTTAAGAGGTCAATCTGGACGATATGCTGGGGAACTGATAAGCGAAAAGGCCCCCTATTAGGTAGGCCTATTAGGTATTACATAGGTAGGTACCTACCTAAGGATTACCTGCTGGAGAAACGTCATTCTTGGAGCGAAGAACCGCCGGGGAATAGTAGAGCCCCACTGGAGCGTAGGACCCTCAGCGCCGATCCTACAGCCCCAAGCAAACTCAGCTAACCTAGGCTGCTAGGTACCTACCTAGGCAGTATCATGCGTTCCCGCGTTAAGTGCCTTAGGTACCTTGCCGAGTCTGAAACTTCCCAACTTTTATCTTCCACTCAAATCTCTCTTTCGTACCCTCCTTTCGATGGGGTCTCAAGATGAAGAAGACGCTGCTGTTGTGTTTTATCCACGGCTTCAAGGTAAGTTTTTGCCTTTCTCCCTTCCTCGTTACTTCTAGGCGATGTCGCCTTTCTAACCGGATAACTCGATAATAGGGGGGTGACGACACCTTTGGCGAGAAGTCCGAGTTCGCGCAGCACCTCGCTGCTATCGTAGGTGCTGCGCTGCCTAAAGTCTCGGTGCGCGCTATCACATACCCTCAATACGAGACCCGCGGCGACTTGCACGAGTGCGTCGCTCGCTTCCGCGACTGGCTGCTCAACAAGGTGATCGACATCGAGGTCGCCGCCGGAACGCCTTCTCCGACCGTCGACCCTTCCGTCCGTACGATCCTAATCGGACACTCCATGGGCGGTATCGTTGCCGCCGAGACTGCTATCGGCCTCGCTTCCGAGGTGCCCGTTACACGTACCAAGAGTAAAGCCAGTCATCGCGACAGCCTTACCGTTCTAGTCGGCGAGTCTCTGGGCCCCACAAGCCTCATGTTCCCCTATATCCAAGGAGTCCTCGCCTTTGATACTCCTTACCTCGGAATTTCTCCCGGAGTAGTTGCCCACGGCGCCGAGGGCCACTATAACAGCATAAACGGCGCCTTGGCCCAGCTGAACGGGCTATCCAGCATCTTCTGGAACAATTACAACCAAGCGTCCGGAAGCACCGGAGGCGCCAGCAAGAAGCCCGCCGGTGCTCTACCCGCCCCCGAATCGCCCCAGGACAAGAACAAGAAGCAGGGCGGCGGAGGATGGGGGTGGGGCCAGATCGCAGTGGTGGCCGGAGCGGCAAGTGCTTTAGCGGCAGGTGGCGCGGCGGCGTATATGAACCGAGAGCATCTCACCTCGGGGTGGTCGTGGGTCAGTTCGCATCTCGAATTTGTAGGATGCCTAGCCAGAGGTACGGAGCTACGAGAGCGGGTAACGAAGATGGTGAAGTTGGATCGGGAAATGGGCGTCGGCTTTGCGAACCTATACACGCGACTTGGGAAAGCTGCGTCTGCGAAGGAGGTTAGCATGGTGGGAACCGTGATGGGAAACGAGCGTACTTTCTGCAATCTACCCGCGCGCGACAAGCGGACGATGGGTCTATGGGTGGAAGCTATAAACGATAAGGCGAAGGACGAGATAGGGGCACATATGGGTAAGCATGCTTTCTTTGTCTTTGTTTCTCGTTCCGTAGTAATTCGAACAGTTTATGTGGGTACTGACGTTAGTATGCAGCAATGTTCGAGCCCAAGGAAAACCCCGGGTATCGCAAGCTATCGGATGACGCAAAGAACTTGATAGTACGCTGGTCCCGCAACGAATGGTATGAGACGAGCGGCCGACATGCGATTGAATAGACAAGGATCGCCAAGCGGGGTGTGCAAGCTATTGTTTATAGGTGTATTTTGTCTATACTTCTACATATATATTACCCTGACCATTCCCGTCGATATTCATGAATATATTCCTCTCTTCCGTCCGGGTTTTGCAGCCCTTTACTTCCGTTAAAATATGAGCAGACACGTGCGAAGTCTACTTTGTGACCTTCTTCTGCGCCTTAGTCCCGAAAATCTTTCGTCTCTGGGCCATCATGTGCGTATACAAGAAATACGCAGCTAGAAGTATTACATTAGCGTCTGTTTTCCGGTAAAGCTAAGGGCACTCCACTTACACGGAGGATAAACCAACGCGACGTATCCAAAGAGTACGGCCGAGTATAGCGGGCTTACACCGTCCTTGGCGGGCTCGACAGCGCGCCAGATCAGGTAGGCTTCGCTAGAAATACCGATAGGATACAGGATGAAGAAAGTGTGGTATCGCAGCCAGTGCAGTATCGAAGGCGGTTGCCCGCCCGAAGAAAGCGATAGCGCGAAGAACGAGTATCGGATGACCTCGGTAACGCCCCACGCCACCAGCATTGACGAGTACGCCAGGCTGCTGTAACCGTCACCGCTACCGCTTCCGAGGGCGAGCTCGGGGAATAGTCCGGTAATCCCCCACACGATCGCGTATCTGCTGAAGACCTGCATGAAGGTCGTAAAGAACGGGGCACGCACGACACCTATCAGAAATTGAGACGTTAGCTTTCTAGTCTGTCTGATAATTCAACTTTCCATATGCTAGGAAACTAATATAGAAACCCTCCTGCCCCCCCCCAGCCATACGAACAAGGTCCGCACGTGCAGAAACAAGTAGCTGGAAATCTGAGATAGAACGTACCTAGGAGCGAGTGCAAAATCTCCATTCCAGCCAACGTCTGCGTCCACTTGCAGAACTCGCCAACAGCAGGGTAAACCGCCTGCGGAGTGCTATTCAGGTTGGCGATGACGACGCGGCTCAGCACTGTGAGCCAGAGAGCAGCCGACACGGCATTATAGAGGATCAGATAGGCATTTTTGATAGGTGAAGATTTCTTGACGGGCTTCGTTGTGTCGGCCATTTTGCTTGTCGGTGCTCAATGGCTGTGCGAGATGGAGTGGTGAAGTTGACAAAATAGTAGAGAGGATTGTAAATTTCGTGGGGGAAAAAGAGCTACGTATCAGCGTATGTACTCCCTTGTTAGCTATAAGTGGGACTAGAGCTCCATTTCCTACAAGGGGATTGGTTACGTCAAGCTCAGCTTCACTAGCCACTAACCTACTAGGTACGCATATAGCCCTTTGAATTTATTGGTAGCGTCCTCGATTCGCTTTCTTCTTCACTTTCTCGGCTTATCACACCGAGAACAATTTTCTACCATTGAACAATCTAGCAGACCTAATTCCCTCATATTTAGTTTCATAACCCGAACCCCGATAGGTCGACTCCAATTCAACCTTCTCTTCTCATAAGAAAATGAGCGACATGATGACAAAATCCGCAGATAATTGATACGTCTTCAGTATCACGTCAACCGGGCAATATTTAATCGTCTGTCAGATCAATAACTTCCTCCGGTATCTCCAGCGCGGTTCGAGAGGACTTTCCGGGTCGCTCGGTCTCGCCGCTCAAGTCGACGACTTCTTTGAATTCCCGTTTCAAAGAAGGCTTGCGCTCTTCTTTAATATTACCATCTCTCTGAACTTAGTTAGTAGGTACCTATACAGGGTAGCCAATCGGTATAGCTACGTACCTGCAACTGGACGAGCCTCTCTCCAGCTAACCGTTCCAGCTCGGCCCGCGACATTCGAGCGACTTCTCGCTTCGGCCCTGGGCTTGGCGATGGAGATCGAGGAATGACCATCTCGCGTTTTAGAGCATCTGTGATATTAATATACGCAGTTTTGGATGTGATTGCTACCTGCTCTTCATACCTCTAGATCTATAATGGAATCGAAACGTCGCAATCGGCTTATCACGCCCGTCGAGATAGCTTATATTACACGACGTGGGAGCAGGCACGCCCTTCCCCGATGACAAAAATCTTTATCAATTCAGTATTGGCACAAGCTTCACGTAGGAAATATTCGGCTGAAAAGACGTACGAAGTTCCGTGCGATATAGCTTTGCCCTTAAGAGACTTCTCTGCAAGCTCTAATTTATTGCTTGTAGTAGGCTTTCGGAATGATGATGCGCGATGTCCTAAATAGATACACCGATATATACGAACTTGAATCATCCCAAGGTGCTTAGCTATCTTGGTGTCATCTTCGATTCGATCCTTTTTCGCGTCGTCAACTGAATCTTCCGTCAGCTCACCGTTTCCATATGGACGACTATGAGAAACATACCGACGTCGACGGCAGAGAACTGAAACCTTTGACGAATCCATTGCTTGGTATGACTGCAATACACCGTGTCGTCAGCTTTAGTTTTTGTTGCGACGCCATTAACCATGTCCCCTCTTCTTATGACATAACCCCGAGTACTTTTATCGTCCATGCGAAAATCCCAGTTAAGAGCAGTGACCGGGTGGCTCCATCGGTAGTCTCCAGTAACTCGTGTCTTAATAGCAAACTCAGCCCCATCGATGCATTCGATGTACTTAGTTGAAGTGGGACAATTCGCGCCCGCGACATCCTGCTCCGACGCGTTGGGATCCTCATATTCAGCAGCATCGATACCAGCAACTTGTACAGTAACTTCGATACCCGGAACATCCTCGAGGACAGCCATGTCGAGACCCGCTTAGCTCTGGATTCCCTAAAATAAAGACTTAGAAGGCATTGATCAACTCAGTAGAAACTCGTTACAACCTATTAGTCGCGGTGGGGAATAAATTGAGAGATTGAAAGATTCGTCCGCGGTGCACAGTACGCAAAATGTGGCCCACATGCAAAACACATCTACATACTGCAGCGGGACTATCTGCATTTAAACAATGATTGTTAGGCCCAATCATTGTCCTATATTACAATTAGAAACAACAAGGCAAGCGCTATGAGTTTCAATACTGTTAACCTTCTAACCTAGGTTCAAGTAACTGTAGCCCCGCAGTGAGATCAACCACCAATCAAGTCTTTGTATCTGTTACCTCTACATATGTAGCATTAGACTACTTCGTGCGAAGTACATAAGTCTTAAATCCTTAGGTAAATATTAACCTTTTAACTCCTGTAGGTGAAGGAGATTCCTCGATTCTCCTTCCATCGTATATACATCGGCTTCCTTTCAAAGGCTTTCTCCTAAATCTCCATCCTCTCCTGGTCGAGGAAATCGCGAAACAGGGCTAGATTTTCAAATTCGTCCGCCAAGTTCTCCGCCCTGGCCTGTTCGGGGTGCTTCAGCGCCAAATCCAGATCAACCATAAACGTAGCACGGGTCTTGTGTTCAAAGTCTTGCTTCAGACTATCCAGTCTTCCCTCTTTGAGCTGGTCGACTATTCTTTGCGCCTCGCTTCCTGTCATGTCCGTCTCCTTCAGGGTCATGGACAACAAGCCTTGGACGATGACCTCGGAGATGCGGAACGGACGACTGAGGCTTTCGTAGCCGTATAGGCAGAGCATCAGGTAGAGGCGCCGATCCGGGTCGCTCGCATCCTTCAGCATGGCGTTCGCTAGGTAAAGGAGGCCGGTATGCCAGAGTATCGAGCAGGTAGATTCCACGAACTTGCTGCGATACTCGACGATAAGATTCTTAAGCTGAGCGACCGACGCGGCGTAAACCGCATCCGGTGAGCTATCGCACGCCGAAAACGTCGTCAGACGCGGTCGTTGACCTTCTGGCTTCCCGATGAAGGGTCGGAACACGTCGAGAATAGCGCAATGAAGCCATATGCTATTCCTAGTTAGCAACGAACAGAACTAGAGCGTGCAATTCTATACGGATGCTCACTGAAGTAGGATAACATGATGGGTCTGGTCCTCTGCTCGAAGCAGAGGTAAGGGCAGGGCTTCCGCCCAGGCGATTAGCTCACGAAACTTATGCTCGACGAGAGCCATCTTAAAGATATCCGGCGGACGGCCTTGGGTTGGGGTATATATCCACGCAGCTCCTTGGATTATCTGCCAAAATTGACAGAGCGCGGGGAAGATCGTCCCTAGAAGCTCCTCGCCAGCCGGAAAACCCTCGCCCATATCACCCTCTTGGCGCGCGGGCGTCCTCTCGCCTGGGATCGGCAATACGGGAGCCGAGCTCGGGCTCTCCGCGCCTGGCTGCCGATAAAATAGCGATACAAGTCTAGCATGTTAACACACGTCAAGTTTACGAACGCTATTCTTGTCGAGTCGTTGCACCTACACATTCCAATTAAACGTACCCCACGCCGCGTAACAGCGTGCCGCCATATCCTCTTTCAACATATTCTCGTTCGACCTCGCCGGCCCTCCCTCGTCGTCATCGAAGAGCCCTAAATTCTTACCCATCTGCATCGCTTCTTTTGCATAGAAGAGAACCGCGTGATCTTTACTATTTCCTATGAGAGATATACTGAGCAATACAGCACCTGCCATGGATGAATACGAGTCTGGTTCTTCTTTCCGCGCCTTTTGAGCCTCCTGCAGGAACTCATCGGCAAATTGCATCGCATCCTTGTCAAAAGCGCTATACATTTGCTGCGGCTAATCAGCCTCTCGCATGACCTTTCATGTCCCCTTCGTACTTACACATCCAAGATACATCAACGCGTGAAAAAGGAACCTAGAGCAGAACCTACGCTGCTGATTAACTAGGTCTGTGATAAAGAGGTATGGACTAAAAAGGCCTAATATCGGGTGGTCAGTTTTTATATAGAGAGAGATGACTTGCGCCGTAAACTCGTTGGTCACCATCACATTGGTCCAGAAATCGACCTGCAAACTATGAAGTCGTTCGTCGCAATAGCCGACTCCTCGTCTAGGACTTACGGGAGGAGGAAAACGTCTGCCTTCCGAGGCAGCGTCGACGAGAAACGATGGGCCCCTATGGTTCGGGAGATTAATACCAGGCGTCCCAATCGGGTTATGATCGCTACGACGGCCGACTCACATAGGGTTAGCCTCTATAGACCGTCGCATAGGGCGTAGGAGATCGCTCTTAGCCAAGACGTGCGCATCTATACGGCGCAAGGGAAGAAACGTCTTGGAGTTGTTGGCCATAAGCTCCAGCTCGAGCATGTTTCGAGGAGGAAGGAATCCTCGGGCTTCCGCGCCTAGGAACGTAGACTGTCCCTCCGCGTCGCCCTCTCTCAGCACCGACAAGACGGTCGCCGGATCCCCGTTTTCTCGAAGCGAATTTAAGAGCCCGAACGCTTCGCCCACGGGCAAGGATTTCAAGAGCTCGAGCACCTCCATCGCCTCGGGTCCGGCCTTGACTTTATCGATATAGACACAAAATCTTACGCCTCGCTTTTCGCAATTGGCGCACTTCGGTCGCACGCCATCGCACTGTGCCGAGTTAGCTAGAGCGACGCGGGACGGGTTGGACAAAAGCGGCAATCAAATCGCTCGCCTTGATCTTGCGACGTCTACATGTAGTGCAGGCACCAGGTCTCTGCCGTCGCGTACTGGGGCCGGGGCCGGGGCCGGGATTCAGCGGTTCTTCCTCTTCCGGCAGAGGAGCCGACGGGAGGATTGGCGGGTACTTTCTCGGTTGCATTCTTATAGAGTCGGTATGGAAGTGGTGGTGGACTTTATGGTTGCTTAGCGCTTTGCGAACGTCACGATGACGATTGAAACTGATTACTGAAGTTTCCGTATATAGTAGGTACCTTATATATATAGGTACCTAAGTAGGTAGGTATGCAAGTATCGATGACAATAAATATCCCACGTGATGGTCAGTTGATAATACTCCAACGCGGCCAAGGTGCACGCATCACGAGGGCGCGAGGGACAGAGGGACACCCCCGCATGCACGCATCCGAGATTCCTACCACTCAGGTGGCGTCTTTCGGATGTTTATCTTTCAGGGCGTTTGACGCTTTTGAATTTCGATCTCCAAAGGCTGATTGGCGTGAGCGATAAGGCCCCTTTACCCTCTTCTCCTCTTACCGACCGTATTCCCATTCGCTCTAAGAATGACAGATTCCCACAGGCATATATGCAATTAATGCGAGATACCGGAACGACCAATGGAACCGAAACTGACGTTCTAGATTTCTCGGGCGCTCCTTACGTAACTTCCCGAGGTCACACTGTAGCACACTGTCAATAGTGTTATTGTAGTAGCAGCCAAAGGCTTCATTCGTTGTGACATATCATTTTTAACATTCTAGCCGAGATATCTAGGCAGGCTCTCCATTGAGAAGCATAGGTCTGTCTACATATGGAAAAGTCTAAAGACTTCAGCGGCCAAGACGGTTACAACTCAGCCACCACGAAACCGCGTCACCGATTCGCTTAGACAAATACGGTGACGCCGAGAAGCAGCCGTGGTCGAATATATATCCGAATACGAACTGCAGACCGTAGAGCAACGTGCCGTCCGATATCGTCGCGGCATAGATTTTATTTTCCGCCTCACGACGCCCACCGAACCTCGAAGGTCTTAAATCTGACCTCGAGCGAGCCGGTCGCGCTCTTCTCCGGCCTCGCCGCCAGCGGACTTACATCCAGAAGCCACTCCTCGCCGCCGGCCTCGTCCTCGTCCGCGAGCACCCAACAGATCTCCCTCAGGGGAATCTTGTCGACGACGCCGCCGTTCGCATCCAGCACGACCCGGTACACCCAGAAGCTCCTGCCGTGCTCGTCGCCCTCGCGCGCGATCTCGATGGTGACGCCGCCCACCTCGGCGGGCTCGGGCTCGTCTTCCGCGAGCGTCAGGGGCGCGACGCTCCAGTCCGCAAAGCGGTCGGTGCTGACGGTGCTCAGCTGCGGCCGCCCGACGTAGTACTCGACGCCCGTCTTGATCCACTTCTCGGGCGGGGTGATGCCGGCCGACGAGCGGCGCTTAGGCACGAGGAGCAGACCTCCTTGGTCGTACCGCTCCGTCCAGTCGGCCCAGAAAGTGACTCGGGCCGATTCGAAGTTCTTCAAGAGGCCCGAGGACGTGTGGGAGATGGGCGCTAGGAGGGTTAACTCGGAGCCACAGATACAAAGGTGATAGGAACGTAGTACCAGTCCAGATATTCGTCGTCGGCGGCTTCTTCCAGATGTCGGTGTTCGGTCCCGCTTCGAGGACGAATGATGTTTTGATGGTGGACATGTTGAGCGGTCGGGTCGATATGAAATATTTATGCCTTTGGTCTTCTGTAGCTACCGGCTGATACACACATTCGAAAACCAGCTGGGAGCGGGTTACCCCAAGCTTAAATATACTTCCGAGCTGAGAAATCCGCCATATTCGGGATCTTGATCGTAGATTTGCCGATGACGGCCCGGCGGCCCTAGGCGGCTAGTCTAGCTGTCTCCGGAGCTGCCAAGTTGGTTTGCTATTTGGTACGAATTATCACGTCGAACTGAAGGCGTTCCGACTCACGTAGTCCAATCGCTGCGACCTCGTCTCACTCGCATCAAACCTGAATTTCTAATAGCCATGTCGGAAGCATACTCGAGACGCTATTCACTTCGGAGATACCTAAAGAAGACGAGACCCGCAGTGTCTTGGCGGCTCATATAAAGACGTGATATAGGTCAATTCCCCACAACCAAGTGCGGAGGTGCCTCTTATCGGTTCTCCGACGAGGCCTTTGGGCGTCAGCTTCAGTAACTCGCAGAAGAATTGGTCATTGGCGATATGAATTGATTCTATAGAAAGAACACTTATAAGCTCCTAGCCATAGACGTAGATAAACCCGTCCAATGAACTTTCTCGCTTCTATTTTCAACTTACAGGCTTCTGTGAATCCCTGGTCTTTGGCCTTCTCTCACCATTACTGCATACATAACTTCATATCAGGTGCAATACTCCCTTACACTCATCAACGAGTAGTTGATGAATAAGAAAATCTACTTCCGCACTCAAAGTGATGCTTTGGGAAATATGATTAGACTTGAAGCAGTATGCAGTTGTTCAGCTTAACTTGGACCTGATCAACCACGCGTATTTTTGGGGATAAGCAAGTATCATCGAGGACAAAAAGAACAGCGAGAGGGTCAAATAGAATTACGTCGAGATGGAATACATAACACCCCCAGCCCGAGCACACGTACAATAGGGGGCTGGCTACCGTATGTGGCTATTTTGCTACAGCACCTCAATAGGCTTTCGAGATTTCTTAGGGAAAGCTTTTGGTAAGATATTCAGGTGTTTGTTTCGCCGCTCGGCCCTTCTCTGTCATGTTGCCATCTTAAATTATGTCCGGAACTGTTGTGAATTTACTTGGTGCATCTCAAGTACGAGATCGTAAGGACTGTTCCAGCACCGCAGTCATTAACAAGTACCCCTTTAATTTTCTCCCTCAAGGTAGCTTGTTATCACGTATCTAATGTCTACCTAGAGCGTGCTCCCCCCCTATTTATGAATAGGTACTTAGATAGCCCACCAAATGTTGTCGGACTGGTAGCAAAAGTGAAATCGCAACCAACACTTATAAGGCAACGACGACGTAGCGTGATAGCACACTAAGGAACGATAAACCGCGTTTGCAGAGCTACCTTGACAATTCCCAACTTCACCAGGTTTTGTTTCAGAATCCTTATGCTTCCTATCCAGACGCAATAACCACTCGAAATATCCATCTCGGCGCTCTTAGAACACCACCGTGAAATGAATTACCCCGTATCCTGCGCAAACTGTGGCAAGCCAGCAACGACGAGATGCTCCGGCTGTTTGACCGCGCCGGAGTATCGACCTGGGGATGCCCCAGCGACCGCGTACTGCGATTCCAAATGTCAACAACAGCAATGGCCGACGCACAAAGTGCAGTGTCGCATACTGAACAAGCGAAGAACCCTGCTAAGAATTGCAGAGCTGTTGAAGACCGCCTTGTTCGCTTATCGCGAATGCGTGTATGATATCCCTCTAACCGAAGTCAAGTATGAGGAAGGCATCCTCCGCTTACTGCTGGATCCGAGGAAGATCCCGTACCGTCCCTGGCAGATTCCCTTCCCGAGCGACCTGAACATCAGTCCTCAGCATAAAGAAGCAGCCTTAGCAACCAACCAATGCACGACTGCCCAATGCCTTCTCGGACCCCTGGCTCGCTATCTTCTCGGAGGTGAGACAACCCAGCCCTGCGCGTGACGCCGCGAGAGGATATGCTCACAATGATATAGGAATCGAATCGACATTCAAGGTCGTCGAAGTAAATGCCGAGCCGATAGTTCCGTGGAAGTTCGTATGGCTGAGCGATTCTAAGGACGAGCTGCGAAGCCTCGCCTGTACCGCCGTGACGCACACTATCCTGCTCGTCTGGCTGCGCGGCGAGGGGTGGGTCATCGATACGACAGGATGCCAGTTCGGCTTTGGGGACGTCCTCGTCCCGCTGAACACCTACTTCAAGAAGAGGGTGAAGAGCCTCGCCCGCGGACCATTCGCGTATACCGAGCACGAAACCAGCGACCTCGACGTCTTCGACTGCAAACTGGCTCTTAACGATACCGACACGAAGCGTCTAAAAGCCGCACACGAGCGAGCGGGCCGCTTGCACTTTGCAAAGTTCGTCCGGGAACGTTTCGACCGCTACGAATCCCCGCGTCCCTCGGAAGAGCTCCTGGGCGGTTCCTCGGAGGAGTTCCAGGTTAGGCTTGCTCGCTTCAAGGGCGATTTGAAAGTACACATGGCCAGTTTTGTGGACTTTGCTTCTGGAAAGGAACGTTTAAGCGAGTCTGGTTGACGTTTGAATTTCCTTATCGACTTGTGATAGTATATTATGGTTTCTGGGCTTCGGGTATTCTCAAATAACTACCGAAGCAACGGATTAGTTTGAAAGTCGTTTACCTTGATCCATTAGAGGTACATTTATTTTCCTTCGTTTTGTAGGTGGATTGGTATTCATTCACTAACGTCTATGCGAAGCGACCTACTAAGTTTAATTATCTGTAACAAGGGCTATAAGGGCTTAGAACGTATACCCAACTTCCTAATAATTCTCTAGGGTTTTAAGGTCTTTGGTTCTCCTTCTAGAGAAGGTGAAATCAGGACCTATTTGTAGAAAATCCAAGATATGTATCTTAAGACCTAACCGCCGTACCAAATTAAATGTTGTTTATATTGCGTTCTTCTTGCATATCCTCGTTATATATCTCATCCGATGATCCATAAAGAGTTATCCTAACCGCATTCCTAGAAAGACACGATGTGCCTTCAGCGGGACATGATCCCTCCAAATTCTTTCGTCGAACCTAAATCCTTCTTCAAGGGTCCCACTGTGGTTCCTCATTGACCGCAATGTGCCCTGAATATATCCAACAGCTTTATACATAGATAAGGACCCGGAGCACAATTTCAGATACGGATCGAATGGTCCTTTCATCATTCCTAAGATCTTCTCTTGTATTTTGGGTTGTTCAACATAGTCCTTGACGGTTCTATGATGGTACTGGGCTGTAACAGTGCGAAGCTCATGATACGATGGCTCTTGACCTAATTTTGGAATGTAGACAAACCCCTTACAACGGGAGTTTAGCCGTTTTCTTATACTTTCAATCCGAATGGCTACATGCTCATGGGATACACGGGTATTGGGAAGTTTAAATGCAAAGTCAGGCTCTTCCTCATCAGCAAAAGACAATAACAGTGCTTCAGGTAGTCGCTCGCAGGCAGTCATCAGATGGAAATATTGGGCCGCATGTTCGAGATAGAAAGGATCTAGGTTGCTAAGAATCCTGTCATATAATGACTCCAAGTCGGGGGGAAGTTGAGAAAGCTGTCTTTGTAGGTCAGAAACTCGATCTCCGTATTTAATCCCATCCAGAAGAGATGACACAACAATGCTGACCCAGAGAAAAACTCCCGAAGCCTTTCGTACAACGTCCTCGATGAGATTTCGAGCGAGCTCAATCTCACGGTTTTGAAGCGATACAAATTCGGCGTCGGATTCAAATCTAGACGTAACATAACGTTTAATATCGTCGAACGTGAGGTCTTCAATCATGAGGCTTGGTTTTCCCTCGAGAGCAGCTTCGAAAACCACCCAAGGACGACTTGCTACACAGATCTTTACTGGTAGCGTCTCTATCATATTCTTGACGAATTCAATTAAGTCACCGTGGGTGCCGTTGAATTCGTCAAGCCCGTCGATGAATAAACACAAACTCTTGGTAGAACTGACGAACTTAATCACGCTATCCAAGATGTTTCGCAGTTCGATTTCGTCGAACGGCTTCGGATCCTCGTTGCAAAGACACAGGGCTTCCCACCTTTCCGGCGAAGCATAAGGTATGGCCTCGGGGCAGCTCTGACAAATCTGGCTTAATAAAGTACGGTAGAGACCTTCCCTTGACGTTTGCATTTTGAAACCAGCCGCCCAGAAGTAGAACGAAGCCACTATTAATGGTTTTTTTCTGGCCCACCGAAGTAGATATTCCGTGCAACGAGACTCCCCGTCGTGCGAACGACCTGCTTCTCCAGATGAGGCGGGCTGGGAGATGTATTTCATTAGCGTCGATTTGCCGGCCCCTGCTTTCCCAGTGATCCAGTATAATTGCTCGTCTGACTGGAGCCAGTGGCGAAAGTTAGCCCAGGGGCGGCGTTGGTCATCTTCGGGGTCAAAGATCCAGCGGAACGTTTCTTGGTGGGCCTCTGCGATCCTAAGTTCACGGTCGCGTATACCGTCATAATGTAGACTCAAAATGAACTTGTTGTGGAGGGCTAGCTTTCGAGCTTCCGTAAGTTCGAAAGCAGAGGCATCGTTGCTAGAGGGCCTGGCAGAAACATAGACGGCGCCGAGCAGATCGTTACGAAACGTTCTCTCTGCGTTATCGGACTCGGGCGTAGCGACTGCATGCTTGAGATACTCGACTAATGCCGACCCCAAGCCCTCGTGACGGTTTACCGTAGAACTTCCATTCCTCCGTAGCTGGTCGTTATTACTTCGAGACTGCAGAAGCTGCAATATTAGGTCTTGATTGTGCAGTGACTTGGTGGCGTAAAACCTTAAACATTATATTAGAGCAGTGTTTATGTTTGGATAGGTATAAATCTGACCTGAGAGAAATATTCAATCCCAACATTATTTGGTTCCTGTATTGATCCAGCTGAGTTTGCAGGGCCACGATCTTCTCATTGCCCCATTGGATTTTGAAGGCGCTCACCAAGGCCTTCCGCTTGCGAATACCCTTGCGAGGACAATCGGTGATTCCAAGGTAATTCAACGAATCAATTATCTGCTGAGCAATCTTCACGCAATCTTTGGCCAGCGCGACGATTCTGCTGTTGGTTTCATCTTCGGCCGGGTCTCGAGGCGACGATGTGGTCATGGGGATCTGTTGTAGGGCCGCCTTCAGATCTCGCGAAATGGACTACGACGTAGTAAATTCGTCCGCAATATCCTTCTCGGAGCGCCATATCTTCCAAGCAAGATCAACAAACTTGGCACCGACTCCGACAACTTGCATGATATTGACTGCTAGGCCAAAAGTCGCAATAGCTTCAGCCATCTTGAATATTATGATGGAAGGCGAGCAGTGTGTGAACAGAAAGTAAAAAGATGCTAAAGAAGATCTAGCAGGAAGAAACGATAACTACCAGCCTAGGCATATTTTCGTCTACCGTCCGACACCTTTCATATCACATGATACCTAAGCATCAGACGAATAGCAGTTGCAGTACGTCGAGTAATCATATTCTCGCGTAGCATTGGGTGCGTGGCTGTGTAAGGAAGGCAGAAAATAGACATCGCAATGGCTGAACCGTCTGCCTTGGTCTTATGCAGTGGGTGCCGAATGCCTCAGGCATATACACCGGAGTTTTGATTCGATATGGTTATTTTTATAGGGGGTGGGCTACTCGCACTCTCTTCACAAAGTACCACTCCGTATATCGCGCCGCATAAGTGGATCTCGGTGTTAAAAATCTTTGTGTAACTTCGGCATGCGGCCCCACTGTCCTCCGACTGTCCACTTCAAAACTATGCAACGGTACCTAGCCATAATGCTTGATATTAACATACAGTTATCGGCGGCTTAAATGCCTTTAAACATAATTCTTAATTATATCGAATCAACCAACTCAACAATCGTGTTGAAATAGCTCAATATAAGTATCTACGTATGGGCGTTTAAGATCCGTGGAGGTTATATGTCCAACTTTGGAACTATGCCGTCAAACAACAGTCAAGGACTAAAGGTCAAGATTGGGGTTTTCCTCATCCTCAAGCTGTATCGAGTTTACGACTCTCCGATGGCTCGTATATCAAGTTTAGAGCTCCGGAGAGAATATCTTCGCGTTTCCATGCTTCTCAGTTTCACCTCATGTCACCTCTATACTCGCTTATTACTCAGCCTCCTTGTCACGGTACTAAATAGGATATCTAGGCAAAATGTATTCTCTACATATGTAGTCACAAGCTCTCGTAGCTACCAGTCAAAGTTCCTCGCAGAACAACGAAGTACTTTCCATGTTGTTTGGTTCCATCTTGCGACACTCCTTGCCCGGAAGCTGCCGCGATCCTATATAGTAACCAGTACTACATATCTGCCTTTGGCTATCTACAAGCTTTACACAACCCTCTATAAAACCCCTAGACCCTATGTAATCCAACAGAAGCTGATTTATTCCAAGGCTTGCAACTACTCCCTTGTATCTTAACATTGTGCATATCGGGGAATGTGTTAGTGATAACTACACCGCTATCAACTCACCCTGCAGCTGTCAAATAAGCCATGCTTACACGCTATCTCGCGGGGTAATTAAAGCGTTGCCTACCTGGATGGTTTCAACATTGTTCACTTTCTGCCTGAGAGCACGGAGACACCTGGCATACTCGTGATTCAGTGTAGTTGCTACATCACCTATCCCACCAATTAGGTGGCATCCTGAATTTTAAACTTGGAGCTTTAAAAAGGGGTTTTCTCTTCGCAATTAATTGTTTACTTTACATCACAACATTTTCAACTATCATATTTTCAACTCGAGCAACTTACCATCATAAAACTAACTATTCCAAATCTAAACCTAACACAATATGCTGTATTCAATTTCTTAATCACCAAAAACCTTGATGCGAAATTGAGAGGCAGCATCGAAAATGCCATCGCTGGCTTTTGCCAGAAGTTTTCCCGCTCCCGAAATGACAGCAACGCACCAGATCTGTTCGACATCCTTGAGAGTAAGGAAATTATCAACTCATTTTGGTCAAAGACCGCTAATCTCCTCTACAGCGAAAAAGCGCGCGAAAAACGCGGTAAAGTTGTGCTCGAATGCCATTTGCTTGCCGATAAAATCGCTCGGGGCAGTCTCATACGGATAGAAGACCCCCGAAAACTAATTGCGGCCATCCACAAGAAATTAGTGCCCGTCTGGCGTCATAAAACTGTTGACCTCCTCTACTACACCATGACATCGCCGCAATTCATTCGTGTCATCTGGAACAGCACCTTTTTGTCTGCGCCTAACCACAGAGATTCATCGTTCCATATTTTACAGAAACCAATCATGCGACACGAGAATACCCGGATTAAAACAAAACAACTTGCATTCTCCCAGGTCTTAATCTCATATAGCCTGGTCTGTCTCGCGAGAATCCCCCAACCCAGTAAGTAGCCAGTCGCAGTTAACCTTTGTAAATATAACGGTAAAAGCTTTATGCTGCTGTAAGAAAATAACCAAGACTTAGACTAATCGTGTAAAGGTCAAAGCAAATATTATCTAACATATTACAAATCCGACACGCCCAAACAAATGTAAAGCTCCATTATCAGAACTGGCCCAAAATAACTTAAAGCTTCTTCCTAAATTTGGTAACAAGCAACCGAGGGAGACCGCAACTTCAAAACGACCTTGTTTACCTATTGAGCAATCAACAAAGAAAACAACTCCTGACTCCTAATCTCGATCTATACCTAAGCCGCTTCCGACAAAACAGCGCGTGGCACTAAACCCTCTATCAACCTACATTAACGCCGACCTCAGTAGAGCATACATCGACTAATACCAAAAACGCAGAGGAATTTCACGTCTTTCTTTTTGCTGACAGTCCTCGTACAAGAGATTATATGAATTCAAAGACGTTTAACCAATGGGATATTCAGGTCGATGTGCGAATGCTCTCTAGGTTGACCATAACGCCACAATCACAACCACGACCAAGAGATCAATCCATACCTAGAGAGTGATCTTGGCCTCGAGAACAGTCGACAATTCGAAATCTCTCACAGCACTGGAGCCCTCCGATAAACACTCATTCTCCCAGGGACCAGCATAATAGTGTGTCTCGTCGAGGGTCACCATCTCGGGATCGGCGAGAGCGTAGCTGGCGATCCAAAACCTCATTCTCCCTCTCCGCGTTCTCGCCCAAGGGGTTACGGGGATTAGCGAGTGCGTGATTCACGAGCAAGATCTCGATCCTGAAGTCCGCGTCAACAGAGTTCCGGAGATCACCAATATCTCTAGGCTGAGACTCCCCACCACAACTGCGGCCCGGAGATTTTAGTCTACATGAAACTAGTTGGGGATAGTTGGGGATAGTTAATAGCTAATCAATTCGCATTACCTCATGTTGCAATAATTGGTGAAAGGACTACTTTCAGGTACAGTCCATGGGATCTTGGTATGAAATGCATATATTAACAAGTAGGGATTGGATTAAGGGCGTTCTATAAGGGTCAATTGAAAAGGTTAATCTGATGCATTCAAGTTGCTCTGTACCTTATTCATCAGACATGAATATATCTAACTAAATACTTGTATCAGTAAGAGTTGCGGAGCCAAGTGTCCTAAAGCAACATTCTATCAGGCTTCGAGTAGCAACTAAGATGTGACTGTTTACTTCCATATCCTAAAGGTAACTTTGCTGGTAGATTTATGTTATAGTTCGTACAGGACATTCCACATCCGTGACACGGCTAGCGGTAGGCTTTAGGGAGGCCTGCTTGTAAAGGGCTACAGCATAACCGCTATGTCAAGGTCGCTGTCACGGTGAAGGTATTGCATGGCTATAGTAGAGATCGTAAGACTAGAAGAGTAAGTCCTATCCGTGGCTGGTTCGTAGTCTTCCAGTTATCCCTAATCATTTACCTATAGTTAGCCGCGCTCGAGTAAAATACACAGCTTTGAGTCAATTTACAGATGTGCCCCCTTAACAAATATCAGATAGTCTAGCTTCTTATGCCACACTGCCCTTTAGTATGTCCCGAAACTCCTGAGACTTTTATCACAAAGGGCCTCTAATTATATGAATGGTCTAATTTCTTTCACCCCTGGCCATATTCTTCCTTATATAGGATAGCTGTATTGCTACCGTCCTACCTCTGCTCCTGCTCAAGTGTATGGTTGTGGATATTTTCAAAAAGTATCCAAGTGACTATATAGACCAATAGATAGATTTGATGGTCTGTAACTATTGCGGAATGAGGTTCAAGTAATCTTAAGTGATAAAAGCATCTCGAAACTAAAAGTGTTATCTATCTACAATCTTACAATCACGAAACAATTTCAACTATCTAGTTTTCTACTCACTTAATCTGCATTGGTCATCTCAGGATCTTGAAAACAAGGAAACTGAACATTAGTTCTAGATCGAGCCTCGCTTTAGGCGGCCCCTCCTTTACTTAACCGCATACACACTTTACCTAAGATTTTATATGTACCGAGTTAGTTATATAGCTTTCACCTGTTGGTTTAATTTTCCTAAGGTACGAAAGTACATATGTTGCCTATTAAGCCTAGGTGGATGCTTGGTGCACTGCATGGTAGCAGCTGCAAACCCCCGCGCACTGATGGCGGCGTCGTCATAGGGATTGTAGGGCATATGGCAGCTAAAGCCGCATGAGCGGCAGGTGTTCGTCACTACCTAGGAAACATCTGTTCGTGACCCGTGCTGTCGCGTTCACCGCCCTACGAGTTTCTTTAAGAATTAAATTCCTCGTCCCTCTCAAAAATTTATCTTTCTCCTACCTACAACATCAACCTTCCCATCGCAACACCCACCACCCACAACTATCATCGATTCCAATTTGGAATACCTCAGCATCTAGTCCACCCTAATAGAGTAATATATTCTAATTATAATGAACCAGGGGATTTAATAGTAGCACCCGAACCCGGAAAGTCACTCTCACTCATTATCGCGTTCGAATTACCATCGGGACCCCGGGCGGCAGGCAATATTATTCCTGAAAGGCTAGGACCGACGCAGCGCGAAAAGATAATCCTAGAAAGTGGTACTCCGGTAGAAGACGTAACTAAATTATCTGGGAATGTCCTAGTATATCGGATGACAAGCATCCAGAGCTCAACAGGTTACATTGAATGTATGTTAAAAATGGTTTCGGCATTTGTAGGAGAATCTGATTGGTTCAAGATGACAAGGCAGGTCAGAAAACCCGGCGATCGCGAACCACAGAATTTCAGCTACCAGCCCATAGACATCGTGTGTGCAAACTGTCGCAGACATGGCCACGCACTGCAAGCCTGTGTGACGGTTTGGGACCCTTCTGGTGATATTCCGGGTTGCTATCACTGCAACGTCCTGACCCATACCATTGGCAATTGCCCAAAAGAGCCGCAGCTGGACAATAATTCACGATATCATTCAGAAGTAACTTGCCGCGCCGGTCGACCTCCTTTGCGTTCAAGTCGAGGATGGAATCAACTCGCCATCATGATGGATCATCAGGCACTCGGCCCCATCAGCAGAGAGAGAATGACAACTCTTGATCGCACTCATTTCAATCAGTAGGACTATAATCTCTCATCCGTTGATCAGCAAAACCTGGTAGTAATAGATCCTGCCACAATCAACCAAGATTGTATCAGAATCCTCCCTGACCAGGGCTACGCCCAACCAAGATCATTGAACCAGGAGTCCTGAGATCGGTTCCTGAGATCGGTTCCTAGATGAGAATGGCACGCTACCTAACCCTAGAGACTAGCGCAAAATGAATAAGAAATAAGTGCTCTCCCTTGAAAATGACCTGTGACTCTGGCTTTTCGTATCCATTTCAACTAGTTCATTCAGGTACTGCCAATACAAATGTCCCTATAATTATCCCGTGCTTGTTTGTAATCTTTCAGTAGTATTATGGCTAAATATTCAAAGCTGTTCCTATAATCGTAGTTTATAATGCCTGTGGAGGTTTTTGCTTATGATCTTAATCATTCTCTTAAATGTCATCTTCGCAAAGCCTGTAAGGAACAAACATTGCCCTACTGAATGAAAAGTGCCACGTAAGGTCAATGCAATGGCACCATAGTGCGGGGGTGCACGGTGCTGAACATCCAGCTCAAGAGATACGTGAGTCAGTTTTCCTGAAAGATGACTTGGACTTCTTTTCTATTCCCAAAATATAAATCCAACACTCGTTCCCTCTAATCATCTTTTCTTTTCCTTTATTCCACTACTTTTAAGAGTTATCTTCCACAGCCCACTGTCTGCAATTGTTTACTCTCGTAGTTTTCCACTCCCGAGTCCAACTACCTCGCCAATCATGGACAAACAAGGTCTGAGAACAAGGGCATTGGCCCCATACGACCAAGACTATCCGACTAATGTGTATGACACGCGTCCTTATTTGCAACGTACCTCTCAACGAAATAATGACGTTTATCGGAGTGATCTTTCGGACGCATCTGTGTTCCGAACGAATCTATACCGTGGGGACGACCTCTACAGTATGTTGAACAGAGACATACAACCTTGCTGCGTTAAATGCGTCCGAATGCGGTTTGAGGTCTGCAAGGATATCCTTGCGCAAAACCCATACACATTGGATGACTTACTTGTCATTCACGATGATGTTGTGGAAGAGTTGCGAGAAATGCGATGCGTCTTTTATGAAGACGATCCTCACACCTACAACCTCATCGTCACTCGGATGCTATATTATAGAAACTGCAAGTTTCATCACATCTCATTATACTTTGCATCATTTAGCTAACAACGCTCCTAGGCAACACATATCCTATTGCGGGTAGATTCGCGGAGTTATACCCGGACGGTGGCATCTCGCGAGTGTGGTCAGATGCTACAGGATGCGAAGACGAGACCTCAGGTCGACTGAATACTCAGTTCTACAGTCGGCAACAGGCCGATTATCCAATTAGACTATTCGCCCCTAGCCAATCATCATCACCATCATCATCGTTCAGCACCGAAGGAATCCTCATACCATCAACTCTAGCACGACGAAAGACCGTATGGGATGACATTCGAGGAAGGAATACCGCGACATTTCCAGGCTGCGAGCCCTTCGTCATCCGGCTGCCGGCTAAGGATTTCCACTGGGATCGATGCTACGGCACACAGAAAGAGCTTACACAAGCGGTACAGAAACGGTTCAGTCTGATTCAACCTGTTATACGCCTTTCCCCAGAAGCTCCCAAGGGCAAAGAGATCGTGCTCGGGATGCGCCACGCTGGAGACTGGGACGAACCAGAAGCTCATCTTCTTCTAAACGACCTATTTGACACTATGGTGTCCTACAGTCTCACCTTGCTCAGCGACAATTGCACCCTCAGCTTCGTTGAATACCAGAGATGGCGATGCACTAAGTTATTGCGTGATGGCAGCCGCAGGAACCGATATTAAGGTATCCTATTTGGTATTAAGAAGGGCATAAGAACGCCGCCTTAGACACCAATGATTGTATTATACTTTCTTTTTATTCCCTTCATCTGAAGATAGATCAGTTAATAATAGACTCATCTTCAGAAGTTCTGGATCATCGTGAGACATATATGTAGTTCGTTTAGTCACGTGGGGGAGCACGTGGTTGGTGCTCTATATATGCATATATGTAATAATTTAGTTATCCGCATATTGCATATCCTCGTAAGAAGATTGTTGTCAGAGATACCCCTTGATGGATGTCATACGTAGAGTGAATGTTAGAAGCAGCAGCGAAGCTGCTGTATAGTAGCCGTATAGTAGTATGAATCTATTAACGCTTGACCTTCTATCCTCTTTCGAGGGCGCTTCGCGCCCCCTTATATATGTGCTCTATGTAGATCTATGCTTAATTCATACTAGTCTCACTTGTCCCCTGACAGTAGGACTGTGTTGGTAGAATTGTATCATTGGAATTAAGTCCCTCATACGCATCGAGAAGTTGGCGAAGCTATGGGCTTGCATAGTGACCCCGTACGTATCATTCGCTAGTCTTGGATGTTGTTTGGAGCAAAGCGACTCCGCGTGAGGGCATGAGCGCTAGCGGGGGTTAGGCGAGATGCGCCTTCTCTTGTAGTATCAGCCGAAGCTGCTCCTCTATTGAGGGTGGCCTCGGGCGGCGATGGTATAGTGGCGTTGGGTGCCATCGGGGTGTGTGCAGAGCTCGCCGAGGGTACCTCTGGTCTTGATGCTATATTATTTTGTGGGTTCATCGTGTGTGTTCGCGCAGGGTGCGGGAAGAAAGTTGTGATGATGAATGATGAAGAGAGGAAAAGAAAACAGATGACGGGTGCTTCCATCTTTAGTTATTGTAAGTTAATGTTGTTTAGGTGATAGTAGAGTTATGTCGGTGAAGTTGTATTCGTAATGTAGGTAGGTATGGGTAGGTAGGGTTGCGTTGATAAATTATTGCAAGTTAATGTTATTCAGATAATTGTTATGGTAAGGATATATTGTAGAAGTATGTAATCTCAGGAAGTTTGAAATAGTAGGTTATGTGGATGAGGAAAAGAAGAAGAGAAGGGGGAAAAGTTGTAGGAGGGGGCATGCTTATATACAAATAATTGAGAGGGAATTCGTGAGAATCAGATTGCCATCTGAGGGTCGTTGCCCAAGGAGTTACAACTTTTCAGTTTGCACCTACTCCTTTAGCCACTGCTCTTGCCGGATGACGGGGCAATAACGGAGCAACAACACCGCAACTGCTGTTACTTCCTTCCAAGTTTGCTTCCGGTTACAAAAATTAAAGGCAAGAACGGAAAGAATTACGGAAACAGGCTGTCACTTCCTTCTATACTTCTATATCTACTACGAGCTTTCTCGTTGTTGTCTTACTACCAAGTAATAGAGAGATATCTGAAGAGGCACTTTTGAAAATAACCCTACCTGGGCTACCGCGGTACACTCTTTGAATTTCTTTCTCTTCCAAATTATTTTGAAAATCTTTTCGTCTCTCAACCATCTTCTCACATTCCACCCTCACACCATCACACTTCGCCTACTCAGACGTAATGAGCCAGCGATTTCTGCCACCAGGGGCACCGCCCCAATATGATGAACATTCCGACTTCGACATGGACTATTACATCGAAGATAATGTCGAAGAGCCCCTTAGCGGATATGACGACCCAGACTACATAGAGGCACTTGACAGATGGATATGTTCCAACATGAACCAGTGCTGTGCATATTGCCAGACAGTCCGCTGCGAAACGTTCCGCGCAGCAATTAAAGAGTTCGATCATATTTACACGAACCAAAAGCTGCAAGACATGTTTACAGATGCAGACGCGATTACAGCTAGGGATGTCTCCGACATTCATACCCTAAACCGCATAGTTAACAAATACGTTTACAACAAACACTGTAAGTTTCCACACAGTTTGTTGTTATGCTTGTTCTCTATCAGCTAATCAAATGTTCAATGTAGTTTCAGATCTTAACGATTTCGACCTGAGATGGCCTGCGCAGACGCATTATGCAGGTCTATCTGCGCCGATGAGATCCGCACAGCCACGCGTACAGGCTCAGCAGCAGAATGCGGCCTACACAACTGAGGTGTCAACGACCAGCGCCTGGCCTCAGCAGCAGCAGCAACAGTACGTGGCCGTGGACGTGGCCGTGAATCTTCTCTCGCCGCCTCGCAGGCGTCGGGCTACAGCAAATATTCTTGTAACACGTCTTCGTACAATGAGCCCTTACCAGCGCTCGCCCCACAGGCTCTTCGAGCTATTCCTTCTCCGGGTGTTCAAGGTCTCCAGAAGTTTCAGGCTGCCCCGGCTTTTCAGGCCCCTCAAGCCTCTCCGGCTCCTCAGGTCCCTCAGGTCTCTCAGGCTCCTCAAAGCTTAGGTAACGCGCCTGCACAGTCAATGCCGAGATGAGAGCAACCTGCAAGGTTACAGCCACCTAACGTCCCAAGTACCGCAAGCATGCAATATGCTAAGGTGGCCGCGTCGGCACCGCGATCTCTGCCAGCTCCAGCATTACCTAGACAAGGTACACAAGTCCTAGCAGCGCAGAAGCCTCGAAATCAACCTGCTAAACAGGCAGCCGGCAGCACGACGGAGATATCTGCTTCCGGGTCTCATTCTCAGAGCACCCCGGCAAGCCTAGTTCAACGACTACTCGTTTGGGATGCCACCCGAGGAGAGGATGCCGAACCCTTCCCGAGCTGCGAGCCATACGTTATTCGGCTACCTACTTCTGATTTCGACTGAGAGAAATGCTTCGGCTCACAAGAGGACGTGACGCGAGCGGTGCATAAGGTTTACAGCGGAATTCAACCTTTCGTACGATCGGCGCAGGGGGCTCCTCACGGTATTGAGATCGTGCTTGGAATAGGCAACCCTAGCGACTGGGAAGACCCATGTGCTCGTTACTGCCTGAATGAAACATTCAACATGATGATGAGATATTGCGCGAGCCTAGTTAACCAGAATCGCAATATTTGGTACATGGAGAACCAGGCCAATCAGTGTATCTGGTCTTTGAAACACGCCTACAAGAAGGACACGAAAAGCGAGGTAGGCGTGACAAAGAGAGCTATCGAATAACAGATAATAGAGATAGAAAACATCTAATGAACCCAGGGCACAATGTCTGGTGGGGGCATTCTAAACAGGACACGAAGAATGGTTCGAAGATCAGGGAGTACATCAAGTGCAAGCACAATGGAGAGAACATTAAAGAGTTGAGCGGTTATAGTTCGCCTTTCATAGACCTCATAGGTAGTAGGAAAATCAATCGAGACAGACAGACCAATAGTCGTGAATGTCATAAAATTGTTTTAATTTCGTAGGGGCCCTGATTATCACGAGGATTGTAAGTCTTGATGTAAACGTACCTAGGTTAGGTATATATCAGATACTTTGAAAGTCGTCTCTTTGTACACGTGAAAGAAAGCATCACGTGATTGATGCCTTATGCATTTTATGAAACGTTTATGTTCTTTTAATGCGCTGCGCCAAGCTTTCACATCTTTATCCCTACATATCGAAATACAATGCTCAACTGAAATATCCACTTCCATATTTATGTCAAATTCGGGCTGTATCCCATAGCCTCGCCCGTCTATAGCACTACTCTACCAAACTACCACCCGCCCTGGGAAACCGGCTTTGACTAGAGAAATGCCGGTACCGGACCTGGTTTGCCCCAGTGGAATTCGATCCCACGTATAACAAGAGAAAATATTCAATCATCATGGCGTGACTCCGTGAGTCATGAACTTTAGGGTCTATGGAGGTTAATCGATTTCGGAACGAGGGATCGTGGCTCCTAAGAAATCTTCAATGGCTCCAAAAAAACATGCTAGAAGCTATGGAAAACTAACATACCACTCTCGAAGGTTCTAGGGGTGGTGGGGAAGGTGTAAGTAATTGGAATTTAGAGCATAAATATACTGTGAAAGGTTATGGAAAACTTCGATCAAGCAGAAAAAATCTATACGAATCCGAGTGGACTATTTTGGGGCTGGAGGGATCCCCGGAGGCAACTCTTAGGATGAAGATTGAAAATTTTAAAAGATTTAATGCTGCGACTAAAGGAAAGAATCATGTATATTTTCATTGCTTCGTGTTCCATATCTTGGTATGCCTCGAGCGCAGAACCTGCAGACGGATTTACCGAAAAAGACGGTCAAGGTCTCGTTGCGGTCCCAGCCTTTGTCGATGTAAGAGCCATGATCGGGATCAAAGCACACGATCGGTCTCTTCAATCTGTCTTGGACAGGCTCCGGTATTCGAGAAGAAGAGCTAGGGATTTGAAGTAAGATAGAAAATTCGCAAGGACTTGTCTAAAGGGATAGTATTGGAGGAGCAAGAGTTTTTCGAGGATGGGGGAACCAGCAGAAGAATTCCAAAGCCCCCTGATATCTCCCAGAGTGTAAGCCTTTCGTTTAGTTTACCTACGGGGACTTCAATACCACCATTTTGTAACCTGAATCAACGTCTCCAAGATCTTATCAGGGACTGTAGTTATCAAATGTATCTAAATCATTCTTAACGGCCGGAAATTCGACAGACTTCCGAATTCGCAATTGCGGATATACCTAACATCTAGAAGTTCCATCGTAAAATATTCAGAACCATATCTATTTACGCGAGTCTTTCTACAGTCCGTTACGGTATACGCCCCTAGTTGACCTTGCTGCTACGTACCTGGTATTGTACCATGAATGATATACGTGAAACTAAAAGGTAACAGAACTGCAATCTATAGATAGTCAGCAGTTTACTTGGCCCCATGCGATACGCGCGTTCAAGAGGCAATGTAAATTCCCACATGATATGTTAGTAGGACGCGACCACATTAGAACCAACGAGGCCGCATGGGAAGCCTGAGGAAGGTGGCGTCGTGTGAGGCAGACGCGCAACTCCGGATGGTTCAAAGCCTACATTAGCAAGCTCTTCTAGACCGCATCCTATTTCTTAGAAGACGCGCCGATGGCGATTTTTAAAGCGAGAGCAGTACCTATTCGTATGAAGGCTCTTGTACTAGAACATTGCCACTCGTAGTTATCAACTAGGCATATATAAACCCTCCACACTACGTGCTTACCTTCCATCGGGCTATGTCATACAGATCCTTCTTGTGCATTTCTAAACTTTTGGCGCATGTGGCGATCGGAGCTCGGGTCCGTGTAGGCAGCAGGAAACAGCAAAGGGTCATTTCGATGATGCTTCGAAAGGAAGACGTATGCGACCATTGGGCTGTAAGGAATAAGCTTACACCGCTTAGGATAAAATGAAGCAGAGCAAATCTAGCAAGTTATGAGAGCTAGTAATCTGCTCCTTTACGCACCTACTAATTCTATGGCATCGTATTACTCTGGGGATGTTTCCGTTGATTGCAACTCTGCCGGCTTATATTCTCTCGCAGGTAACACGACCCCAACCTGAGGCACCAAGCTGCGAGAGCACGCAGTAAGCGAGTTGACGTAGCCTCGGCTGCCCCTCTTGGAATCGCCGGTAGTTGGGAGCAGTTCGTCCAACGCTTATTTATGCCCTAGTCAGCCTTCACGACCTACACGTCACCATAGAAAACACCAATAGAGCTTTTTCGGTCGGCTATTTGCTAAACTAGGCGGCTCCGGGGATTGGAGATAGACGGCTTTCAGTGCGTCGTGTTTGAATGGCTATAGTGACCAGTCATGTCGTAACTGCAAAACACTTTGATAGTGGGATGAGAGAAGATCCCGTGAACTGATTCATCTCTCAAATGCCTGGTTGTAAGTAGTACCTCTGAGATCTATACGGTAGCAATTATCCGATGATCTTGATGGTATATACGGGTTTTCACGACATCGTGTTTCGAAAATCGATAAGCCGGTATAAATAAAGCAGATAACATGATGGCAGCTATATCGATCGAGCGGACATCGTAGGGTTATGTAAAAATTGAAAGTTGTCGACCTGGAAAGATTAGCGTATCCAGAGGGAATCCGTTACGTGGGAGCAAGTTGAGCTTCGGTTACGATGTCACGAAACTATTAATAAAGAATCAAACGGGTGAAATGAAACCCGGGTCTGGGGAACGTAAGCGTAGCGGGGGATGGTGCCAAGACTCGCAAAGCCAGGCGCCCGGGATTTAAAGATGTGCTTCATACCCGATTCCCGCGCGGGATGATCGAGATCACTGCTCCACTTAGATAGAACGAAGCTGGTTTTATGCATATCTTGCGTCGCGGGTTCTATACGAGGAGGTAGATATGAAGATGATATCCAGATCTCTCTGGCCCTGGGGTAAAGGTGCGATTCTGCGAATAGCATCGATGTCCGGGATTAAATTAGGCTTAAGGAGCCGAAAGCCGGGACCGACAACGACCCCAGCCGGAATTTCTAGATCAGCACCGGAACCGCACCCATTCCAGTCGCCAGGTACGGCACACCTATATTTTGATATTGGCACCCTGTTCGTATAGGCAACCTATAGGATAGCGAAAGAATGAAACACAGGTGCGGCGGTCAGTTGCTAGAGAATTGGGACCGTCAATATCAAAGCAATTAAAGACAGCGAGGCTGATACAAATGCCCAGGTCTTGGCTGAAACGTTCCGAGGGGAGCGGTCACGGCTGCATACGATCGACGAGCCTCTTGTACGACTCGGGCTGGTGGCACAAAGACGTAAAGTTGTTAAGCCAGGTTATTAAACAGAAGAGACCTTGTTTAACTCAACAGTTGGTATGTGACTACTACGACATGTAGCGAGTTGGGGTATACATGTTACACGATGACCTGTGATAGGCGGTTGTTGAGAGGGGTTAACTCGGCAGTAGACGGGCTGCTTACATAGGTCCAGGGAGAGGATGCCTGTTGAAAGGGAAACTTCTTAGATTGAGAAGGTAAGGGGAAGGAATAAAGATAAAGACTCACCGTCGAGACTGCCAGCTGCCAAACGCTCTACTGCGGTCGATAGATATACTCTCAGCTGCGCGCATAAAAAATAGGAGGCATGGTAAATGTACCTTACGCAAGGTCGAGTTCCACCTGGGAACCGCGGCTGGGCGAATTCTACGTCTTACGAGGTTTGTGTAACGCGAAGCGAGAGGTAACTAATAAGTCAGCATGGTGAGAGAAGGTGATAGGAGCGGACATTTCGGCTATGTCGTCGGATCCGACGTGACAAAAAGGCCCGGCATGAGGTTGTTGCCACTGTGTGCAACCATCACGTAGCGCCTAACATCCGCCTGCGCAAGTCGTTCGGCACTAGATCCCCTTCCAGGATCCTTCGGTTGAAAATAGAAGCTACATGCACCTAGCTCGCGGATTCGCGCCTACGGCTCCCGACGAGATGTGCTATAACTAGGCAGAGCACCAAGTCTTTCTAAACGCCATCGGGACCGGAGGCTAACGTCCCTCGTTACACACGCCGGTATATGTATAGTCCTTTGAATTCCGCCTAGTTATTGAATTCAGCTATGGTACCGCCCAGAAGCCCCCGAGGGCAGAGCATTGGTTAATAGAAGTGTGGCTTGCTCCTGATGTACGCTTGGGTGTCATATCAGGCATATCCCAAAAAGATGATGTGGAAATAATATTGGCTGGCGTACGACTTATCATTCGTATGATATCCTCTAGGGTGTCTCGCAAACTAGCTGAGTAGGCTAAACCCGTGATAAACCGCCCCCGCGTAAGCTCTAAGGATGACTACGATTGCCGGCTATTCTTCAACATGGAAGATGAACGCTTTCGTAGGTGGCTTAACTCTGCTCATGTGAGAGAAGGAATTTTGTTAGGTAGTCTTAAGCTAGGCCGTTCGTCTGCTGTCAAAAGCCGGTCCTTAAGATTGCTTGGCTGGCTCGCCTCAGCTGCCCTGGTAAGCTTTCGCGCCTCGATCTCTGAGCTAGGTTTATCACATCTGGCTTGCTTATCTCTGCGAGTCACGATCTCCAAGAGATTCCGATTCCCTTGCAGATCCAGCCGGAATTTAAACCGGTCAAATTCACGGCTGTCGAGCACGAGAACATCTAGCGTACCCCACGAGTTACTAGCTCGGACCGACTACTAGGGTTTTACTTTTTCTGCTTCAACGGTTCGTGGTGGCATGTATTGTCATTGTTCGAGACGCGCCGGTGGCTTTCTTCGATGGTTTATGTGACACATCAACAATGCCAAGAAAGTAGCTGTCGATGTTTAGGTCTGCTGAAGAATTGCGTGGGTTGAGGGTCAGGTAAACGCGTCCCATCTAATATCATCGACATGTGATATCAAGCCGCTACGTCCCGTCGTCGAAACGCATGGTTTCTTTACCATCTTACGCTACATCTGCATTTAAATCCTAGAGTAGGATCAGGTAGGCCATCTATATCTCCGGGTGGCTCTCCAAACCGTCGGGAACCCCCCAGGCTGGATGAACGTGCCGCAGGATGGATAAGCACTGCATCACATCCTCCCATGTATTCAGCTCCCTACTAGCTCGAGGTACGTTGTTGTATCGATACTAGTTGAGCTACGTGACGAGCATAGTAAGCCGGATAAGATGTAGCCTTTCGCTAGTTAGTTCCTACGGAAGAGGGCCGTGGATCAGATGTACCCCATACGCGATATGCACAAATCCCAGCGTGCTGACTGCCAAGCCTTCGATCGCGACTCTAATTTTTCTGATGTAGCAAACTGTGTCTCGAGTAATTGTTTCTGCGATGCTCCAAACGGCTAGAGAGCTGTGGAGCTGACTTTCTCGTTGTCAAGGTGCATTGGCCGTAATAAAATCAGACCGGTATCGTGGGCTCAACTTGAGCTACTGTAACCTCCTACCAGCTCTACGATGACCCCTACTTTCAGGGTCACTGTCGGCCTTCTACTCGGGAAATTCTCGAACGTGGGCGATGGGGCTAGGGTTATGCTTTTTTTCTCCAACTGTCGAAAGCGGAAATTTTGATCGTGGCTGATAGGCATAAAGCACGAATGATGGATTGTGGGATTGGAGGAAAAAGGATCGTATTTGGCTACGACGACCCAAACACCGGGGACCGAAGGCCTCTCGAATATCATGATTGTGTTCCTTTATTACCGCAAGCAACCAAACGGAGAAGCTTCCCCTGTCGCCTCTGCGTCTCCCTGCAGGTTAGAGCGAGCTGTTGTTATGGCCGATGCCACGTGCAGTAGGCAGTGTAACCGGACACGCCAAGTTGATAGCTAGTAGCGCATATGAGGAATTCGAATACCTATCATGGCAACGTCGGTTGAAGTACGTAGCCTTGCGGCCTCGGGAGAACCACGTCCCGTTTACCGACCAGGCCCGTCCGTAATGTCGAGCGTAAACGTCTGCGAAGTCAAGCACACTTCCACGCCTGAGGGACAAAGCGGACGACAGGTGTAGTGCGTATCTAAAGAAAGTTAGGTGTTCGTTTCGAATTATTTTTGGAACCGACCTTCAGATTCAACCTGACAGGTCAGCATGCTGATATTATCGATCTCGAACGGATATTAAAATTGAATCCCCGTAGCCTTAACACGTGATGCATGCTCATGACGCTATATTCGTTAGCCAGAGGAAGAGATGACAGCTCGCGTGTTGCAGAATAAGAAAATATCTGCGGCGCTATTGGGAGTACCAACTGTGCGAATCCCGAAGAGGTGGTGGTAGCAGTGGGGAGGGATAGTGAGCTAGGTCGAGACGATTGGTCTGTTCCATTGGGGGGGGATGTTGTAGACGATGTGATGGTCAAGGATTGGAGTCAATTCTCCGTTGCACAAGAACGCCACCAGAACCTTCATTTCGCGCTGTCGAATCAAGCTTCGAATCAGTCGAAGAGCATCCACTGCTCATGCCCGCCATTTCATTTCCATCCATAGTGTATTCATGTACTGGGTACATCGTAGCTTTATCGGTGGCTGTTTTTCTGGCTCTACACCCCTGTCGGCACAGCCCTACAGGGCGTCGAGGGCGTACGATATTCCTATGTCAGCGTGTGGCTGCATGTCAGACCCACGGAAGCCCCCAGCAGACCTGTCGACCACGATCACACACCGTGACACGCAGGTGGGAGGATAATGAGTAATACAGGGGACGAACGATCCTGCGCAAACCGAATCGTATCGGCTCTTTACCAGGAGTCGGTTCGATTTTCCCGCGCGAATTCGTCATGCTGATAGGGCTCCCACGGTTGAAACAAAGAGGTACATTTTACTATTGTGTACCAAGAGCCAGATGGATATTTCGAGAGTCAAAACCGCTTGGCGTTACTATACTTGTCTCTTCACGTCGACAATTGCTTGCTTCCTAACATAGACACGAGGCCCCGGACGAGTAGATTTTTTGTAGATACCAGAGCTAAGCCGCGCCGTGCAAGATTTTATGTACGGCTGATCGTCTCGAATTTGCGCGTTGGTATCCTTGCAGGACCAACGTACCAGCCCTGAAAACTCTTTATATCTCACGGGTTCCCACACCCAGTCCTACCCCTGAGGTTTGGCGAATTTAGACGTATCGCAAACGATCTAAAGTCGTATCCATCCATCTGACAGGTTTGTCGCCCCAGGTTTCGGCAAGCTGATGTTGGGCGCGCATGATGTAATAAGGCTGATATTGTTTAGTGCGCTAACACGTCTTACAGATATTGATATTCACCATGGTCGGCGTTCCTGGCAAGTACAAAGGCTGTAATACCTGCCGAGCTAGACGAGTCGCATGCGACAACGGGAGACCGTTTTGCAAGAAATGCACGGATTTTGGTCGCGAATGCGGCGGATACGAGAGGGAGGTTAGTAACTAAACTTCTGGCTCCTGGTCGGACCGAGGAATACACTCCCATAAAATTCGATGCCCAAGTCAGCTTTCCGTATACTCTCCGTCCGCACGCCCTAGTTGCTTCAGAAATCGTAGAGATAAATGACTGATAGTCG
Source organism: Daldinia decipiens (assembly GCF_022478715.1). Lineage (NCBI taxonomy): Eukaryota > Fungi > Ascomycota > Sordariomycetes > Xylariales > Hypoxylaceae > Daldinia > Daldinia decipiens. The sequence goes on from NW_026054581.1 coordinate 53,076, forward strand.
GGTGCGAACCAGACCGTATTTATAGTCGGCACTCAGGACGACAAAGGGAGATGTTCGTCTCATCCGCCACGGAACCAGCAGGGCAGAAGAGCCAAAAGCAAGGAGGTTCAGCAAGCAAATAAGCTGGATTTCATCGCTACCGAGCCATGGCAGCCCGCGTGGATCGACGCCATTTCGTTGTCGTCGGCTGCCGGGTCGCATCGCGTTCGATTCGTTGCTCTTCAGACGGACCTCAACTCCGCGATTCGGCCGGGAAGCGGGTCGCCACGCGGAGACGACGACGTCAGGTTGTCGCTAAAGGGTTTCCGCGCTCTCGACGTAAACCCGACGTTCGGCCGCGAACCTTTTAGTATGAAGTCTCGCTGTCTCGTCCATCTACCGCCGAAGAATAGCAATGGGCAGGCGACCAGTACTAGCACGGAAGGGCTTTGCGTATTCTTATACGAGGTGCGTCGGGATTCCTTTAACCGGCATATTTGCTGAACTAGAGGTCTAGCAAAACTCCTCGGCCGCTTATAGTAGCGAGGCGCTCTGGAAAGACTCTATTACCCTTACCGACCGGATCCGCGACCGGGGCCCCGCCGCGTACCAGTTTTTCCCAGAGCACCATTTCTTTGCTCGGGTGTATAGGCCCAGCGCTGTAAGTAAACAGCCGCTCGAGGGTATGCGGTTACTGATGCCTGAGGCAGATTTGGGCGGCCTTGCTTAACCGTCAGCCGACCTTCCTTTGCTCTCCCGAGTGGACCGTCGTACCGTGGGAACGACACCCTAGAACGCCGTTCGACGATCTACTCGACATAGTCGTTCTGTTACCGTCGGTCTTCTCGCAAGCGAGCTACGTAACATCCCTAGACGTGTCCACTTCTTGCCACCTAAAGGAAAAGGAGCTTTTGGACTGCTGCGTCAACATCGAGAGCCAATTTGATATATGGTATAGCATGCTGCACCAGAGGGTCAGCGAGTCGGGATCTATGCTATACTGGACAGTAGACGCGACGCATTACGACGCGCATGTGCCCTTCTCTAAAGTATTCAACTTCCCTTCGCCGTTGATGGGGTTGGTTCACGTCTACTACTGGGCTGTTCTTATCAGCTTTCACCAATGCATATATACGGTACTGAATACCATCGTCGAATCTGAGGGCAAGAGATCTCCCGGCGGTCTCGACATGATGCCTGAGATTTTGCCTGAGATACCTCTAGGGATAGATATCCAGAAATACCAGCCTTCTCAGACGAGAATCCTTGCAGAAAACGTGTGTCGAAGTTTAGACTTCACCCTCCAAACCGCGGGGCAGCCAGATCTCTTAGCTGCTCCCCTCTGGGTTGTGAACGAGTTCTATGATGGAATCGGACACCTTGGAGACGGTGAGCTAGAACGCTTATGGTGTACCAGCTTTAGGGGTAGATTGGAAGCAAAAGGTCGCGAAGTAAGTTTATGTTTACAAGAGAACAAATGGGTTGATGTCAAGCGGTTTGGATAGGTATGGTGACATTGGCAAAAGTAACTCTGGGCCTGGCGTAACGGAGGCGGGAGGGGGACTAAGGCACAGCCATGAATTTCCGTCCGATATGGATTTGTACAATAGATAATGCCTTATGCCTTCTCATCTGGTAGCTAATGTTGACGAGATCGTTCTGTTCAGTATTAAGAATATCAATTCCGTGTTATATAAAAGGGAATAAAGACCAAAGTGTTTAAGCCAATTAGGAACACAAGTTTGATCACGTAATCAGGAGTACCTAACTTGAGGGAGAGGTCGTATGTGGCGGTGCATACTACCTACTCGTAGGTACTTAGGTACATAAAGCTTTCTAAGTATGTATGTACCTATGTGGATGGATTGAGCTATATGTGGCTTGAGCTTCAGGCGTCCGCATCTAGGTAGCGTTTGGCTGCAGGGAGCTTCGTAACTCTGGCAGCCTTGCGTACCTTAGATACTCTCGTAACCTGCAAACCGCAAACCGTAAACCTCGTCGAATTCCCAGGTCATTCTTCGAGCTTTACCACTGCTCCCCACGCACCTTTACCTTTTCAGACTCCATCTAGACCTTTTCGTTTTTAACACATTTCACTATGGCGTCAGGATACGACAGAGCTCTTTCCGGTAAGTTTCTTTTCCCCGACTAACGTTCCCAACGACGAAGCAGCTTAGCTGACTATATATACCTACAGTATTCAGGTTCGTATGAAATTAGAGCACCGCGAAGTATACCTTTCTTACGCATCTGTAGTCCGGACGGACATGTCTTCCAGGTGGAATATGCCGGGGAAGCTGTCAAGCGAGGTACGAAGACTACTAAGCAGCTCAATCGCTCGAAGCTAACGCCGTCCAGGTACCTGCGCGGTCGGCGTCAAGGGCGCAGATATCGTCGTGCTCGGTTGCGAGAAGAGGTCGGCTATGAAGCTGCAAGACACGCGCATTACTCCTTCCAAGATCGGTCTCATCGACACCCACGTCTGCCTCGCATTTGCCGGTCTGAATGCCGACGCCCGAATCCTAGTAGACAAGGCGCGACTAGAAGCGCAATCGCACCGCCTCACAGTTGAGGATCCCGTATCGATCGAGTACATCACCAAGTACGTCGCCGGCGTACAGCAGAGATATACGCAGAGCGGTGGTGTGCGACCCTTTGGAATCAGCACGATGATCGTTGGCTTCGACAAGAACAGCAAAGTACCCAGACTTTACCAGACCGAGCCGAGCGGTATCTACTCCGCATGGTATGCATATTCGTCTTCTATGATTGCGGCGGGGTAGTACATGTGCTAATCCACTATATAGGAAGGCAAACGCCATCGGCCGCTCGAGCAAGACGGTCAGAGAATTCTTAGAGCGCAACTACAAGGAAGACATGGATCGCGAGGCAACCATTCGGCTGGCTATCAAGTCGCTGCTAGAAGTCGTGCAGACGGGCGCGAAGAACATCGAGATCGCCATCATGGCCCCCGGAAAGACTCTAGAGCTGCTACCGGTGGAAGATATCGAGGGTTACGTCAAGAACATCGAACAAGAGAAGCAGGAAGAAGCTGCCAAGAAGAAGACAGGCCGGACGCCAGGAACCGGTAGCGCGGCCATCTTGACTAGAGAGCAAGGCGGCAGTGATTAAACATGAGACGTAGCCAAAGCTTTACGGACCTCTAGAAAATAAATCATAGGGCATGTCATTATTTGTACACTACCCGCCCAGAAGCATGCATCGTCCTCCGTCTCCTGGTCCCATTCTGTTGTCCTAGAAGTCTAAATGTGTGGTATCATATAAATGCATCGCTCTGCAACCCAGAATCATGCTCGTCGTAATTTTCTATTATAACCTGGGTCCCCTTGTTCAGCCGAGCTTATCCGCATCGCTCTGAATGTCGAAGATAGTCCTGTTCTGATTTCCTTTTACCCGCTCGTCCTTGAGCATACGGTTGTCCATCCGCGCGTCCTCGCCTTCGACCGTTAAAGCGGGCTTCGGCACGACGGCGTCGATGACGAAGTGGTTATCGCAGTGGGGGCAGTACTCGTCGGCCTCTTCGAACTCCTGGGCGTCCTTGCGGAAGCACTTCTTGCACTTTTTGCAGGCGAACGTCATCTCTAGGCTCTGCTGCAGCTGATGCGACTCCTGCTCGTGGTGGCACTCTGCGCAGTCGAACCATTTTTTACCTAGGCAGGGAGCGTCAGTAGTCATCTAAAGGGGTGCGTGTAGATGAATAAGGCCACGAGGGTGTTCGTAGGAATAGTACGCGTAGAGGAGCATCTCAAGAACATACAGCATGGCGAGCGGATCGCAACTTGAGCATTTAAGACGTGCTTGCTGTACGACAGTTAACCTTCATATTAGAAACTTATATGTAAATTCTTAGGCTTACCACATCTTGAAGAGGTATCAAGTCTGACGGTACACTATCAACAACTATTTTGGCAACTCACGAGCAGATTCGCTTTTTAATTTGTTACGCGTTATGAATTTTAGAGTAGGTTTCTAATCGGTTCCTTATCCTCGGTGGAAAATGATTACCTTATTGCGGGGTCTTAGCGCAGTTAGTCCCTATCAAACAGCCTTTAGCGCATCTCCGGAATCTTGGCTACGAGATGTGAGGCTCAACTCATCTTTAACCACAGTGCGCTCAGTTTATATGTGAAGATTTACCCTTCCAAAAAAAAAAAATCGAGATCTCGAAAATATTCCTTGTATGGTTCTTATATCAAAAGCATGGTCAAATGGAGTATGCAGTTTTCGATCTGAAGACTCCTCGACGATCTCCAATGAAAGAGATGAAACCCACGACAACAGATACAACAACAGGTACAAGGATATCAAGTCTATAATATCTATTCTATAGATATTTCTATCCAGGATCATAACAAGAATAACATCAAAGGACAGCGCATACAAGTCTCCACCGCCGGAATTCATAAGCCATACATGCAAGTCCTAACTCCATTCTGCCAAGTATAATTCAAACCCTTCCGAAGTAGCTCGTCCCATGCACCCGTACGTTATAGCCAATCTATTATCATTTCGTCGAAGCAGTATCTTTCAAATTATCTCCTCAAACCCAATCCTAGTACTTGAACGCAATACCGTCGTGGACCAGATTTAACCCTCCTCTACCCCTAGCTTATCCCATAACAATCTTTTCATCTCTTTGCCCGTGGATATAATTAGGCCCTGAAGCAGTTGAACTTTCCAAAGCTGAAGCGCCACGGTCCTCGATGTACGCCGTGTCGACCGGCAGTGACGTTGGTGCCGAAGTGGCGACCGCCGAAATTCTTAGAATAGAAAAATGGCATTGTTGGTGGTTTGTGTTGGTAGCTGTTGAACTGACAGGTAAGAATGTTGTTTGGCTCATCATACGTTGAATAGGAGTTTTGGCTCACCTTTGGTTCTGGTTTATAACGCCTGTGGATGTAATATCAATGACTTGGTAACCTAAGTTTTTAATGATGTTCAGTAAGAAGTTGATATGTACAGACGAGAAGAGTTCTATAAAGTATTTAAATACATAAGGCAGTAATGGGAATGCTCCAGTCTTTTATATTTATTTTGGCAGAGGTGACCTGATGGCAAGCCACACGACAACCTGAACTTAGACGAATTACGTCACACAAGAACAACCGGCACTAAAACTAAGCTATTTGATTGGCTTGCAGACCTTGGCATGCTGCATGATTAGATAACTGGCATATGCAGGCTTAGCAGGGCACATAGCCACAATCTCTAACCCCGTTCGACTTAGCTCCACTTCTACTTAGTTAGAACTTCAATGTCAGCTGCTTCAATGTTCGATCTTCATCTGATTTCAATCTCGAACCCTTTCGCTATTCCGCCCATTCAACGTTACTCTATTAGCAATACGATGAACTTATCTTGGTCTCTCTCTCTCTCTATCTCTCTCTCATTCTCCATGAACGGGTCTATCCCCTTCATGATATCTTCGGAGACCTACGCGCTCTCCACCAATTAAGCTAACTCGGATGTTAATTGCCGGTTTGCGATGAGCTGAAGATGAAAATGGGAAATGATTGGCCTATATCCTAGCAATTTGTACTTCGTAAATACAAAAGAGCCGACCTCTCGTGCAGCCCTATAGTAATACAAGGGTAGGTTACAGCATTACTCCCGTAGCTCAAGAATCCTATAAGCCCCCTATCAGCCCATCCGTCGACGTGAAAATGAATTGTTTTTGATCCCTTCTACGCCTCCGGGAAATACCACCAAGTATTCGTACACGAACCTAAAGAATGTCCACCAGCGAGTTTTCCGGCTGGGCCATTCGCCGAAACGGCTCTTGCGTTGGGGAAGTTGACTGCGGCGTTACCAGAGATCCCTTTCACGCCTGCTGCCCTTCCTCGGCGGAATGTCCAAGCCAGTATAACGTAGCTTGCTGCCCATTCGGCCAAAACTGCACGGCGGCAGCTGTCGAGACCCCGAAATGCGCCAACGGATCGTGGGCCATGTTTGACAACGCAGGCTTCTTCTGCTGCGAAAAGGGCTATATAGGCTACAACTATCGCGGTACCGACGGGTGTTCTAAATCCGGGATAAGCCTGCCAGACGGCGCATTGCCGCTTGCCGAGATTTCTCAAGGTACAACTATGTAAACCGTTAAATCTATTGAAACGACGGGTAAACTGATCTTACCCGCTCTGTCTATAGCCAGCTTCTCCTCGAGCTCGACGACATCGACAGCAACACCGACGGCAACACCTACGCTAGATTCGCAATCTAGCTCCGACTCCGACTCCGATTCCAACCCGAGCAGTTCTGCCCTCGTGGGCGCGATAGTTGGGGGTGTGCTTGGAGGAGTCGCGTTTCTCGCGCTTGTTATTTTATGTTTATGGTTCGTCCGCCGAAGAAAAGCCCGACTCGAAGAAGCTGCGCAGAGTTTTATGCTGAACCAAGAACCTCCGATCCCAATAAGAACCGAGAAATATGCGGCAACAGTCGCGCCTGGTCAAGTAGAGATTGACGGTAACTCCCGGGCTGAGTTACCGAATGACGCTGCTACGAAGCCACATGAGTTAGCTTGAAGTTTGTGAATAGGCGAAACCTGAATTTTACGGGACGCGGGAGAGCCGGTAGATTGGAAGTTATCGACGCCACAGTTCCACAGAAGTGGAAGAAGAAACTATGTGACAAGTCGTTTAGAAAGGTGTTACATGTCACATTCTCACAGAATATCGTGTACATATCATAATTATCATGCATAGAGTCATCCATTCTTGAAAATATTTAATATATAGACGGCCATCGAACCCCGCATTTTATCATATCTTGGCATACTTCGGCGTGTTCAGACTTACGGAAAGGTCGAAGAAAACTTATACGCTTTAATCAATGCCGCCAGTATTGCAAACAGCTTGATATTGTGTACTAGGATATTATACTCTTAATTTTACCGACTCGTGGTAAGGCTAGTAAACAATATCACTTCCAAAACTGAGGATGTAGAACGGGTTTCTCTACCAACCCATCAACTTCACAGAAAACTTGAGCTAACAAAATGATGTGTGAATATTCGAGCTAGAATAATGCTGTTGTCGGTTTCTCTCGTTGTAAACTCATATAGTCCAACATTCTAAGTTAGGTATGTATCCTCAAAAAGGAGACCGTAGAGAAATTATACGTTATGAAAGATGTCTCTCATGTGCAACTAGGTCTTTTCCCTTTACAAAGACTGAGTTTATGGAGGCTCTATAGTTTTGTCCTCGGCTACCCAGGACCCTAAGCCAAGCGAAGGGGAATCATACCTCACAATAACAAAGACTATTTTAGCAATTATCTGTTAAATTAGAAGCCCAGGAATTTCAGCTATAAATTGATCTGACAGGTACTTGAGCTTCGACACGAAGGAGGCCGTTGTTGCACAAATAAACTCGTAGTCCCAACTAAGAGACTTGAATGATATTTCCCAAAGCATCAACAATGACGAACTTTTCGGCCTGACACACCAGATTTCTACAACAATCCTCAGGACGAATGTATCAGGCAAACAATATATATTAATGCTATAGGATATATCGGTGGTTCCTCGGGCCCGACGAGACGCAAAGAATCCACTTCAAGAGCTCCTTACGTATGCCTCGTTACGCGTAGCCATGCACCCCCAGCACGCGGCCGCCAAACGTCTTTCTTGCGTAGGAAATACTGTTGTTTATTTTAAGCGCATCAAAAACAAAAAAATTACATGACGAGTACCGAGAGGGGTGCGTTAGGAATATGAAAGGCATCTGGTGGCTTAGCCTCCAACACATTACGAATCTGGACCCACGGTCCCGACTGAGCGGGCGCCATCAGCAAGCCACGGCGGATGTGACAGGCCGAGAGCAAACGGCATCCTTAATATATGGGACTCCCTTGGCGAATTGGGGGTCGTACAAGCCGGCGCGGCAGGGCGGTCGGCTTCTTCCGTCTATTTCTGTATTGGATGATATGATGTGCTGCATATCAGCCCGTCGCAGGATAATTATTCAGTCGTTTGCGTATTTTACGCGTAACGAGCCTCCTGGGTTTCAAATCCGCCTTTGGCGCAGCGACGGGGAGGTGGCAGGATTGCGAAACTTCTTACATCTGTCTCTTGGAAGCGCAAACCGATCGACGGATAAATGATAATGTGAAATTGTCCTTATAAACGTAGCGTCTTTCCACAATGGATTTCTCACTTCGTAGCAAACAAAATTATATCGTCGAACAAGGAACTTAACATCGTCTATAAAATTTTCGATCCGCCAAATCATTACCTTCCCAACTTTCAGATACAACACCTTTGTCAACTACCATCTCAACAAAATGCTCTTCAAAACTCTTCCGCTCGCAGCCTTAGTTGCCGTCGCCCTCGGCTTGCCTGCTCCGCAGCAGCCCAGCATAACCCCGAGCTCAGTTCCGACAAATCTACCTCAGCCGGGAGATTCGAACGGCGGCTGGCCCTCAGCTATCGACGGCGACCACCCTATTCCTTCCGGTTTCACGCCGCCTGCTGGTGGCAGTTTTACCGGGCTGCCGAGCGGATTCCCTAGTGTCTTTCCTAGCGGTCTTCCTAGTGGCCTTCCCAGTGGCTTCCCTACAAGCCGCCCAACCGGTCTTCCTACTGGTTTCCCTAACGGCGGTGTTCCCACTGGCGTCCTGACCGGCCTCCCTACCGGCTTCCCTTCGGTTCCTTCTGGCTCACCTTAGGATTTACGATGGCGAGGTAGCGCCAAGGGCCATGACGAGAAGGAATCATTAGCTGATGAAATGGGATGAGCTTAATGTTAGATATTACACGAGTTTACCTCGGGGGTCCCTTTCTGATATTCTCGTTTTCATCTACATCCCCGGGTTCATCTCCGAAGGGTTATAGTATGGTCCATGGTCTTGCTTCTTGGGTTTTGTTAGTTATCATTTGTTTTGAGCTATAGCTAGATACAAGGGGGAGTTGGGGCTGGTACTGGTCAGAGCTAGTCGCAATATTAGTGTTGCATTGAATATAGAATGAGCTTCCAGATGTGTTTCATTGCATAAAATATTATGCGACTGTATATGGTAGTTGATAAGGATGCTAGGCAATCGTTACTTACCCTAGATCCTACTCAATAATATAATCGCTGCCACTGTCTAACAGAAGAGAAGGAAAACGTATTTCACGCTTTGCGAAGAGTCCAAGATTAGAAACGTATATGAAGTATAATAAAGGTCCAAGATACATCCACGTAGATGACGCCCGCGTCAAGTGCAGTATAAAAAAGGGGTAGGTATGGGACAGTCCTATGGCTCTTGGCTGACGAACTGAATATGTAAAGGGAATATCATCCATGTCGCTTCCCGTTCTATTCTAATCTCATCCTACATACAATTTACCTTTATCGTCCTAACGTATTCGAGTTACAATTCGGCTTGGTAACGAAGAAAACATCTAAGCACTACCGTCGATAGGGGCTAATTCATAGATCTTTCTGTGTCGCTACTAGGGCTAACTCGAAAGCTTCGGCGAACGCGACACAGTCCTCGAACGAGTTGTACAAGGGAGCGGGGGCGACACGGACTACGTTTGGCTTCCTCTCGTCTATGATGACGCCGCTCGTCTCTAACTCCTTCATCACCGGGTCTAGGATATTGTCTGCCAGCAGCAGGCTTAGCTGGGCACCGCGCTGGTCCGGGTCGGACGGCGTGATAATTCTGAAGAGCTGTTTGGCATCTTCTGATAAGAGGGAGAGGCACTGCTCGAGGAACGCCGTGAGCCTCTTAGATTTCTCTCGCAGGGGCGACACTCCGCCGGCAAGTTCGAAAACCTCGAGCGAGGCGCTTAGACTTGTGATGTCGAGGATGCTGGGGTTGCTCAGCTGGAATCCGGCTGCTCCTTTTACGGGGTGGAATTTGGTCTCCATCTGGAAGCGGGTTGCCTTGTCGTTTCCCCACCAACCGGACAGTCGTTTACCGTATCCTCTCTCGGGTTCCTCGTCGGCGATCGTGGTGGTCACTAAGCTGTTCCGAGAATTGATGAACATACCTCCTATGCAACCCGGACCGCCGTTCAGGTACTTATACGTGCACCAGGCCGCGGCATCTACGTCCCAGTCGTGCAAGTGAAGGGGAACGTTGCCCACCGCGTGCGCTAGGTCCCATATGATGAAGATGTTGTGCTTGTGCGCATACGCGGTGATGGTTGGAATATCCAACAGCTGGCCGGTGTAATACTGGACGCCGGGCAGCAGGATCAACGCCGTGTCCGACGCGTGTTTCGAGATGATGGACTGGATGTCGTAGGTGGTGATGAGAGCGTCCTCCGAGTAGGGCGACTCTATGGTCACCATGGACGTGCTTGGGGAGAGACCATGATGGCGGATCTGGCTCAGCACGGCAAACTATCACGTCTCAGCGAACGCACGTCTGTCGTCATGCGGATCATCTCTTACATGATCGCTTGGGAAGGCCTTGCTTTCCAGGATGATTTTGTGCTTCCCCTTTGGATCCGGACGATAGAAGGCGGACATCAACAGGTGCAGGTTCGCTGTCAGCGTCTGCATGACAGCTACTTCTGATTCATCCGCGCCTACTATGGAGGCCATCGATTTGGCAGCTCGAGCGTCGGCGTCGAGCCATGTCGGCAGAGGAGAGTCGTCTAAAGGCTTAAAGTGCCCCTGGACGGCCTGGGTGGACCAGGTTTGGAGATACTGGTTGATGCGAGTTGCCGTTCTTTTGGGTTGCAGTCCGAGAGAGTTGCCGCAGAGGTATGTGCATGCGATTGTCTCATCGGCTGGGGCGGGATCGTTACGATCTAGGGAAGTTCAGTACGAGCTGACGGATCATGGTTGCTGCAGACCGGAAAAGGCAGTTCACCTTGTTGCTTCTGTTGCTGCGGCTGTTCCAGTGTCGTTCGTTTAATATCAGCCTTAGTGGGGACTTGAAATTCGTCTCTTAAATGACGGAGTCCATCCTCCCCATCTAAGATTTCAGCCTGAGCACGAAGATTCGAAAAGTGCGATTGGTCGGATGAGGCGTTCATTCTAAGTCAGAAAAGGGAATAGTTAACTAGTAATAATGTTATTTGTATGGGATTATAAAATATGGTCCACGCGCGAACTAATTCGATGAATAATAACCGCAATTGCGTTTGTTGAAGATGGTAAGTGGTAAATGGTGAATGGTGAATGGTGAGTAGGTAGTGAGTTACTTCCCGTCAGTCCGACTTTGCTTTTTCTCTCGATAAACCCCGCGATTCGACTCCAATCTTTGCGGCAGTGACAACCTCTCTGAACCTTAAACCCAGACCCGAATATGGTAGGTGGGGTAGAAAAGACGGGATTGGGGCGATCTTACTGCAAGCAATTACGTTGTTACATAACGCGTACCTAACCCGACACCAACTTCGATTAAGCGAAGAAAGTGTTTAGTCATGGCCCGTCTAAAAAGACAAATCGATCCAACTTACTTACGAAACAAAAATCCAACGAGCCGACCTACCTGAATGTAAATATCCGCAACGTGTTCAGACGCCGCAGATAGACCGCATGGGCAGACAGGCTCGGGTCGCACAAATTGGGTTAACAAGCTTCGTTAAGCTTTCTTGGACAGGTTCTTGGACAGGTTCTTGGACAGCTGGAATATATTGGTCTTAGGCATAAGGAGTGTGGAGGAGCATGGAGACGGTATCAATTTCTGGATCGACGCTGCAATGCAACGGCGGCTTGGCTTTTCCACTTCAAACTGACAAAAATTGCGAACAACGTTACGGCTAGATAGATAAATTGATAATGCGAATTCCGCTAGTTGCCTCTGAACTAATTGTGCAATTAACATGATTAACATGAACATTGCGTGGCTACTTCTCATCGCCCATCGCCCATCGGCAAATCCAACGCTGGCGGATAGGGCGTCGTACCCTTCACTTGGGGTGAACACCGGCAGATCGGTTCCAAGCGAAGGCTGCGATTATTTGCATGTCCATTACGGGCCGTTCCTGGATTGATGAATACCACATGCGTCGACTCTCTGTGGCTGTCTGGGTATAGTTAAATGTTGGGGTTAACTTCCAAGCCCCCTAACCCGAAAGACAATGCATACATATGCACACCCTCGGATCATACCGTGAGATCATACCTACGATGACGGATGACCGATGATGGAACGGTCGAATAACAACAAGTCTGAAAGAAAAGGATGATAAGGACTAAATGGTTCTTCCTCGTATTGTCGACCGCTGGCCGTTTCACAAATCCACACTCGTGGCGGTGCTTATCTTCGATTCAGGGGTAGAGTGCGTACGCAGTACGTACAACTCCAGTTTTGATATGCGTATAGTCGTTGATAGGAGGCTACATATGTATGTACAGCTGTTACAGGGCGAAAACGTGGAAGAGAGTTTAAAAATAGCCCTGTTCCGGACCGTAATCATCGATCGATAAACGCTGCATAATCCAATCCCCCAAACTGGTTCTCTGTTCTCTCCGTGTCCCATATTGTGTGTGGAAACCTTACCGTATCGTAATATTTTGTTTTGTTCGAGATTCTCTTCCCCTTTTCCTCACCTATCAAGGTTGCCACGAAGCACTATGACTAGGAACGGACCAGTAAGGCAGGCAAGACGCCTGAGCTCTCCGTCTCGAAGCTACCATTCTTGGAATTGCGGCAGAAGCTGCCGGCATAACGTTGTTTACATTAGTCAAAACGAACGAACGAACGAACGCTGAACACAACTCCCTATCCTGGACGCGGCGATGGTAACAGATGATTGTCCCTGCAGTGTCACCTAGTATAGGAGTAAAGAGAGGAATTGTTCCACTTGGTCTCCGCAAAAAAAAGGAGACGGTATTTTCGTTTCGAGATCTCGACGGTTCTCATGACGTTGTTTTCGGAGGAGATGTCGCCATGAAAACTGAGGAAACCCCTTAACCTAGGAGAACGGGGTGCTGGACCACTAACCTCACGACAAGTTTAGGAATGAGAAGTCGAACCCTGGGACGGTCAGTGTGTACCGGCAGGCCAAGAGAGAGTTGTTGAGCTATCACGAGGCCTTTCGAGTTGCCTGGCATCAAATCGGCTGACCTCGTGCTGCTCCGTTGGGTTCGATAGACGCTGTTATCAAGTAATAAGGGGGTAATAGAAAATAAGAATCGCAGCATTTTTACGTGTGAGGTTCCTGGGTGACACCGTCGAAATCGCGGGGCAGGTGGACCTAGCCAAGTCACCCGAGAGGTGCAGAGCTGGGGCTACAAGCGCTATGCCTTATGGAGGTGTGCTAAGAACCCGTACGCGTTACTGCCATTTTTAACTTACGTACGAAGTACCGTACATAGGTATATAATGTATAGAGGTACATGCTCTCGCTTGAATGTACCTAATTCCATCATTTCTACCTGTAATTGCCAGGTATACTCCAGGCTAAGTACCCTAGATACCTACCTAACCTAGGTAGGTACCTACGCGTACATGTACCTGATTTTGCGACAAGGTCCGCTTCCAATTGATCATCAGCCATCTCGAAATTTTCTCTCCTTTCAGCTTCCCGAAGTATCCAGAGCCAATTCTATCTCTGCGCTGTTCCATCATTCCTGAACGCAATAGCGATAGGTATTGCAACATTCATTGGGTCATTAGATATACCAGTTGCGCCACAGCCTATCATTGGGCCTCTTATGTAAGAGGCGGTAAAGATATATCCCATATGAGGTCTGGAGTTATTGATGCGCGAGCCTAGCGCGACGAGCCGCTATCTGTTATCAGAATGGCACCTGGACATAGCACCTGAACTACTACATACCTAGGTACACTAGACGGTATCCCTTATTTAACGATGGCCAACATGATTCGGTCTAGCAACTCTCCTTAGGGGGTTAGGGGCTAGAAAGATAAGGAGAAAGAGAGGTGAGCTGGTGATTGATAGACGGGATCAACATCTAAAAACGAGACCCTATTCCGGTCAAACAAATGATTTGCATATTACATACCTTACCTAGGTACCTACCTATCCGGAGGAGGAGATCACATTGCCAGTCATGTAGGTAATTTGCAAAAGCTTACTCTTGCTCACCTGCTGGGACGGATGGGTATCCTATCCGCCGGACAGCTGAGAAAAAAAAAGTTGGGGACTTGTGTCGCGTTGTACATCACGATGTATACCGCGTACCGACAAGGCGATAGATACTTCCATGGCCAACCCTAGAGAACCTGTTCGAAGAGGTATGTACCTCGTACCTAGTCTCGATGTCAAAATCCTCCTTGAATAGCCGTCGGTACTTGATACGGTCAATAATCGTCCAGGCTCGTCCAGGTTTGAGAGAAAACTCAGACCGTTGGATCGCATAGTAGATCCATCACGATCCACTAAACCCCGGTCTGAGACGACATGTGATGCTGAAGCTATTATTCCAACGAGTTCTGGATGCTCGCCGCATGGCTATTCCCTTGGCTACGGGTGACTCGGGTCACCGCCAGGACCCAAGTACCGCGGCATACAACTCTAGGCGACCCGGTACTCCAGCTTTACGGATTTTCAGGTACCCAGACCGTTGGGCCAATAGGAGCGTAGCGTTCCGCCCGTTCCAGTTAGCTGCAGGATTAGCTTTCGTTTCGTTCCATTTGCGTTCACCGTGATGAAAGAATCTTCGATTGGTTTTCTTCTACTGGTCCGTCACGTCTATGCAATACCAAGTGGAATTGGAATACCAAGCGATACCCTCAGATTTCGAGAACCGTATTATACATGCCCCAGGAAACCCTGCGATGCTAAACTTGCTAACTACAAGGATGTCCGTCGCAGAAGCTGGAACGAGTCCTCGACGTATTGTATGTACAGTGCACAGGGTACACCACGAGCACCACCGCTGAAAACGTGATTCTCTACTTCGTATGTGTAATAGCTGCTGACGGTTCTGCTTCCTTGTTTTTAACGGTACGGCATATAAGAAGCCGGTGGCTCCCCTTTTCTCAACTTCACGATCGTCATCAATCTGCTTTGGCTATGGACGAAACGACGAATCGAGTCTGAATCGCACCTTCGACTCAGCTGCAAAGTCAGTTCATCCTATTATTATCCTTATCTTGCGGATTTGGTTTACCGGAGTCCCCTATCGTGTTAGCTTAATCTCTACCCCGTCATTATCTTTGCCGCCCAACCGTCATCGTATATCAGCGCCGCAATAGGGCTGTGCGTTTATCTCTTTTACCTTCTCTCCAGTACGCATCTCGGCCTAACCCAATATAGTCTATATTCTCGGAAAGTTTGAAGACGTGTAACCATCTACGGCAATATCGTATAACGAGGACTTTTGATTTAGACCTCGTTACCGCGCTATTTCCAACTCTGTTCAGAAAACTTGAAGCATAGAGGTTTCTTGATCGTCTTCATTAAGGTACCACTTTCATTCCTGTAACCTATTCCGGCAGCCAACTAGCCAATCAGCCATCTAGCCGACCACACCTCCAGAGGTTGCTGTCGTCTTTTTGTACATTTTGTACATTTTGTATCTTTTCTAGTATTGCATATACAAGACCTGCTTACAAGACCTCCCTTATACACACGCCTCCCTAACCGACCATCTGTATCTCCAACTCTAACTAACACGCGAGGCAGATCTTGCAGTTCACTCTTTACGCCCACCAGTCTCCTATTGACTTAATAGTGGACCTGTGCGTTCGTTAAGTTAATTCCGGAGCAACCTTCTAACGCTTTGTCGGTACGTCTCTTATTGTTCAGCCTGTTTCCAGTGTTATTAGTTTCCTTATCAGGGGCGTGACTGTCGACATAACTCAACGCTACCCGAAGCATCGAGCGGTGAAGTTGACTCCATGCTATTTCTGGTCCGTACAATCCGAGACACGATAACGGCACTCGTATTTTTCATATTCTAATATTGTGCTGAACTGGCTTCACTTGACCTGCCGGCGCTTTGCCACCCTGTCAAGTGCAATATGGGACCTGGAAATTACCGAACCCGTTTCCTCCATTTTGATATACTACAGTAATCTCATCTTGTCACTTACTTGCTCGTTGTACCTCGATACCAATCTCTGGGGTAGTCCCCTGAGCTCGACAAGAGGATAGTCATTATACACGGCGATGACGCCTTCTGCGTTACCCTTCGAATTTTATTCTGTATAAGAGATCATCTCTTCCCCCTTCGATCTCCCTGCTGTTCTGTTCCAACCCTATTCCTCTCCATGGTTCTAACCCTTCTGTGCGCCTTCGTCTTTCATTGTTTCCCCTCCCGAGTCACAAGCCGCTCTGTTTGTCTCCAACATGGTGGTCAAGATGTTGACGCTTCAGACGACTGACCTAGATCTGGATAGGTTTCCCCAGTATTCAGAGCCGTTTGAGCCGTTTGAGGTTTTGGAACCTAAAACTCAAATCATGACGACTAACGGCGTCGCTCCAGACCCGAGCCCGGTCCCGGCTAACAAGCTGCTGGGCAAGGTTCAGGGTACCGACGAAGTTTCTCGACACCCTTCGCCTCAACCCACCCACTTCTCAGTACCGCTGGGGACTCTGGGCGGCAATGGCCACAGGGTTTTACGCTCCGCTACTGTAGGATACATCGCGCCCGAGTTTAAGGGGCGCGATGAGCAGATAAAGCAAGGTCAGTCGGAAGCGTTTATGATATCCTCAATTTCTCTAACATGTAATAGTCAAGAGCCTTATCCTCAAACAAGAATGGATCCCCGAATCACATCTTGACGAGCAAGTCTCGTGGTTCTACAACGAGCTAGGCATCGACGATGTTTACTTCCAGATGGAGAGCGTGGATGTCATCGCAACCCACATCACATCTATGTATGCTGCCAAAGTTGCTGCCTACGCCCGGGTGGACAAGCGTGAGGAGATCCGTCTGGATATGGAGGCTACTGACCACGCCATCTATATCGACACGAGCGAGCCTGGTAAGAGCTCGTTGCACGGTCCGCGGTTCGAAAACAGGCTCGAGGCGAAGTATCTCGACCATGCCGACACCAACAAGCGCTTCAGGGTTGAAACATTCCGCTCCCATGGTAGCATCTCTAACGATCCTTCATCCAAGGCTTCTCTACGATGCTACTTCGTATACCAGTGCCAGTTTGTGGATGCAAACCCGGAGCCGGATGAGACGCGTCTCGAAGTCATCAGCGATCGTATGTTCCTAACAAAGGCAACTAAGAACACCAAGCAGATCTACGATGACATTATCAAACTTGCCGTTAGCAGGACCGGACCCGTCATCGAGGTCTTTGATATCGAGGGCTCCGAGGAGAAGCGTCTCGTCATGGCTTTCCGTTCTCGTACCGCCAGGGGTATTTTCAGCGCCATGAGTGACCTCTACCACTACTACGGGGTCACAAGCACCAGGAAGTACGTGGAGCAGTTCTCCAACGGCATCACGGTCATGAGTATCTACCTGAAGCCGGCGACGAACCTGGATACCAAACCCATGCCGATCGAGCAGTCGATTCACCAGATCACCAAGGAGATCTCCCTTCTGTACTGCATACCCCAGAACAAACTTCACTCCTTGTTCGCTTCTGGTGCGCTAAGCTTGCAGGAGACCGTTTATGGCCACTGCGTCTGGGTCTTCGTTCAGCACTTCCTCAACCGCCTTGGCACGGAGTACGTGTCCATCAAGCAAGCTTTAGATCCCAGGAACCCGGCGCACGTTGAGATCCTATCCAAGCTGAAGCGCCGTCTGCGTACGGAGACGTTCACGCCGGACTACATCCTTGAAATTATCTCATCCTACCCTAATTTAGTACGCCTGCTGTATGCCGCATTTGCTAGCATACATCTAAGCGTCGGTCCTGGTTTCGAGAAGAGCATAATCGCGCCGACACCGGCCGTAGAAGTACTTTCGGATGCCCGGCTTAAGGAGGCGATCACCCGAGAAGTGTCTAATGAGCACGAGGAAATGGTGATGACAGCCTTCCGCATCTTCAACAATGCCATCTTAAAGACCAACTACTTCACGCCTACGAAAGTGGCTCTCAGCTTCCGTCTCGACCCATCCTTCTTGCCAGAGATTGAATATCCTCGACGTTTGTACGGCATGTTCCTCGTGATCAGCGCGGAGGCCCGCGGCTTTCATCTGCGTTTTAAGGATGTTGCCCGAGGCGGTATCCGAATTGTCAAGTCCCGCAGCAAGGAAGCCTACAGCATCAATGCTAGGAACCTCTTTGACGAGAACTATGCTCTCGCGAGCACCCAGCAGCGCAAGAACAAGGACATCCCCGAAGGCGGTTCGAAGGGCGTGGTCCTCCTCGACGCCAAGCAGCAGGACCGTGCTCGGGAGGCGTTCGAGAAGTACATTGATAGTATCTTGGATCTTCTCCTCCCTGCCGAGACCCCCGGAATCAAAAACCCTATCGTAGACCTGTACCGTAAAGAAGAGATTCTTTTCCTAGGTCCGGATGAGAACACTGCAGACCTCGTCGATTGGGCCACCGAGCACGCTCGCTCCCGGGGTGCGCCGTGGTGGAAGTCCTTCTTCACTGGCAAGTCGCCTAAACTTGGTGGCATCCCCCACGATGAATACGGCATGACAACGCTGTCGGTTCGCGAGTACGTCAAGGGTATCTACCGAAAGATGAACCTGGACCCCTCCCAGGTGAGGAAGATGCAGACCGGAGGTCCGGACGGCGACCTTGGCAGCAATGAGATCATTCTAAGCAACGAGAAGTACACGGCCATCGTCGATGGATCCGGCGTGCTCGTCGATCCCAACGGTATCGACAAGGACGAGCTCGTACGCTTGGCCAAGAAGCGCGTCATGGTCTCGCAGTTCGACCTCTCCAAGCTGTCTAAGGATGGCTTCAGGGTCCTATGTGACGATAGCAACGTCACATTGCCGACTGGCGAAGTTGTTCCTAACGGCACGTCCTTCCGAAACTTCTACCATCTCAGAGATACCGGTCTGACAGACGTCTTCGTTCCTTGCGGTGGCCGTCCCGAGTCGATCGACCTTTCTACAGTCTCCAAGTTGATCAAGGATGGCAAGACGGCGATTCCCTACATCGTCGAAGGTGCCAATCTGTTCATTACCCAAGACGCCAAGTTGCGTCTCGAGAATGCCGGTTGCATCCTATTCAAGGATGCGTCTGCTAACAAGGGTGGCGTGACCTCGTCGTCTTTGGAAGTCCTCGCCTCGCTTAGCTTTGACGACAAGGGATTCGTCGAGAATATGTGCCACAACGCGAACGGCGAAGCACCCGAGTTCTACAAGGCGTACGTCAAGCAAGTACAAGCCACGATCTGCGAAAACGCTCGTCTCGAATTCGAGGCGATCTGGCGAGAGCACGAGCAGACTGGCGTACCGCGGTCCGTGCTTTCCGACACGCTTTCCGTTGCCATTACGACTCTAGACGAAGAGCTTCAGACGTCAGACCTGTGGGAGAACCCTAAGATTCGAAGGTCCGTCCTTGCAGATGCTTTGCCTAAGTTGCTCATCGACAAGATCGGCCTAGACACCATCATCAGCCGCGTACCTGACTCGTACCTTCGCGCCATCTTCGGAAGCTACCTTGCTTCTCGCTTCGTGTACGAGTTTGGCAGCAGCCCTAGCCAATTTGCATTCTATGATTTGTAAGTTACCCCTAGCCCTCAAGCGATAGTACCCAAGCTAACATGTCAACAGCATGTCCAAAAGGATGGCCAAGATCCAATGATTGATGACATCTGCATATTGCTGGAAAGAAAAAAAAGGGAGGGGGGGAATTCTAAAAGGGGGGTTGAAAATTTTGCATATTTCTTTTTTTTTTTTTTTTCATGGCAGGGGATATAATTATAAAAGACGTCTAGCAGACAATATGCGATGCAGCATAGTAGGTTCAATGCGAACCGAAAAAGGGCGGTTTCATGACTTATGAATTATCTCGAATTTCGCTTTATACGGAGTACGGGCGGCAACATCAGATTTAATAGATAGGTCGTCACGGTAGCACCTATTGGCTGTGAAAAACAAATCTTATAGATTCGATTTTTCTTATACGACTTTGCTGTCCTTTTTTTTTTTTTAGTCTGGTGAATTGTGAGGCTTGGTAACCTACCTAATCTATGGAACGTATATACCAAGTAGGTAGATTGTAAGATCGAGAGCACCGACTAGGTTAGAACAATCCTATATTAATAGATTGAAGAAAAAGGCAACCTGGACTAATAATAGCTACTCTTGACAAGACTCAAGGATACCTACGAAGCAGATCCTCACAAGCCTACCTAACACTATACTCCTAATTCAGACGGGTGGCCTGTCTTCAACTGGTCTCCACCTCCCGAGGCTGGAACAGAACTCCCACTTCACATTTGCCAGCAGCATCCTCTCGAGACGCCTTGGAAACAGTATCGTCAGCAGGAGCGAGCACAGAAACCCCGCGATACCTCGGCTCCTCCCGCCGCCTCGTCCTCGTCCTCCTCCCGCGATACAGCAGCACGACCCCGAAAAACGACATAACCGCCGTCGCGAACGCAGCCCCCAGAAGGACCGCTGCCAGACACCTCGACGTCAGCATGTGGGCCCCGGGCGGCAGTAGCGGTCCCCCGACCGCGATTGCCGGCGCCGGTTCCGTTCTTCGATCCCGCGCCGCTGCTGTCCTCGGGGTCGGCTCTAGCGTGACGATCTCCGTGACCGTAACTACTACTGCTGGTTCTTCCGAGGCCTCGGCCCCCAAGCCCGGATTATTGGTATCGGTATTGGTATTAGTGCTAGTGTCTGCGCCGGCGCCGGCGCTGCTACTCAGCACCAGCGGAAACACCTTGCGGAACACGGTGGCCGCGTGTGCCGGGTCGGGCTCCCCGGGGACGTCGGCGGTCCAGGTGTACGCCTCGAAGAGGCTCGAGGTCGAGCCGTCGGGGATCTGGGTGTTGAACTCGGGGTCCCAGTACATCCAGATGTCGGTGCTTGCGGACCCGGTCAGGTAGCTCTGGCATAGCCGTTGGGGGGCCTGTCTGTCGCCTTGGGCGGTGGCGGTGGCGCAGGTCCATTGGCCGGGGGGACAGCACCATGCTTGGGGGTAGAGCTCGCGCACTCTTTCGTTGCCCGGGTTCCTATTCTCGGATCCGTTCCTGTTGCCGTTGCTGTTGTGACTGTCGTCTATGTCGCCGCCTCCAGCCGTAACCGTCGTCGTACACGCCACCGTCCACCCCGCCAGACACTTATCCCCGGGGAACGCAGCCGTCGAAGCGCTCCCTTCGTTGCCGCTCCTCGGCGCGCCGTTCAGTTCGCCCCACTCGTTGTCGAACAGCGCGAAGTAGTTCTCGGGCCAGCATTCGGCGTTGTAGCCGACCCGGCGCTCGGACGTGAGGTCCTGCACCGCGAGGCAGTGCTGTCCCTCGAGGGGGTGCGCGTCGTGGGCGGCTGTGTTCATCGAGTATACGTAGTACGACAAGCTGCGACAGTAGACGGAAAAGGAGCACGAGGACGGCATGGCTTGGCTTTGGGAGGGGGCGAAGGGGGTTGTCTGGGGGGGGAGACGGTATGTCAGGGTTGACTGTGTGCCGTCGGGGCCGCGTGTTGTTTTTGTGATGGCCGTCATGGCTAGGGAGGTGTTCTGCTTGTGTGATTTACTATCCTGAATATACGAAGAACTGTCGATATAGGCAATGTGTGCTATCCAAGAGCTAGACAACGCGGACTAGACGATGGCTACCGACAAAGCGATGGACGACGCATGGCGATAGGGGACTAGTTATAATCTACTACTCATCCCACTGCCGCTTGTAGTTTCAGCGTAGATCACTTACGCCGGTACCCGAACCAGATCCATAGATAGCCAGACCGACACGGTAGAACAAACACGGGAGCGGACACAGATTACGCTAGATAGCGATTCAGTGCCACGATCGAGGCCGAGATCTGGCGGTCCGTGTCCCAGCGTCTGCAGCTTCGCGGGCTGTCGTGGAACCCGGGAGGCCAAATCGTACTGAAAACGTGCGTCGGTGTGCCGGAAGCAGAAATCATAGGCCGGTTCACGTTGTTCTAGAGAATAGAGAGGAAGCTTTATGGCACGGTTGTCGAATGTAGTCATGTAATAGTCCGCAGGTTCGTAAACTCGAAGCAGTATTTGTCCTACCTCGTTAGAACACTCGTTTCCGCTTCCTGCTAAGATACCCGATCATGTCGAGTCCCGGCGTAGGACGTAAATACTCTTCATCCTCGTTAGCATCAAGCTTACGCGGCATTTTAGGGCAGCTGTCCTGATTCGTAGCCCGTGGTTATGCACTGTGCCTCCATTCTAGAACGTGAGATTGGGAATGCCTCGATTAGTCGGGTATGCTTGTGATCATGCCTACATCGTACAAAATCCGACGCTTGTCATCGCTAATATACATCATTGTACAATGAAGGGCTCCTCGAAGCGAGAGCGCTCGGGGGCTAGGCTCGGACTGGCCGTATCGTAAGATCCCAAAACCGCGCATGATTGCTTCTGGGAACCTCGCTGCTGCCGGGGGCGGCTAAGTTCCTTACCGCTCACCTCTTACCTCTTACCTCTTACCTAGGCCCCATTTGTATATTCTATCCTGTATCTCTTCCCAAGACATCTGTTTTATAGTGCTGAATGGGTGCTGGGCCTCTTGTAGCACCACCGTCGGAGCACCGCTTCCTCTACCGTTGTTTTGTACTAACCCCCCTACGACCTGCTTCGCTACCCGGCGTAAGTCGTTAATCGTGAGGCTCTGAATCTTTCGGCACATCTCCTGGACCGGTACCTTGCGACCGTGTACCTGGACTTGCCTGCCTAGATCTTCTAGCTCGACCATCCGACTCTCCAAGTTCATTAGGAGACTGGATCGTAGCTGATTCTTGGCGCGGTTAACTTCGGCGTGGCCGAGGGCAGCAAAACCGGTGTCCACAGTAAGCGCCCTCAATTCTTGGCACATGACGTCGAGCATGTGCTGCGTGCGGCCGGGGATGCACTGGGCAGAGATGCCGAACAGCCCGGAATCTGTGTAAGAGTGGTTGAATGCGATACAAGACTCTACCCAGGCGTGTTGGTTGAGCACGTTGGTGTACAGTCTCGAATACATGCCCTTCCCGGGCCCGCCGGCGGAGAAGGATCCGCCACCGCCGAGAAGCGTGTTGAGCGTTGCCAGCGCATAAATATCATCTGATGCGATGGGCAACCCCTCGAAGGCGAGGTGAATGTGAGTAAATACGGGTTGGTTGAGATTAGCGGCAGGAGGTTGCGGTGGGAGCGCGACGAAACCGCCGGTATAATGCGCCGACATGGTGAGTTCTTCCAGCGACGGCGAGATAGCCGGAGTGGTAGAGACGGATGCGTTGCGGCTTGCCGAAGTAGAGAGGTTTTTGAATAGGGGTAACTTGGACATTATACTAGATGTTGTTGACGGGGGAGACGATGATGCCGAAGAAGACGAAGAAGTTGAGGTATCGGTAGACGTTTCTGATCCCGTCCGAGACAGGAGAGGGTGTCCAGAAGCTTGCATATCCCCGAAGAACTTGGTTGCTAGCTGCACCGCCTCGGAATGCGGAACACCGGCAAAGGCGACGACGGTCCGTTCGGGACGATAGAAAGCGTCTCTATATGTCCTAACCACCGAACTGTCGATTTCGGGTATCCGTTCCCGAGGACACAACAGAGGGTTGCCAAGAGTGTTACCCTTGAAGGCCGCCATATGCACCAACTCGGGCAGAATAAGCTCGGGCTTCTTCCATATCTCGGTGATCTCATACTCGGCCGTCTGGAGTTCTCCGGCAACCTCTTCCTCGGTAATTCGGGGATTCCGTACCGTGTCGGCAAGCAGCTCAGTCGCCGTCGGGATGGCCGAGTTGAAAGTGGCGGCTTGGTACATTATGGACTCTCGGGAAGACACGCATTGTACGTTTCCCCCTAGAGACTCTACCGTCTCTTGTATATCCTCTGCCGTTTTGTTTTCTGTAGAGTGGAAGGCCAGCCGATCGGCGATGTGGCTCACCCCGCTCAAGTAAGTATTCTCGAATCTCGATCCGGCCTCGATATATACGCCAACACCGGAGAAAGACCCCGGAAGAGCCTCTGAAGCTACTCGGACTCCATTCGGTAATGTTGATATGTGGTCGAGTTCTGTCGGTTCCTGTTTTGTGTTAGTTTATACGTTTGAGAAATAACGTTTAAGAAATAAGAAATATATGGTGAAGGCAGCGAGTGAGGAATGAGTGAAGGGAATGAGTGAAGGCAATCAAGACATGGGATTGCCAACGCACCTTTGCACTTGGCACGTTCACGCTGGCGCTGGCGAGGGTACGAGTCTGAATCGGTCGGAATACCCTAGCGCATGATTTCGCAGGAGAGGTAATACCTCTATTTAAGTATCTAGACGAGCAAGCGCGAAACATACTGAGGGCATCGAATTTGCGACGAGACGTTTACACACGGAAGCCGAAGGGGATTCGCCTCGTCCGTGACGACAGAAAAGTTTAGGTGATTGACTCTTATCGCTTATCGCTTATCGATCGCTTATGCTTGGTCCGTGCATTGCATTCCATTTTTATTCATCTTGGCCATGTACTTCATCTTATCTTATCTCGATTATCAGCAAGACGCCAGACCGCCTACCAATCTTGTACTATTCTGCCGTGTGCCCCTCCTTTAACCTCCCACCTTCTAAAAGGTAAAGATTGCGATTCTCATATTATCGTGAAGTATGTAATTTGGGTCAAATCTAGAATAGCGTCATGACTATAGCTTCGTAATCAAACATGTCTCTCCTGCATGGTTACCAGAGCTAATTGACTCATAAAAACCTCTATAATGTCCAAGCCAACACACCTCGAGCCGTCCGAGCTGGGCACCAAGGAATAGTATGCCCGCCCATCTATTCTCCTCCAATCATGAACCCTCCCCTGCTCTCCAGCTCAACCATCTAACGCCAAAACAAACCAACAGCTGGGACAACCTCTACACAGCCGAAATCTCCAACCACGCGCATAACCCCGCCGACACCGGCACCGTCTGGTTCGACGACTCGGACGCCGAAGCCAAGGTCATCGACTTCCTCTCCGACCCCGAGCTACATCTCTCCACAGAAGAATCCTCCTTCCTCGACCTCGGCACCGGCAACGGATCTCTCCTCTTCGGCCTGCGCGATGCCGGCTGGCAAGGACGTATGCAAGGCGTAGACTACTCGCGCCAAAGCGTCGAGTTCGCGCGGCGCATTGCGGAGTCGCGGTCACAAGACCCGGATACCGAAAGCGAAAGGCCGGTCGAGTTCCGCGAGCACGACATCCTTCAAACGCCGGCCTCTGCGCTCTTGGCTGATGCGCAACAACCGCGGGGCTGGGACGTCGTACTGGATAAGGGCACCTTCGATGCGATATCGTTGTCGTCAGAGACGGACCCTGTGAGCGGGCGTCGTGTTAGTGAATCCTATAGAGCGCGGGTTGCGCCTCTCGTGCGCGACGAGGGCTTATTTCTCGTCACGAGCTGCAACTGGACCGAAGAGGAGCTGAAGAGCTGGTTCGAGGGTGCTAGGAAGGAAGGAAAGGACGATGGAGACGCGAGAGGGTGGCGCTTCGACCTAGTCGGTAGGGTCGAGTACCCTAGCTTTAGTTTTGGCGGCGTAAAGGGACAAACCATTAGTAGTTTATGCTTCAAGAAAGTTAGGGATACTTAAAATTAACACGGGCAGTACAAACATAGACGTAGGAGTGCATTAACCTAGGAAAGATACCCCAGTAGAGTACAATTAGAAGGATGGAACAGCATTACTACAAACCTGTTCGACTGAGATCTATTAAACTGATCATGCTCTTTTTTTCGTCTTTTATCATACACATATCAGGCAGCTTCCAAAACAAGAGCGCCGGTTCGGGGCTCATGGCTCGAAGCCCTTCTATAGAAGTTTGTGCGGCTTTAAAGTCCTACGGGCCTCGATGTCGAGTAGGGCACAACCCTCCAAAAAATGCATTTGACGACTGTGTGCGTGCTTCCCATACATCTACTCTACGGACCCTCAAAATTTCACTTTCTGAAGGACCCTTGCACGAACTGACGCTGGACAATCCGAGACGGCCATCTCGCGAGAGATGAAACTAGGACACTCTAGTACATGGCTGCATGTTGAAAGAGTTCTCTTCAATCTTTCGTCTACGGCGATGTGTTCATAGGCTCCCCACCCATTCCGGGAATTCCTGCTACCGCTGTCGTCGCAAAGTAGCGCACGTCCACGTCGTCGTCCTTCTGCAGCTTCTCCAGGCTCGGCAAGATGCGCTGCTGGATGAGCTCGGTTGCCCGAGGAGATGGCGTGGTCGTTGTCGTTCCCGCCTTCTCCAGACTGTAGACGGTACCCTCTTCGGGAAGTCGTTTTAAGACGTCGATGAGCACGGCGTACGTCTTCGCCACGTTGAAGCGTATATTGGGAATCTCGTCCGCCACAAGCTTTTCCAGCATAGGCAAAATCGACTTTCCAATCACGTCCAAGCTGACAACGGTCGCGAGAGTCTACTGCTGGTTAAAATCTATAAAGAGCACTGGAAAATGACAAGCAAACTTACCGAGATAGCGAAGCAAGTCGTCATCCGGTATAGATAGTTAGGATGAGAGCCCATAGCCATCACCTTCGGGATGATAGCTTCGCTAGCCCACTCGACTCCGAACACTTCCGTGAGCTTCTTCAGGTTGTGAGTGGCAGCCTCTCGGATCGAGAAGACCGTATCCCCTAGCCAGCCCATGCACAACGAGCTCAGTTTCTCGTCGAAGAACTGGACACCGAGCTGACTGGCAAGGAGCGGGATATACTCGATGATAGCAAGTCGTACTCTCCATTGCTTATCTTCGGCGAGCTGCACGATCGCGGGCAGGAGAGACTGGGAGAGGAGGTCGATACCGATGACTGATAACGTTAACAACGCGAGCTTCTACGGGGTCTTGCCAGAGTATATACCTTGGTTGACGAGTTCGAGTTTCGAGATGATATGTAAACGAACTTCGGGAAACTCGTCCTTCAACATCTGCAAGAACATTGGAAGGAGGTGGTCGATAGTTCTAATAAAGGTCAATGGCTAGGATCCTAAGATTTAGCAGATGGGCTTACTCTTGCTTGCCCAGAATCGGGGCTAGACCGCTGATCTGCGTGCCTAGAGCGGCGCGGACGTGCTGTGACGTGTCGGAGACTAGGTCTTCGATGGAGCTCATGATATCGTTGAGCAGCGTAGTCCTATCGACTAGAGTGCAGAAGCCGGGGATCTGGCCGGCGATGGCAGTCCTAACTTCGGCCTCGTTATCCTTCAGTAGCTTGACAAACGAGGGTACTAGGTCTCGAGTGACCACCTCTTCGTCTACAGCTTTCGCAATCTGCGTTGCCTGCCATTAGCCTGGACTATACAAAACATGAAGCAAGGGAGGGGATCGATACCTTTTCAAACCTATCAGCAATCATGTATCGAACCCTCCAGCTCTTATCTTCTATCAAATTTCGTAACGACGTAAGCAAAACGCCATGGCTGCCCTGCTGCTCCTTGGGCACAACCTCGGCGATAGAAATCAGAATCTCTACTGTCAATAATCGCACGCTGTCCTGGTCATCCTGCGCGAGGTGCTGGAAAAGGGGTATCATCTCCTCCACAACGATAGCCGCGGGCATTTCCTTCACGAACTTGGCCATGTTGGTGGCGGATTGTCTTCGCACCATGGGGGTTTCATCATGTACTAGGTGGCCAAACTGTTGGCGAAGCTGTTCTTGGACGGGGGGAGACACCTTGGAGTAAGGAGCTGTGAAGAGGCCGCATCCGGATACCTTGGAGGTAAACCAGTCCGCCTTTGATAGTCGGATAGTAAGAGGGATGAAATACTCTTCGACCTGTTGGGGTGATAGCTCGCTGCAGATCTTGTTGAGGGACTCGACGGCCTGCGAGAAATAGTTAGCAGATGGCGATAAGGATTCCCGCGAGGCTGTATGGACGGACCTTATCCCGGACGACGGGCTCTTCGATGGCTGCGAGGTTCTCGAGGGGGGAGAGGAGGACGTGGCCGTATTGGGGCCCGCCTACGTATTCGATGAAGCTGCCCAGCTCCTCGCTTAGGGCTACGAGAACTTCATCCTCGTCTTCGACCGACTCTGATGCTGATGTTAGATTATGGTTTGGCTTAGAGGCTGGGGTCGGTATCTGACCATCTAGAAAGGGAATGAGTTCGTCACGAGTGCGCTCGGGACCTAAAGCAAGCGCGATTGTCGATAGACGATGGATGGCGTTCAATCGGAGCAGAACGTCGTCGTGCTGATAGCAAGGTTAGAGGATGAAGTTCTAATACGTGGTGATATATGGGCTGGGGTCACCGCCTCACCTTTAATTCGTCTATGAGCACGGCGATAGGGTACAGCTCATCGTTCGCATTTGGCGCGTCAGCCATGGCGAAGTGTAATTATGCAGTAGTAAAAAAGGTGGTGAAGGCGTTGAGGCCGGCAAGTTGAGAACCGGCTTGGGGGTCTGGGAGTGCGCTTGCTAGATCGCGTGGGCGTGGGCGTGGGCGTGGGAGTGGGCGGTCTGGTGGAGTGATGCAATGAGTTAGGTCGATGTCAGGTCAATTTGGCGACTTGGAGACGAAACCGGGCAGAGATCAACTATCGCTAGTGCTCCGATAGCCCAAAAAATATATGTTGGATAGGTTGGATAGGCGGAGCGGTAAAATTGTAAAATTGATGAGTCGTCTACGGGTGGTCTTCAGTTCGCCGTGGATCGTGGATCAGGTCTTCCAAATTAGATCATCGAGGGGTATCATGGGAAGGTCGCTTTGGTGGATAGGATTGTGTTGTGACCAAGAGAAAGATGCTTTTGGTGGAAATAGGTTTAACGCGGGCTAGAGCTACTATGTACTTTGATATTGTACCATAATTTTGTACCGGACTGCACCTACTTCAGGTATTATCAGGCATGGGGCAGGTAAAGGTAAGTGAGGTAAATGAGGCAACAACGGGGGCTTGCCTTGACTAGCTGTTCTTAGTTCTGAAAATATTGTGGCTTATGCGTTGTTTGGTCCTGTCTGGCCTGCTGGCTTGAGATAATGATGGAAATCTCTGCCCGGGTGCCATAGATGCCCCACATATCGTTTTTGTTCCCTAGGTACCTACATACATGTATGTTGTGTTCATCATGCTACGTACATAGGTACTAGGTACCTTGGAATTATGTACGTTAGGTACATGCACTTCCCCGCCCTAAATTCGACAGTGCTGTTACGCATTGCACCCCTGGCTCTTCTTTTACCTTTATTTTAAGGACCTTATCAGCTTCATATTTTGGGTAGGCCATAGGTACCTACCTTATGTAATTTCCTGTGTACCTCCGATGCTTTAGTTACGTTTCCTATTTTCATAAAGGTGTCTTATTTGAAAGCACAGCCGTCTTTTAATTATTACCATCTAAATCGTATCAAGTTAGTGCTCATGTACATTTTAGGCTTGTATAGCGTAGCTCAGCGTTGGGCTGCGTATCGAACATGTTCACTGTGTGGCCGAACGCAGTAAACGAAAGCAGTGATGTCACTTTCTCTATTACGGCAGGCGGTTTATGGTCAGACAGCTTTGAATAATTGGTAGCTTACAAAATATGCCTGGCCAAAGGCTTAAACATAAATTAAGCTGATTGGCCGAAGATGATGTATCTGTTGCGCCCAAGGTCATCTAGCAGATAGTGTGACCTCTAGTATTGCACTCGTACCTAAACCTAGGTAGGTAAGATTGTATAGATTAGGTACCTACCTAGGCACTTTAGGTACTTATGTAAGGGCTACCGACTTCAACTCCGGTTTGAATAATATCCCCGCCAAGGTAGGTTGCACACCCGATATTGCATAAAGCATATCTCATGGTGGGGTTGTACAACTGCAACCTAAACAAATTTCCAAAGTCGACGGTGACTCAGGACCGACCAATTCCTCGAAACAACGAATTGCGCAAATATCCCTGGCCTCTAGGCTCTGTTATACCCTCAAAAGGGGCCATATAGAAGATGCCTACCATATCAGTCAATAAATATGACCTCTACGAGGCTCTAGGTCAACAGTTCGTAGCATTCGACCCCTCCACGACCCTGAATATTACCAATATTACCCCACTAACACACCGTCGTCCAGGTTCACCACCGCCGAGTTCGAAGAGCTATGTTTCGAGTTTGGTATCGAGCTAGACGAAGATACGGAGAATGAAGAGAGACCTGTCGTGGATGGCGTTCAAGAACCTCCCCAGCTAAAGATCGAGATCCCCGCCAACCGATATGACTTGCTCTGCTTCGAGGGCATAGCCCTTATGCTCAACATCTTCCGGGAAAGGCAACCTACTCCCAATATCAGATTAATCCAGCCCGTCTCCGGGAACATGCATACCATCACTGTCCTTGAGGATACTATGAAAGTGCGGCCGCTGGTCGGTGGCGCCATCTTGCGCAATGTCAAGTTCACCCAGAAGAACTATGATTCCTTCATCGCCCTTCAAGACAAGCTACACCAGAACCTCGCCCGCCAGCGTACGCTAGTCGCCATCGGAACTCACGACTTGGATACCATCAAGGGACCCTTCACGTACGAGGCGCGACCGCCGCAAGAAATTGTCTTCACGCCCCTCAACCAGACCAAGCAGATGAACGGAGAGGAACTGATGGCTTTCTACGAGAAGGATAAGAATATAGGTAAATACTTGCACATCGTCCGGGACAATTCGGTTTACCCCGTCATCTACGACGCGAATAGGGTAGTCTGCTCGCTGCCGCCCATCATCAACAGCAACCATTCCAAGATTTCTCTCAACACCAAGAACGTCTTTATAGAATGTACGGCAACGGACCAGACCAAGCTGGAAATTGTCGTCAACATGATGGTCGCAATGTTCTCCGTCTATGCCGAGGAGCCCTTCACCGTCGAGCCTATCAAGGTCATATCCGACCACAACGGCCAGACCCGGATATCACCCAACCTAACACCACGAACAACCACTGTCGAGGTCGACTACTTGAACGGTTGCCTTGGCCTCTCCGAGTCTGCCGAGAACATCAGCAAGCTCCTCTCGAAGATGGCTCTAGCCGCTAAGCCCTCGAGCGAGGACCCGGACGCCCTGATAGAAGTCACGATACCGCCGACGCGCGCCGACATACTCCAAAGATGCGATATCATGGAAGATCTCGGCATCGCATACGGATTCAACAAGCTTCCCAGGATGACCGTGACCAAGACGGTTGGCGCGCCCCTGACCCTCAACAAGCTAGCCGACATCGTGCGCCTCGAGTCCGGCATGGCGGGCTGGTCCGAGGTCATGCCCCTGATCCTATGCAGCCACGACGAGAACTTCGCGTGGCTGAACCGGAAGGACGACGGCACTAAAGCAGTCAGGCTCGCTAACCCCAAGACCGCTGAGTACCAGATCGTGCGCACGTCGCTGCTCCCCGGCTTGCTGAAGACCATCCGCGAGAACAAGGGCGTGGCCCTCCCGCTCCGCATCTTCGAGACTTCGGACGTCGTGTTCAAGGATCCCAGCGCGGAGCGAAAAGCCCGCAACGAGCGCCACTTCGCCGCTGCTTGGTGCGGTAAGGCTTCCGGTTTCGAAGAGGTCCACGGCCTGCTGGACCGCGTCATGGCTATGCTGCGCCAGGCCTTCCTGACCCACGACGAAGGCCTCACCGGCAAGGACATCGACTTCAAAGTCACTCCCCAACACCTGAAGCGCGACGGCTACTGGCTCGAGCCCATCGACGACGAGGCAACTTTCTTCCCCGGCCGCGCTGCTGCCGTCTTCGCCCGCCTAAGCGGCAAGACGGCGCGCATCGGCGAGTTCGGCATCTTACATCCCTCTGTCCTCGAGAACTTCGAGCTCAAGTACCCCGTCAGTACCCTCGAAGTCAATCTCGAGGTCTTCTTATAAAGCGGTGGTAGAACCGAGACGGTACGAGACGAGAAGAGACGGGAGGAAGTTAAGCGAGGGTAGAGAAGAGAAGATAGCTTAGAGTCGCGTGGTGTTGCTATCTGTGTCTGTTTCCCGCGAGGATGAAAGACCAGGGATAAGAAAAGAGGACGCAGTTAGATGATGCGGGATTTAGGCAAAAACGCCTAGAATAGGTTGGTAGGAAGAATTCCTAGCATGATCCAAAACTTGTAGCTTGGGAATTCCATCATGTGTTTTTTAGTAGTACATAATTCTTTCCGCCAGACTGCCTACCTACTACTTCCTCACAAGACGTACACAGTACAGTAGATAGACCATGGCCGATCTAAACATCAACAACGTTGGTTGCCTTATCCCCATCACGTCATCGTCTCATACCAACTAACAAACCTCTTACCCCATCTAACCTCTTGCCCAAACCAGAACACCCTCCAAGAGCCAAGAGCCAACACCGTCAAGCGAATACTTGTACATAGGTATATATGCGTGACATCAACATACAACGTAACTAGCGTATCGCATCTTCTTTTGTTAATTCTCGTTCGTAGGGCGCCTAGTAGTAACTCTTACAATGCCACACCATAATAATGCCCATATTGTGGCCAGGGAGGAAAACCTCACGATCACGCAATTTCCGTGCTCCCCTTCTCGCTCCCTCTCTCGCTCCCTGTAGGCATATCCGCCATCTCCTGTTCGCCCGATTTCACGCTCGCGTCTTCGCCGACGCTCGCAGCGCTAGAACCCCCGAACATGCCTCGTCCTATATCTAGCCCGGCCACCCCGTCCCTAATCTTAGCGAGATTTGTTGTGAACGCGTTGGGCGTGTCGGCGCTGGCGTTGTGTTTTAGACTTGCCGGGTTAGTTACCGCCCGTTGCTCCGACGTAAGTGCTTCGTGTGCGGATTCCACACCTGTAAGCACGCTCTTGCTTAGAGGTAAGCTTGGCGGTTGGGGACTTTGCGGCGGCCGTGGCGATCTATTTGGAGAGCCCGTGAAGCCACCCGGCATGGATGGCGTTGTGGTGCCTAGGGCGTAGCTGCCGAGCCTCTCGTCCCTCGCCGCAGCTAGATCGAGGTACTCGTTCATCTCCGCATCTGACCTGCCAAAGAGCTGGTGCCACCAGCGCACGTCAGAAAGTTTCGGGAAGATGAGCCTCTCGCGGCCGCTTTGCCGATCGTCAATCGTCGCGTCATAGTCTCGGTTGATAAACTCTGGTTTCCGTGATAGGAAATAGTCCCATACCGACCTCGTCCTCTCGTTCGCTCGGGCGTCTTTGCGGGACTTCTCGTTATTCCATAGGAACGTGCCGTACTGTCCGGCATAGAGGTGGTAGAGGAGTCGCCGCAGGAATCGCTCGTTGAACTCGAAACGATTAGGATGCTGCCGCAAGATCTGGTACGTCGCGTCGAGGAATTGGTGGAAAACAGGGGATATCTCGTTGGGTCGAGTGGCTTCGCTAGCTTCGGGCGTACCTGGTGCCGGTTTCTTGACTTGCGACGGATCGTCGGCTGGCGATGCTACACCGTCGCCGTCCGATTCTGCGTTAGCTTCGCTGCTACGGTTCTTGAAGAATCGCTTTGCGCTCGCGAGCGCATTTTCGAAGGCTTCGCCCGCGCGGCCGTCCGACTCGCCGGGCTGTATCGCCGAACCAGCCAGGGAATCGCGTTCTACAGCAAACCACTTCTCGTGGTTGAGCAAGCCGGAACGTTGTTGGAACATGTGCCCAAAGGATAACCAATCTTTCTCGATTAATACGATAAACCCTTCGATTGTGCGGTAGTAAGGATCTAGCATCAGCTGCGACAGGGCTGATAGCTGGCTAGTACGGTCCCAACCGTCCGAACAGTGGATCAAGACGTGCGAGTGTCTTATACCAACTTGGCGTGCGATCAGGGCCGACCCGTCGAGTATACCGGTAATGTGTTTAAGCCAACCGCTCTTCGCGAGCAGTTCGCGATTAGGAGGGAGGCGAGAGATGTCTCCATCTTTCAAAGCCTCTATAACGGTGTTAAGAGATTCTCTCATGACGTGAATATTCTCGATATTCAGATAGGCTTTCTTAGCGAACTTGTAGTATTCCATATTTTCCGACCCCTTTCCCATTGCCTGCATTACAACTGCGTTGATGGTTGGTCGAGCATCCACGATGAGATTGCTCTGCTGTGCGCCATATACCAACCGCTTTCCTGTTTTCGTATCGTAGTTGCTCTCGTCCCCCGCGATGAGCTCATCCTCGAGGCGTTCGGTTTCTGAAGTTTCCGTATCCAAAGTATCTCGGAGATCCGCATGACTGGACGCTGGGCTGGGCTCCGTCGTGTCCGCTACTGGGGCTTCTATTCCATTAAACTCAACGGTAGCCGAAGCGGAGAAGCACGCGCTGACCAGCTTCTCGTCCTGTATGCTGCGATTCCCCCTGAACCCGACCATAGGCTGAGAACTCCGCGTGATGGAGCAATTATTTAGGGAGTGAAGATATGTCAAGACAGGTATGCGCTGCCTCGATCGGTACGAGCCAGCATACTTGATGACATTGTCGGATATCTTAGAGGGAACGACGAGAAGGCCAGGGTAGGTCGGCGAGAAATTATAATCCTTATTTATTAAGGATATCCTCCATCCTCTATCGACAGACTTGGTGCTGATCCCTTGCCGTCGAAACTCGACTCTCGGATCGTAGATGTTCCATCCGTCGAACGGTTTCTCCAGCTTCAAGGGTTGGTAGCTGAAAGCGTATAGCTTTTCTATCGAACCGAGCCGACAAGTGCGGTTCCGGATGTATTCAAACGCATCCCGCCCCTGTACCTCATCCGAGAAGTTGAAGTTTATAAACATAAAATCGCGACACCGTAGCCGTATCGAGGATGGGCGCCCGGTCGCACTAGGACACGGTCGAAAGATACAGTTGGCAATTATGGGATAGGCGATATAAACCTCGCGAGGTTTTGAGGCGCTCGGTTGTATTGCACTCGGTTGTATTGGTGCTCCATCTGGTTGGGTACTAGGAAAGGAAAATATGATATGGTGTTCCGTAAGATGGAGTTCGCCAGAGTGTCTCTCGCCGCCCCTGATGGCATCGACATTGGGTATCTGTCAGGGTGGAATTAGCAATGGCGAGAGCAAACGGAGACTGCGGAAGAAGCATCTACCTTCTTGACTTGCATCTTGGAAGCTTTGCAAGTGTGGATTTACATCGAAGCAGTCAAAGGCGAGGTGGGACTTGTTGTCGCATTTGCCCAGCGAAGGGAAACTTGAAGGTGCCCGAAAACCCGCAAGGCCTTGGAATTCAGCTTGACAGCTTGACAGCTTTACAGCTTGACAGCTTGACAGCTTGACAGCTCGACAGCTCGACGGGAGGACAGGCTTAGATAAACTACAGCTGATGAAAGAAAAGAACAATTGTTGCTAATGAGTTGGTATGCAAGATTACTACGGCTTAGCCAGCTGCATCGTGGTGTATTGTGAGTTGGCAGCGCATCATATGTTAAAGTCAGCCGTCACATTGTGCAAAGGTTGGTTCGAGGTTGGCCAAGTAGGTGTAGGTGCATTAGCAGATTAGGTAGACGTATAAATTCAGACCTGCCCTGCCAGTGTCACTGGTTACTGGTCACTGGCGACTGGCGCTGCTAGAGCATAAAATATACTTTTTAGCGGCGGGGCAGCTAGAGTTAAACAGTTCAGGGCAAGAGGTATGTACATCTTAGGTAGTACATCTTAGGTACAATACAACGGATCCATCCATCCTAAGGTTCTGCATTACCTAGCACCAAAGAACGAAAAGGCGAGGCTGAGGAATTGGAAATTGGGGAATCGCATGTGGCTGACACCGACGTCACACACGAACTAAAGCAGAAGTGGAGTACGTAAGAGGTACTATGTATTGTACTACATACATATGTATGTACAATGAATAAATACCTAGGCCCGTGCAAATGTACCGCCAAGAATTAGATGCATCGCTTCGGGAATAATTCTTATCGATAACACCTCTCTAATCTAGCACACAATTCTCAACCCTAAGCTAAAAATTAACAGCCAAAATCCAGACAGTGCATCCACCACTGTCCACCATCAATCCCACCACCGCCCCGAATTTTTGTGACGACTGCAAACTCCAACCCGGCAAGCTGAGCAATTCTCTCACCAAGACACCTTTAACTACAGATCGATTCCTAGCAGTCGTCATTCATATCCAACACAACAGTCAAGATGGCCGTCCCGGGTTCTCAAATGTAAGTAGCGCCTTTCCATTCTAATTAGATCGACCTGGCTCCAACATGCTAACTTACCTTCTCTCCGCAGTTCCAAGCGCAGAAAGTTCGTCGCTGACGGCGTCTTCTATGCCGAGCTGAACGAATTCTTCCAGCGCGAGCTTGCCGAGGAGGGCTACTCGGGCGTCGAAGTGCGCGTCACTCCCACCGTCACCGACATCATCATCCGCGCCACCCACACCCAGGAGGTTCTCGGCGAGCAGGGCCGCCGCATTCGCGAGCTCACCTCCCTCATCCAGAAGCGCTTCAAGTTCCCCGAGAACTCGGTGTCCCTCTACGCTGCCAAGGTCCAGAACCGCGGCCTGTCCGCCGTCGCCCAGTGCGAGTCCCTGCGCTATAAGCTCCTCAACGGTCTCGCCGTCCGTCGTGCCTGCTATGGTGTCCTCCGCTTCATCATGGAGAGCGGCGCCAAGGGTTGCGAGGTCGTCGTCTCCGGTAAGCTGCGTGCCGCCCGTGCCAAGTCTATGAAGTTCACCGACGGCTTCATGATCCACTCTGGTCAGCCCGCCCGCGACTTCATCGACAGCGCCACCCGCCACGTTCTCCTGCGCCAGGGTGTTCTCGGTATCAAGGTCAAGATCATGCGCGGCTCCGACCCCGAGGGCAAGGCCGGTCCCTCCAAGTCTCTACCCGACGCCGTCACCATCATCGAGCCCAAGGAAGAGTCTAGCATCGTGACGCCTATGAGCCAAGACTATGGCGCCAAGGCCGCTCAGATCCAGGCTCAGGCCGAGGCTGCTCGCGCCGCCGAGGAGGAAGGCGGCGAGGAGGCTGCCCCCGCTGAGGAATAAAGGATTGAGCAGTCGGTGCTGGACTCTTCAATCTGAACGCTGGGGAAAGAAAAACGGGGGGAACGGAAATGGATGAATTCTAACGAGGAAACGCGGTCTGTCTTTTCTCGAGGGCAAGAGATTCTTCGGCGTCTTTGATCATCATTTGCATTGCAGGGACGGTAAACAACGGATGCTCTATTGTCGATTCTAGGCTAGCTAAACACGGCCTCTACTAGGGAGAGCCGTGGACTGCAAAATAGGTAGCAATCGTCACACAACATATGGAAATCCTGGTGATGAGTGCCATACGTGCTAAAGTAAAATGCATTTTTTTACTAGACGTAATGTAATGAGTATTGATTCATACTTAAAATCTACCATTAATTAGATATTTCAGTTGTGGGCCACTCGATAAAAACGAGGATAATTCACGTTCAATATCCTCAAAATTCGGCGTACACGCACCCTTCTCATTCTCGTAGGATAGGTAACTTGCCTAGCTAATACATGAGCACATAAACTTCCCTCCTCGGTACTAGATATCTACCGTACCATAGTCTGGAGTAGATGTACTTAAAATTCGACACACATCTATGCTGGAGGATGGCGTTCATTAAGTACTCGCCACCTTCTAGCGGTCTACAGGACCTGACAACTTAGGGACGGCTATTCAGAGTCGCTCACTGACCTGTCAACCGTCGGCCCAATTCCGTTTGCCCACCCATCCGGCACCAGATCCGGCACAGTGCAGAAAGGACCATGCCGTTTATCGTCACCTCGCTTTCGCGCGTAGTAATCATACAGAAAAAAAGGGAAGTAAAATAAAGTTGATTCCTCTCAAATTCGATAATGTGGAAGGTATCGGTAGCTTGCTACCATTTCTCGCGCCCCAATGAACCGGAACCGGAACCGGATCCCCTCGCCTCTGCGCCGAATGTGCCGGAGGGTACTTCCAAAGTAACCCGTTTGTTCCCCGAAACGCCGCGGTGAGATAATCCCAACCAAGAACCCAAAAATGATGCTACCTCTAATACTCCTTTAGTGAGCCCGATATTCCCCTTCCCTGGCGGAGGAGAGAAGGGTTACTGCCATTTTACACCCTAAGTTCCAATCTGGAACTAGCAACATGGGAATCCTTAATATGAATCGTGTCCACCCGTGGAATTCGATGATCTAATCTTTCGATGAAGAGCGCCGCCGAATAGGAAAATATACAATGTGATCGTAGAGATGTTGAACAGGGACATATATGAGGACATATATGAGATACTAATCTTCCGATGTGAAGCTAGCTTATTGCTCGGACGATCTCCGGTTCTGAAGTTCGATCGACTCGTGGCCTTTCTTCGAGCGTACAGCTGCGCCATTCCTCCTCGACGACGGTTCGTCGTCGCTATCTTCGGCAAGATCGTTGAGGCTGAAATCTCCTGCCGCTTGTTCCAAGTCGTATGCGCGCATGAGCCCTTCTCTATCGGAATGTCCCCGACTTCCTATGCTTAGCCGCGAGCCGGTACTTCGCCGGGCTTGCATGCTAAGACGCGTCTGCAAACTCGATATCATATCGGTACCAGCGGCATCGGTGCCTTGTCCGGCGAGAATCTTCGTCCCGTTGGGGTCGCGTCGGGATAAGTTCAAGAGATAGACGCCGGTGAAGGTTATGAGAAACCCGCAAAGCAGGGAGAGGGTGTTAACCACGTCGGTAGTGTTGAAGCCGGAGAAGAGGATGAACGAGGCGCAAAGGGTGGCCGTAGTGAAGGTGACATAGTAAAGGGGGTTGACTCTACAAATAAGTTAGCTTCGTTAGTGGATATAGAGTAGGTGGTGGATCATACATCTGGGTGCTGAACTGGCTGAGCGCCTTGTTGAAATAATTCATCTGAGTAAGGATGCAAAGCGCAGTAAGGATCATGAAGACGTAGGTCGAAGCGTGGGTAAACTGGTTGTGGCCTGCGAAAGTAAGCTTCAGCGCAATGCCGAAGGCCTTCACAGACATGACCGATACGGAGCCGACAGTAGAGCAGATCGAAAGGTAGATCAGCGGGTTCTTCTTGCCGTGGAGCGGCGCGATCTTGTAGACCATGACAGTCGCGAAGATAGCCACGACTGCACAGTATAGAAGGAAACCTAGTAGTCTCCATTAGCTCGTGTCTGAGAAGAATCTCCTTGCGCTGGGGTTTAACTCACCGGGCCTAATCGCATAGTTCAGGATTTGGTCGATGGTCTGGATGTCCTCGTCGGGAGGCGCATGGAGGACGATGATAATAGCACCTAACAGGCAGATAGCACAACCAAGCTTTCCCAAAGTTCCCAATTCCTCTTTCAGGAAGTATGATCCCAGAACGGCTCCGATTAGGACAGATAGAGCGCCCAGAGGCGTCACTAGAATGGCTGGAGCAAAGGCATATGCGGCGAAGTTGCAAATCTCTCCCGTAATCACTTCGAAGAATGGTTCGTCAGTTTGCTAATTTACCAACAACTTTAATGGGGAAATTCTTACTGGTTGCCATCCCAGCCCACCATAAGGGGTTTCTTAAGTAGATGTAACCTTCGCCGGAGAAGCCATGCTTTTCTTCTGCTTGTATCAATCCCTACGTCGTATTAGAACGGACTCTCTCGACAAAGATCGAGGCACAGCTTAGCGCCGACTTCTTTGGGTTACGGTACCTTCTTCGTTATTACAAAACTCGTGCCTATAAGATGGGATGGTGTTAGTTGATGCATCCTGCAAGTACGCTATCTTCTCGCACTCGTGGGACGTACCGATGGCTAAACTTGATGAGATAGCTAACGCCAGTCCGATGTATCTATTCAAGAATTCAAGTCAGTCCATTGTGGTCGAAGATAGCAGCTCGCGGCGTAGGCTATAGAGCCCATTGTCACGGCGGCGGGCCTCGGGGGTTTATCCGTACTTCTCGTCTAGCATCATCATTGCGATGGATCTACGGCCGCGACAGGAATCGCAGCGTCTAGTGAAAATGGAGGGGGGTAATGGTGGAAAACAGAATTGAGGTCGTCGCAAGAGTAGATAGATAGCTCGCGCCGGGCGAGGGCAAGCAACGGAAGGGAGTGATCAGGTGGACCGATTTGCGCTTCGATCAGCGGAGATGCCACGAATACCCGAAGGGAATGATCGAATCGGTTGCGCGCCTAGTCGAAAAGGCCGGTGGCTGAGGGTCGCACGTTTGAAGCGTCGCTTAGTAGATGGAAACCGAGAGGCACCCGTAGACGTGGACAGTGTATAGGAACGATACGAGAGAATAAGCTTTTTTTTTCTTTTTAAAAGAACGAATGCTATTTCGTAGCGGGTTGGGGTGAGGATTAGAATTCGGGGGTTCGTAGTGATTCGTAGTGATTTACAGCGGAGTTGTGAAAGCTTGATCTCTCTCTTTGACCTTTGACTTGCAACATTGGAACTGCAACTCGAAGTGGGAGCAATGGGGTTTCAGAGAAAAAGTACGGGGTACTTCCAGGGAGGTTACTTAGGTACATGTGTAGGTTAGCCGCTTGGAGATGCCCCAAACCAATATGATGTACCTAGCCACCCTGGTTCTGCCGTGCGTAGGGGCGTCATCGTCCGTTTACTGTACATACCTAGTAATTAGAGATGCGCTAACCGAAGTTTAAGCCCCGTATTTCGATCTTAGTATGCACTTAGCCTGCCTAAGTGAGAGTTTAACCCGTGCCTGACTAGGTACATGTACGCAATCAGATGTACGGATTACCAGATGTACCTATTCCGTACATGATTAGGTATTCAGCACCTTGATAAGGTTCTTCCCAAGAATATCGAGATTCACTCTACTACCATACTACCAAAAGGTAGTCTGATCTGATGGATTAATTACCAATGGATGAATTAAATGGGCTAAATGACACAAGCTAAAAGGTACTCGAGACAAGCCGGAATAAACATATTTTCGGGTCTGTGGCGGATCCTAAATGTATCTTAGACGTATTACATAGTATCTTGAAACCTTCTTAGACAGAATTTAACCCACACCTAAGAACCTTGGAAGCTTGTACTTCTCTTAGAAGACCCACAAAGCCGAGGCTGTGCCTCCCCTTGCACCCGCAGAACACGTACGCAAGAACCTGAGCGCTCATAGCGTTCGATGCCCCGATTAACCGATTAGTCTAGGGGGGGGATCTGGATATTAAAACGGAAGAACGGTTGAACCCATTCACCGCAGTGGAACTCGGAACTGGAATCTAAAACATACCTCTTCCCTGCTTCTTAACTGTACTTAATCCTGACTAGGTATTTCCTGTTCCTGAAGGCCGATCATCTCCAATCTGATCCATCCCTCTATTAACCTCTATTAATTGAATACCCAATTAGGTCTTAATATTGAAGAGACTGGATACCAAATGCCAGTTTTGGATCCGACTTTGTCTGACTTGTACATATAACTAGGTTAACCCATTTTGATATTTCATTATAAGGAGGCATTATAATATGCTGACTGCAGAAACGCCTTCGTGAGATATAATCAACTACCTAACTACCTACCTATGCAAGTAGTCCAAGATTCATATTAGACATAACGACGCGTCTCCACCTTACTCTTCTACAATTTTTTTCGTTCCCGTCTCAAGCGAGTCGCCATATCACAACCACTTATACGTAATACTAGAAACAACCTCCTCGTGAACATAGGTGTAACGTATATTGCTACGGAATCGGCGATTGCATTATCAAAACCTAAGAGATCCCCAACTCAGCTATAGCAACGCAAGGCATTGTCTATCCAGCTGCTCAAGGTTTCAACTCGACTGGATTAAAATTGCCATTGTAGCTCAAGCTTCCTTCCACAATACACCTGCGACGCGACATGAAATCTTGACTCTTCTGTGGGCAGTCATATATTAGCAGCCACGTCGTGCTGCTTCCTATTTATGACATTTGTACCGGAATTTCCATAGATTTTCCCTTGCCGAAACTCCTAAATATCTCCGGGACCTTGTATCCTTTTACACGGTGCACACCTCTCGCCGCGAACAGCTGATGAGCGCCGCGGGTATCAGAAAAGAAAAGGGGCCAAACAAAAATTCGAAGTAGAGGAGTCCTCGTCACCGTCTCGTTACGTGACGAAGCCGTTTCGCGTATCCTTACGAGCTGTTCGTCTTTCGTTATTAAAGTAAACTTACCATTAAGAATGCTAAACCGTTTTTAGCACCCCTCGTACCTGTATATTAGTATGCTGGAATCAAATCACGTCCCGTCGGGAACAGAATCGCGTATCTGTAGGTTGACTGCAAATATGCAAATTCGACATCAGCTCATTAGTGATGTGTTCGAATGTATTGCATGTCGGAAGGGGGAAACAGAAATAAAGAGAAAATCGGGTTGGAAAGTTCGGAGAAATCATGACGGACGACGACGCTTGACATCTGGAGTAAGTTAGCAGGATAGCCAATATGTTAGTGTTCAAAGTCGATCACGTACCGCTACGTTCAGTTACGCCCTCGTCTAGGTCAGAATCTGACCGAGCGCGCTTCCCAGATACCGGTGACACTTGTACCGTTGCCTTGGGGGCTGTAACAGGTGCGTCCTGGGCATCCTCATCTTCTGACTCCCATGTGATCTCGTCATTGATAGGCACCTTAAGGGTTGCCGACACGCTGATACCACTGTTGGATGTGGCATCGTTGCCACCCACAATCTCATCTCCGTCATCATCCGAGTAGTCGATCTCGTCTTTATCGTCGCCGTTCAGCGTGGCAGTGGCACTGGTAATGTCGGAGCTGGGGGCATCGGCTGTTCCGTTAATCGGTGATGGATGCTGGTTGGGATCACTACGTTCGGCAGCGGTAAGGGCATCATGCTCGTTCTGAATCTCATCTGTACGATCGTGCGGGGAGCCGTTTGCTTGTTGATCTTGAAGTTGGTGAATGTTAGTAACTATTTGCAAATGCTCAAAAGACCGGAGTTCAGGAATGAAAAAGTGTTGTTCGGTAGGAGAAATTGTCGGCGGATCTATATTGCTCTTGCCTAGCTCGTACTCGAAAGGCTGGTCAGCCCCGATGGCACTACCGGGTGAGGCTGATTTCAAGCTGTCGAGTTGCCAACTGGCTTCCATTCCCATAATTTCAACCGCAAAGCAATCATCGCATATGCAGGTTTTAGTTCTAGTACAACCGGTGGGGACCGAGGGGTTGAAAAGAGAAGTGTGAGAATTACCCTGCTTCGTTGATGAAAGGTCTAGTTCGTCATCGGAGAAGTCGATTAAGCCGTCCGCTGTGGTCGCATCGGCACTCGCGTCTGCATTGTTATCGGCGTTTTCTCCAGCTTCATCAGCCTCGTCGGCCTCGTTAGCTGCATCGGCTGCGTCGGCTTCAACTGCTTCGCCTGCTGGGTCTTCAGTATTTGTACCTATGGCCGAACCATGTACCGAGGGTGAATTAGGCTCGTCGTTATTCTCGACTTCTCCTGCTTCACCTTGGTCGGCTTCATCTTCCACAGCACCACTTTCTTCATAGTCATAGGCCTCATCATCTTCTTCCCCAGAGGGCAAGGCGTACGGGGAGTGACTGTCAAAATCGCCAGCTTCCTCGCCATCAATCGGCGTCTCTTCTCGATAAATGGCAATTTCTGAAAGGCCACGGCCAGAATCTGCGCTATCTCGAAGCGCTATAAAGCGCTGCCTACAATTAGGCCTTACCATAAGATACGTGTAGAGGTCTGGCGGCGGTTCCAACCCGTCATTTTTTACCAATCTATCATAAAGACCAAGAATGTCACCAAACGTGAACTTTTCAAGTATATCAGCTGTAGAGGACTATGACATAAATTAGCTTCTATGAGGTTTAATATGGGGTCGTAGTTGAACATACCTCAGAGAACTCAAGTCCCAGGCCATCTACGTGCATGACCAACTCATCCAGAGGAGAAAGCTCGTCTGAAATAACATCCCGCAGGCTGGATAACAATTGGCCGAGGGGAAGCTCTAACGCTGCCATATCACTCAAAAAGTACTTGTTAGGATCATCGGCTTCGGACTTAGCGAATAGCCTGTAATCCGTATTACCGTACGAGATATACATCTCATGGCGCGCAGCAACAGAGAGGGGGTGTTCTACAGCGGCATCAGTGGCACTAGGGGTTTTCTCTTGATCGCCAGTAACGGCTGCTTCGGGGTCTTCGTACTCGGCATCCTGCTCATCAGGCTGACTTTG
The DNA here is from genome assembly GCF_022478715.1 of Daldinia decipiens. Taxonomy (NCBI): domain Eukaryota; kingdom Fungi; phylum Ascomycota; class Sordariomycetes; order Xylariales; family Hypoxylaceae; genus Daldinia; species Daldinia decipiens. The sequence goes on from NW_026054581.1 coordinate 97,081, forward strand.
CGTCTCATCGGCATCAGGGGCTCTAGTCTCTTCTTTACTGTAGGATTGATTACTAGATTCATGGTCATTGGCAGACTCTTCATGTGAGTCACTGCCTAGCTGATGCTCAGTATCCCCTAAGTCGGCTGGATCCTGTTGGTCTACCTGCTCCTGTTCTTGTCCAGCGGGATGTTCTGCCACGGATCCTTGATCAGATGCTACAGGAGCAGAAGGCTGTTCTCCATGCTGAACGGAATTACCGTCGTCATCGTCACTATCGTATCCAATTTCAGATGCATCATCGCCGCTAGCTTGATGTTTGACATCTGAGTGGGTTTCGTAGATATTGTTACCTTCACTGGCTTGTCCATCTGAGTGGGTATCATTACTCTTATGCTCGTGTTGCTCAACAGCAGGCTCCTTTGTGGACTCTTGGAGGCTAGCATCAGCAGATACATTTTGCTGTTCGTCGTTTGCACTCTGCACCCTGCCTTGTGATTCAATAGTGTTATTCTCACCGACATCAAGAGCCTCTGCATTGTCGCCTTCGGTCACAACCACTCCCAAGTCTTGAGAGGCTACGTCGACCCCTACAAGAATTTCATCGTCTGGAAGCAGATCGTTGTCTGTTACGTCAATTGTGCCAACATCGACCTGACCGATTTCTGCTTCGTCGGGCTTGCTAATGGAGTACGCTGGTGCTTCTAACCAGCCATCTTGGCCATTACCAGCATTCTCAGTGCTGGCATTGGCATTACCAACGTCAGTGGTTTCGACTATGTCGATTTCAACAACGGGCTCAAAATTCTCTTCATGGGCGGCAGTCTGTTGCCATAGATTCTCGTCAGGGTCGCCAAGGTCGATCTCGATATCGTTAGAAGCTGCTGCCACCTCGTTATTCTCAATGTCATCGGCATCTATCATACCGTACGACGCATCATCCCCCTCGGCCATCAGCTCATCTCTCGTATCTGAGTTGAAGTTTGGAATCTCCTGGACTTGATCAAAATCTGCAAGCTCCATGTCCTCATCAATCTGTCCGACTGCAAAATCTAGATCTATGTCGATGTCTTCCCCAAACCCAGCATGACCGAAATCGGTTGTTATCTCCATTTCTTCCCCAGGCATTGTGTATAGAATGCTTGGATACAAGGCTATCTGCAGGGAATCTATGGCAGAACCTAATAGAGAAATGTCCCTAGAAAGGGAATAGTATTATTCTCGAATGTATCAAATTGGTATACCACGTAGGTTATCCAGTATCCAGTTTCTTGGTAAGGAGGCAGAAAATGGCAAGTCTGTATCGAACAAAGCAGCTCGGGAAGTCGGGGTGAAGACTGTCTATTTCCGGAAAGAAAGGGATTGTAAACTTCACTTGCTTGATGATCGCCAGAGCCTACCCTCAAGTCTACAATAATTCGTCGCAATAGCTTCGCAAACGCGGGGCACAAGATGTCGTCAAAAACTTGATGGCCTGGCGGTTTGCCACTACTTTTTAACGTGTTTCGAGGCCCTGCTATGCTGTGTATCCGGACTAAAGGGTTGTCGATTGGTGGTGAACGGCGTGTACAATGCAAATAGTTTGTGTAAAAGTAAGAATCATTTGTGGTAACCGAAAGTTCACCTATTAAAGATTGATCTTGAAAAGGGGTTGTGGTAGATGTAGATGTAGTAGAGGCCTTGTGACGTAGGCTTTGGTCGAACTACCTTCAAGACCGTGGTCCGTTATGAAGTAGGAAGTAGGTAAGAAAAGTATTGAAAGTTGTCGGTAAGTAAATCAGGTCAAGAATGTCAAAGGCACGTAGGAAGGTACGTAATAGTTGGCCGTCGTCGCACTGCTGTATGGATAAATGTGAGGTAACAAGGATATCGTAGTGACTGTGAGATGCACGTCGCGTGGTTTAGACGGGATTTACAAAAGAGGGAAAGAAGGGCGATGCTGCCTTGTCGAAAATATGTCGAGGATATGACGCACTTAAATAGGGTCGTGGGAGAATTAAAAATTTTAAGTTTGCGGCTTTAACATTAAAGTAAGATCAACAGTCTGTGATTGAAGAGATAAACATGGAGAGAAGGCACAATGAACTGATGAAATAGGTGATCGGGCACTTTTAGGTTAACAAAAGGTAGCCGCGAAGGTATGCTGTGAAATAAGTTAGGAAGGCATTAGGTTAGGTAATTTTGGATTGACAGGACCCCACCTGCCCGACAGCTGCAACCTATGTATGTACATACATTAGGTAGCGCATGCAGCAAGTTGGTGATGGTATGTACCTCCCAGTCGGATAAACATCGGCAACATAGAGGTAGCCACCTGCAGTTCAAACATGTGGCTTGACAGGGGATTAAGTCCAGTACCACATTTTCTACGTACGGTGAATTGGCTTGATCGTTGGACAGCTGCTAGCCTTAGTACAATACCAACTCATATCAATTCCCCTTTGATTCTACAGAAGTTGCCTGTCCCCGTGGGCAACAATACAGACAACATGGTAATAACACATTCCCAGATACCCAAGTAAGGTTCCCCAATGATCTCTAACCTGTATTAGGTCGTCTTAGCCGCATCTATTTGTACTCGAGGCGGGAAAGCTGTCCTCTCGAGGCTGTTCCGTGAGATGCCCAGATCGCGAATCGAAGCCCTCCTAGCATCATTTCCTAAGCTTGCCGACTCGGGCACCCAGCACACCACCGTCGAGCAGGACAATGTTCGATTTGTCTACCAACCCCTTGACGAGCTCTACATGGTCCTCATCACCAACCGCCAGTCCAACATCTTGCAGGATATCGACTCCCTCCACCTATTTGCGCAGGTGGTTACTAGTACATGCAGAAGCTTGGATGAGAGGGAGATATTGAAGAATGCCTACGAATTGCTCAGCGCATTTGACGAATTGGTTTCGCTCGGCTACAGGGAAAACCTCACCATCAGTCAGATCAAGACTTTCTTGGAGATGGAGAGTCACGAAGAGCGCATCCAGGAGATTATCGCGCGAGTATGCTATCTGCCTATGAGGTTTCTCTGTTGCTCTGCTGACAGCCGTACAGAACAAGGAATTGGAAGCAACCGAGGAGCGCAAACGAAAGGCCAAACAGCTGGAGTTGCAACGAAAGGAGACTACGAGGATGGGCCGTCCTGTTGTACGAAGCCCAGTATATCCGACTTATACGCCACCTACGCGCCCCGCGCCTGCAGATACCTACGATACCTACGAAGCTGAGAAGAATAAGACTCATAAGTATGAAATACCATAGATATGTTAGACGCCAGGCTAATACGGAATTAGGACAACGGTTATGAAGGGCAAAGGAATGCAGTTGGGTAAGAAGTCCAAGACTACAGACATGTTTGAACGTGTCCGAGGAGACATGGGAGCCGAAGTAGACGAGTCACCCCTGGTGCCCATCGCTCCCGCTCCCGCTCCCGCTGCCGAGCCCGCAGCTCCGCGAATGTCTTCGACCCTAGACCGCGATGCGATCCACGTCACTATCAACGAGTCTATCGGCGCCAAACTATCGAGGGAAGGTTCGCTAAACTCCCTAGCCGTTACCGGCGATCTAAGTTTAAGAATCTCGGATCCCAGCTTGACCAAGATCAAGCTCAACCTTACAGCAAACGCCTCTCATGGTGTCCAGTTCCGTACACATCCCAACGTCGATCGTGGCCTATTTACGAGCTCCAAGACTATCCAGATGAGCAACGCTGCACGTGGTTTCCCTGTCAACAATTCTGTTGGTGTGTTAAGGTGGCGAGCTACGCCGAAGACGGACGACACCGGCGCTTTGCCCATCAGTTTCACCGTCTGGGTGAACAAGGGCTCGTCCGGAAACTACACGATAACGGTCGAGTATGAGCTTACTGGAGGTGACACCCTGAAGGATGTTACCGTTGTCATTCCGTACGTTACTAGTGAACCATCCGTGTCTAGCTTCGATGCCACCTACGAAGTATCTGGCGACAGTCTCGAATGGACTATCGGAACCGTCGGCGACGACAATCCCAACGGCTCGTTTGAATTTGATGCTCAGGCGGATGACGAGAACGAGTTTTTCCCCATGCAAGTACGATTCTCCAAGACGACGCCGTTCATCGATGTTAATGTAAGTACTATACTCTCACCCGCAACCCAGCATTTTCATTGTGCTAACGATTTATTTAGGTTACGTCAGTTTCGTTACTGGATGAGAACGAAGAAGTAACTTTCTCCAAAGACATTAGGTCGGTGGCCGAGTCCTATTTGGTCGAGTAACGGTTTTTGAGCAGGATGTAATGAGTTCAGCATGGAGCAACGGCCACCAAAGGGGGATGAGAGGGATGAGACAGGATGTTATATAGAGCAATGGCTAGATATAGCATGCTAATCGATTGTGAATGATGCCATCAACTATAGTTCCAACTCTGCTGTAAATTCTAAGAGCTCGGAAAAAGTTACAGGATTGTATACAGTAACGTAAATCACAAGTCAGTGGCCCAGCGAAAATACATACAAAATACGTCTGTGCATAGCCGTGCATTTTACTTAAAAAAAGTCGTATTAAAAATCGGATTTCAAATTTAAATACCCTTTTAAATCTTATATATATAATAATTTTTTTAATTTTTCTAGTATTTTTTTCATTTAAATAAAAATAAAAAACATAAAAGTGGGTCCGAAAACACCGATTTCTTTAATAACTTTTATTATAATAAGCTATATTTTTTTCCATTTTTTTATAAATTAGTTTTATAGTTAAATATAACATATTAAAATTTTAAAATATTAAGTTATAAATTCGTAAAGTTACGAATTTTTAAAAACGTTGATTTTCGGTTATATTTCGGCTGGGCCACTGACTTGTGTGGGCCACTGACTTGTGATTTACGTTATACAGTATATACATAGGTATTAAATACACTGTATCGAGTACTTAATTTGGAGTGTTTTTAGTTGCAGCCGCACCGTTTCGACGCACTGTGGACTCACTAACCTTGGCAAGATCGCAGCTGCAATAACAAGAAAACAACTGCATCAGCAGATGTCTTTCTAAATAATAACAATGTCAGCTTACAAAATGCTGCACCATAATTAGAGCCCTTCCATATACTCTCAAATTAAGTACCCAGTCTTAGGAGTAACCATGACTGAACCAATTGAGCTCACCCTGCGTAACGACTTACGTCTCGACCCTAAGCCGCACAATGGCCTTCTCACTGATAATCCGGCCATCGAACTCTTCGCCGGTGCGGCTGGGCCGAGAACGCTCCAGATATGGCGGTCAAATGGCCAAGCTGTTACTAAAAGTAGTCAACGTGGCAAGAGAGACACTGTCGAGGCTCTCCGTTGGAAAGCAGATGGTAGGCTACCTTCGCCTTCAGATTAGAATAGCAACTCATAAACTAACACGCATCAGGACAATTTCTAGCGGTAGGGTGGAGTGATGGAGTAGTGAGGTTGATGGGTTTGGAGACGAACAAGGCTGTCCACCAGATGCCGGTATGCGAGGCCGGCAAGGCTCGAATCACCTGCATCGGCTGGGCTCGTAACAACGCAGGAAAGCGTCAGAACTCAGCCTCCGAATCTTCTACCGTATCCTGGGAGGATATAATACCTCGCGATCTTTTCCCAAGCAGCAGGAAGACCGCCGTAGACCTCCCACGGGAGCTTACATTTCTCGAGGTCGAGAGCGCTCTACCAAAGCTCAGCCCTTTACCCGCATCGGGGGGTTCAGGGTAAGGAACACAGTCAAATTCATCGTAACAACTACCTGCTAACAAGCACTTAAGGGATGACTCCTTCGTATTCACCACGAGAGCATCGCTAGAGTTCCTGTTTCAACCCTTCTCTCCTCATGACAGCGATAACGTCGATGTCATGATTGTTGGCACCGACGATGGGCAAATCCACGTCAGCATATATAATTCCTTCGTCATTGGCACGTTTAAGTACGCTCTGCCACAGCCTCTTGGGAAGAATGTCGCCCTGCAGTTATGCCATCACGCCTCTCATCCTGACTCGTCGACACACATGCTTATGTTCAAGCCGTCCGAGGAGGCCAAGACGACAACCACTTATCTCGTACCCATAGACCTAACTTTCGTTCACTCGTCACCTGAGAATTTGTCTCTGCTGGCCTCAAAAACCACGACACTACAAAAGCTACTGAGATATGTGAAACAAGTGCAGATACATATGATACACGAATGGCAGTCAACCCGAGAGCTTCCAACTCGGTTTTTGAACAGCATAAACAAGACGCTGCGTGAATCTAGAAAATACGGAGAGATGGGCATCGTACAGGCCTTATACCACACTGTGGTAACGGGCCATACGTTCCCAGAAGTCTGGGATTGGCTGGTCGACCAGTTGGCGGAGCGGGTACGTAAGCTTCCATGCGCAGGCTTAGTTGAAATGATGAGACTAAATAATGGGTTAGGGTCATAAGCGGTGGGATAAGGCTGTTTTATCAGGTCTCCACGCGCTTCGCAAGCTAGTTCATGAGAACTTCCTTCCGGCGCTCGAGCGCGTGGGTATTATCCTCAGCCGTTTACTCGGCATCGCGCGCTTCCACGAGTCAAAGGAGGAGCCCGGATTTACCAGCGCGCAGATTACTAGAGGCATGGATATCGTGTCCTGTCTTATGCTAGTAGGAAACAAGATTCTACTCATCGTCATGGAAGAGCTGGATCTATTCCAGTCGTTTTCAATCTGGCTCCGGCACGAGATCGACAGACTAGCAGCTCCTTCAGCGGTGGAGGAGCTTTCCGAGAAAGAGGCAATGATGGAGCACGGAAAGGTCCTAGCCTATATCCAACAGTATATGGCCGTGAGCCCCTTGAGGTACCATCTCAGCAACGTCCCAGGTGAAAGTTCGGATAGAAGTCGCCAGCAAGCTGAAGGTGGAAGCTCTCTATTAGAGCTCCTTAATAAGCAGCTAAATAAACTAGACACTAAGCAGCCCAACGAAGATGCGTTCGCCCAGGTCGAATTCCTGTGCGGCTATTTAGATAGTAAGGCCAGTGCTATCTTTGAAGGCATCGCCGAGGCGGAAAAGCGAAGCGTGCGGTTTGGCCAACCAACTGCTATCGAACTAGATAGTAGCATCGTGAAATTTGATGTCATAATGTCTGCTATAGCTAATGCGGTATGTCTACATCTGAGCCTTCTCTCTTTCAATACTAACGGCCTCTCTTAGGATATGCCTCAGGCACCCACATATACAGCTCTCGTAACGGAAAGCGACGAGGGCAGCGGTACGAATCACCAGCAAAATTATTCACAGCCTAGCACTAACTCTCCTCTAATAGTATACATATTCCGAACGACTACGAGCGTATTGAATGGGATTAGCGGTTCTGTCACGACGGAGGTCTCGTGCATAGTCCTTGGCGAAGGAAAGGTTCTCGATCTCAAATTTTTATACGACGATAATCTTCTCGTGCTGTGGGCGCAGAGAGGTAATTTAAACCCATCTATTCAACATTAAAATATTGCTAATTCAAGCAGGCCAACCACTACGGATCATCAGAATACCACACAAGTCCAACGACATGGGGTACCGGCCGTACTACTCAGGAGACAAGGTAACGCCACACGTCCTCAGCAACGACCAAATTACGAGCGCATTTATGAACGTTGTCGTGCCGTGCGAACCGAACTTCATACCGGCCCAGATGGAAATTAGGGAGGCTAGTTCTGAGCGCGGCAAGGTACCTGTGAGGATCTGTCTGCTTGGGAACGATATGCAGACATATAAAGTATTCTCCTTGCCAGAAGACTCATTCAAGCAATTAACGAGATAGTTGTACGGTGATGGAATATCGGACTGGTAGTATCTATTTATCTGCAGGTACCTTACAGACTAATAATAACCTATGATATCCAACGAGAAATAGGAGAAACCAATTGTTGCTCGATTGAATTTCCGAATGACTACCTCCAACTCGCCCACTTCTGAAGCCTCCAACGTATCGTCGGTATACCTAGACGGCACCGATTTCAATCCACATTAGCCACATACGTAAGAACTCTTGGCCCGATAAGAAAGGCCCCTTTTCTATCCAGGGAAACATACCTACCTATCAGATATGAAGAAGTCCGTTGTCATTCAACGTGCGCTTTTCAGGAGAAGTACGAAAGCAAGTAACCTTGTACCCTCAACTGCCACGTACGAAATCCAAGACTCGGCAGGACGATCCAGTTCCCTTTTGGTCAACCATGGGCGGGACGGAGGCGCTCATGGCTGAGACGAGAGGGGCCAGCATGAATCCTACGACGTTAAAAATATGAATTCATCCCGTGTCGGAGATCAGTTCGGCTCCCTTTGTTAGAGGGGTCTTCGCTCGCATAAGAGGAATTTCAATCGTGTGTATGTGTACCTAACCCAGATGACTTCGTCTTATAGCAGACTATCTGAATCTAGGTTTATTTCTCTTTACAGTAGAGTGACTTCGAAATGCTCGCCGGTCGCCTCTTGGGTTTAACTGCGTTATGATATACAGACTGCCTAATAACTCCACACTCGTTCTCTTTCAAAGTACCCTCTTGTCGACATGCCATCATTTCCTCCCCGTCTTTGCCCACTGCCTCAGGACGTTTTTCTGAATCTTCCCGGTGCTCGTCTTAGGTAGTTCGTCGACTATCTCAACTTCCCGCGGGACCATAAACTTGCTGATCGCGCTTTGAGTGCGAGCCCAGGTGATCATGTCTTGAGGCTCTAGCGTCTTTCCTTCTTGGACTGTTAGATACGCCTTGGGTCGCTCGCCCCAATGCGAATCTGGTACGGCAACGACGCCTGCTTCGAGGACATCCGGATGCTGGACTAGCATGGCCTCGAGCGCGACCGAGGAAATATTCTCTCCGCCTTGACATGTGCAAGTTAGTATTTATACATGCAGATAAAACATATCTCTAGGAGGAAAGAGGAGGCAAGCGTACCGCTAATAATAATGTCCTTAGCTCGGTCTTGAATCTGCGCGCTTCCATCTGGATGCCAGACAGCCAAATCACCAGAATGTAGTGCGCCCCCAGCAAAGAGCTTCCTCGTAGCTTCGGGGTCCTTGTAGTAACCCTTGCAGCAAATATTACCGAAAAAAACGATTTCGCCAATCTCCCTACCGTCCTTGGCGACGTCGACGAGAACACCTTCCGGCTGATCGGTCTTGATGACGCGAATCGGAAGACTGGTTATGAAGCCGTGTCCCTGGCGAGCCATCTTAACATACCTCTCTGACTCTGGCAGGGAGTCCCAATGTGGGAGGTGGTATCCCTTCGTTATTGGGCCGTAAGTCTCCGTCATGCCGTACACGTGGAGTGGGTGCAGATTTAGACCAGTCTGAATGGTTCTATTAGTAAATCCACAAGATGGACGGGCGTGTCTCATACCATCTGCTTAAAAAGGTGTGGCGTTGGAGGGCTTGCAGCTACGGTGACTTTTACAGGCTGTGGTAACCGAGCTGCTTCATTAAAAGTACAGAGCAAAGTATTCACCGTCGGTGCTGCACTGAAATTGGTGATCCCTTCTTCCTTTAGAAGCTTCCATATTAACGGATAGTCAACTCTCCTGAGGCAATAATGAGTGCCCCGAGCTGCGGTTACTGCCCACCTATAATACGGATGAGTCTTTAACTTCAATGTTGACTGACGGTTGTTTGGAGAACTTACGGGAACGTCCAACCCACAGCATGAAACCTAGAAGTGTTAACAACAGAAAATGCCATATCCCAGGATAGTCTTACATCGGTAGTGTCCATAGATATTTACACCGCCCCTTGTCGGGATTCAATCCGGATTCGATGACGTTAGCTAGCGTCGCAAGATATGCGCCTCGATGTGTGTAGACGCATCCTTTCGGTCTCGAAGTCGTCCCCGATGTGAATGGAATGGCGATCATGTCATCTTCATGAACGCCCTGGACGTGCAGACCAGCCCATCCCTTGCCACCCTGCGCCTGGTCATATTTCAACCCTTCCAGCACCGCTTCGTCGAATGGTCCACAGAGTTCACCCTCAGTCGCATCGGTATCCTTGATTTGTTAATGAATTTATTCAATATCCAACATTAGATATAAGCTGGATGAATCAGACGATATACTCACCAGATCAACGATGAAAGGCACATCAGGATGGCTCTCCTTAAAGCCGTCTAATAACGATAGATATTCGTTATCCACGATGATGGAATCTACTTGGGCAAAATCAAAAATATAGGTGATATCATCGGGTTTCAAGCTACAAAATCGTTAGTATCCGAAGTATGCTCCAGCGGTGGTAGATGAATTTCCGGAGCACGTACCGATAATTCACAGGGACAATAACCCCGCCACCAGCTACAATCCCGAATATCGATTCCAAGAAAGCAGGCGTGTTGGTCGCCAGTACGCCGACACGTTTATAACCGTGTTTTCGAAGGTAGTACGCCAACCCCCTGGCGCGATCCGCGAACTCGCTGTAATGCCTCCTCAGGACTTTGTTGTTAGCTGTGACATGATATATAGCGGGAGCGTCGGGTTCGATGGCAGCGGCCCTCTCCAGAAAAAATGTTGGGGACAGCTGGTGGATGTGATAGGTATGGTCAACGCCGACGGGTGACTTTGGGGCTGTCGGTCCTAGATGACCGAGTAGGTTTCTCAACCGTGACGTCGGTCCAGACATGTTATTAAAAGATGCTGTAGCTGGTGAAATGGCAACCCGTGCCGTCTAAGTCTCAAAAAGTAGTGTCTAAACAAGACCGTACAACTAATACGCAGGATATAGATATTCTGTACAGGTGAATGGTAGGTAGGGTATAATGCAAGTACGAAATGAGCACGAAACAAAGCTATGTGAGATAATTGTCATCGAAGTTCAAGACAAACCCCGGTTGAGGAGGGTATTGAGACTTATAACGATCGATACGGAGGTACCTAAGGTATACATAGCGGTGTCAGGGAAAGGGATCGCGCTAGTTACCCCATATGTAGACCCGTAGACCCCGTAGCCCGCCCCCCATGCCGCTAACCCCGGTCTTGTTCGGTTAAGGGCTACCTAAGCATTACCGGGGAACCAGGGATCAAGCATACGGGGTTATTGACAAAAAGTAACATCTAAGATGTGTTAGTTGCGTCACATTCACGACTTTTTCTACTTATACCATATGTTAGGTTAGGTACTTATTGAGAAGTAGAGTTTACTTAGATTGGTATAAGTAAGCCACTTCACTTCTAGGAATGCAACTCGACGGCACGGACTTGAGTAAGAAGGTAGTGTAAATTGGTATAGGCCCGCATTTACTAAGATGGAAGTTGATAATTATAGAATCTCAAATTCAGAGGCTGGATCCAATTCATTCGTGAACTTCATCCTAAACCCCATTTCGGGGTTAATGTTCTACCGCCGACTAACCGACGAGCCGATTTTACAACTTTATAATAGTATAACATTCAAAATAGACGCTATAACCGGATTATGATCAATTTCATAGGTACCTAAACTTCAAAAATAACACCTCGGCCATCACATCCAGTTAAACTTTTCGAGCGACACAAATCCAAGCTGACATCCCCAGTAGAACCGCTGAATATTCACATCACATATCGGAACTATACAACGTATTAGCGAATAAGAATTCTCGTGGATATCCTGTGACTTACATAAGGGTTCTCAAAGTCGGTATGGTCTTGTTCGCCCATTTCCAAGCCAGCCTTGACCCTATCCTCTTCCGACATTCCTAGCTCTCTCATCCGCCTGTCTCTGCGTCCGTTGCGCTTAACCAGGATGGTTCTCCATAAAATGATCAGTAGCACCTGGATTCCTAAGCACGTTACACAGCCAATCGTCCCTGGGATATATCTAGGCTAGACGTTGTTAGTATGAGGTGCACCATCTTGTCCTAGGTTGACATACCGCATCCTTGGCCTGGAAGATTTGCGTGCCCACCATATTTCCCACGCAGTATCCTACGAAGGTGATGGATGATACGGCGGTCCTCTTCGTTCGCCCAGCTATGTTTGACGGGATTAACGACCAAGCAAAGAACGTGGATACTATAAAAGTTGAAGTTATGAAAAGTCCACCCCATTTCGTCCATTTGTATTGCGGCTCGTTGGGAAGAAGAGCGATGATGAGAAAACCAACAACCGGCGGAAGCTGAGAGAGCGCCATGATCCATCTAGATGCGCATTCGATTAGATTATTTATAAATCAGGATCTCATAGTTCTTACAATCGGAGGTTCTTCTTCCTCGTAACTAGTAATCCTATCGCAAGGAAGAACAGCGCCGAGAAAATCATTTTGGGAATGTTTAAGAGAATATTTTGTAGGTTCGCTATACTAAAGTTAGTGGAAGTTATAACTATACCTAGGTAGTTACCTGTTATATAACGCAGGGGATACTTACTAAAACCATAGCTGGTGGTCAATATCCCCGAAAACGCTGTCAGGGCGCCGTTTGGAACTGATCCTAGGAAGGCATTTGCACCAGAGATCCAGAACTGGTTTTAGGAGTCAGCTTCCTAAAGTCGAATAGTGCAACATCCAGGAGATAGTTGTAGGAACATACTACTGGATCCAATAGACACTCTCTAACTTGTTCCCACTTCCAATTCTTGGCACCTGTTGTATCGTGACCGGTGTTATTGGATAGGATGCGAGCTGTGGCTATCTTCTTTTCCTCTGCGGACAACCAGGGCACTTCAGATGGTGTACCGAGGAGGACAAAACAAGATAGTCCCGCGATAATCGTAAGGCTACCGAGGAACTGTCACAATATCAGCCTACGGCCCGCTTTGGCATTGAAAAACTTACATAGGACATATACCTCCACGCCTCAAAATTTGGGTTCCTGTAGGTGACGGTACCAATTCCATAATTTATAGATTCGGTGATAATACTCACTCCGGAATAGCCGCTTTGGAAGACTAAAGAGCGCGAAGGATGTTCTCGTGTGGTGTACCAGGTCCCAATTATCAAAAGGAACCCGGGACTTATAGAGCATTCGAAAACCCCTTGCAATGCTCGAAGAGTGACGAGATGAGCGAAATTCTGAGCAAACCCAATACTCAGCACGACAAATCCCCAGCACACTATGTATATCGACAAGATCCGGCCCATTGAGTATCTCTGCAGCAGGATGATCGACGGAACCTCAAAACACATATAAGTAAGATAGAAGACCGTTGTCAACCATGAAAACTGCTGCCCAACAAGGCCCGTATCTTCGCGTAACCCAAATGTAGCTTGGGTACCGACGCAGGCCTTGTCTACTTGCTGGAGTCCGTGGCAAAGCCACATGCTGTTGTAACAGAATTAGGATAGCAATTTCGTCAAGAGCGGTTTTGTATAAGACTTACAGTGGGAGAAGGTACCTGTCCACTTTTCGTTTTAGGCGATTACACTCTTCATCGGTATATTGAGGCGGGAGTTCCTCTTTATGCTCTATAGCGACTTTATCATCGCTTGATAACTTGACGCTATCGTCTGACCCCATCATGGTGAATACAGCCGGTAGTGCTCGGTATCGTGAGTGTTGGTCTCCTTCTCATACGCTGGATGGCTATGATTTTAAAATTTAGCTTGGCGAGAGTATCAAGCCCTGGATTTCGTGCTGATAGACGCGGCTATAAGTAGGAACCCGATCGTCGATAGAGATGGATCGGAGTACAAGAAATGGAATAACGTCAAAAAACACCTAGGGGTAAGTGACTCCTAGAGCCTGCCTGGAAGGTCCCATCGATCGAGCACGGAGTCCAGAACATCTAGGCAGGGCATAGACCGGGAAGGCGCACGAATCAAAAGGGCAATCAAGAAGCAGATCTCGTCACAGGCATAACGAGGATTACATCTTTTCCACGACATTATCTCAATTTCTAGCTCTCAAGCCACAATTCCGGTACTCAGCAATCATACTGGATCTCGGGATCGCATTGTGTAATGTGATGTCTTAGTATGTAAGACAGAACGGTGGGAAGATACCATGCGTTACCGGCGCTGAAAGGGAAATTTCTGTGCAACGGGTTTAAGAAACAAGATACACGAAAAAGAAAATAGTAGACGGTGGTGTCAAAACGCCTCGCTTCGTTTCAATATCTAGCCACAAGGCAAGGAACCCGTGAGACCGTCACCCTTAGGCAACCTACCTCAATATTCGACTAATAATGATAAGGGACAGTGGGCAATCGAGATACGGTTCCGCATGGCTTGAGAATGGTCTCGCAGACGATAACGCGTTTGAGAGTGAAGGTTGGCTTGTGAGACAACAGCGGAAGACACGTTCGAAATTGTAACGTTGAGAATGACGGAAAGTCTTCTCAAAACTCGATGGTATGAACCAGCCTATCGTGACCATGAGCCTTTTACACGCCATGTGGCTATCCGTTTCAATATTCATCCTCAGCTGTGGTACACCAATAGCTTCCGCAGACCTCATATGTGCATGTGGCTTGGATCAATCTGGTAGCAATAACCGTGTCGATCTACCTATTCTAGAAGAAGTTTCACAGATGCTCAAAGGGCCGGGCCGCACCTAGCGGGAACAGAGGCATGGAATCGGGATCTGTGATTAACCCGAGTTATCGGGGGGTTTTCTAAGGTCGTATCCCCGAGGGTTTAACAGGTAGGCATACAATCGCGAAGTGGAGGCTGAAACTGCTGGATGTCAACCATCCCTTGCCTTCTGCACGATACATTAACTGGCGCATGGTAAACGCTAGAGATCTAGATAAGATATTCATTCGACCGGAATGCTACGCCGGCGCTAGGCATTCTATGTAGCGGAGGAGGTTACTCATGCAAAGTATGTGGACGCCATTCCTGCACGCAAGAGGGGGACACCTCTCAACCTAGGGTCTGTGAACCTAGGGATGAACGCTTACAAATCTAGAAATCTTGTAGACCCCTTACACTAGTAGAGGGCTATCTCGACAAGCCACAAAACGGTGGTTGAGAACCCCCTCGACGAATCCTGATGCGTACTCGTAGTGAGAAGCTACTATATAGACACTCATTAACATGCTAATTAGGTAGGGCTAAGAGAAGAAATGAGCAAAATCCTGATCGATATATCTCGGCAAGCAGAATCAGACTTAGCATTCCTATAGCTAAAGGTTGCCAGACAAGGTTACCGAGGAAAAGCTTTTACTACGTTCAATTTATACATGCCTCTGATAGTACGTAAGGACTATTGATTAAACATCAAGACTCTACCTAGGTGAGACGTCTGGAATAGAAGGTGCTCTTGGTAGGTAGGTAGGTAGGTAGGTAGGTAGGTATTATGATACGAGCGTC
The DNA here is from genome assembly GCF_022478715.1 of Daldinia decipiens. Lineage (NCBI taxonomy): Eukaryota > Fungi > Ascomycota > Sordariomycetes > Xylariales > Hypoxylaceae > Daldinia > Daldinia decipiens. The sequence continues at coordinate 112,298 of NW_026054581.1, forward strand.
GGTGTAGATGAATCTAATCACTTAAATGCTGTTAGACATTAAGACAGTTCTACTCAGTTTACGAGACTCTTGTATGTGACTCTCTAATCTCATAAAATAGCCACCGAGATCAAGGCCCTACCCCCTTTCTAACTCTATTTAAAATGGATTATCTTCTCCATGTCGGGTATAACCTACATAGGTACCTAGGTAGGTAGGTAGCTATGACAAACAAACTACATATCCCGCTACGCAAGATGATGCCTATATACAGTGACATACAATGTCGTGCTTATACCATGCCATACATAAGCCGGGTGATTATATACAAGAAGATACTTGCGCTGCAAAGACTGCATACAAGACACACCACTAAGATTGAACTGAAAACTTCGGTGCGCTCGCCGCCAGTAGGCTCTGGACGGCTTCGAGAGCACTTAGCTCAACACCCAAGTCCGACTGGCCGTCAAAGCCGCCAGTGTACCATTGCACACCACAGGTAGCATTGCCGTAGCCGGTGCAGCTAGAAGCAGCACCCTGAGCAGTAGCCTCGAGCAGTACGTCAATATCTGATTTCAAGCTAGGAACCAAGACTGCCGTCTTTGCAAGCCAACGTGCCAGGCTGGCCTTGAAGCTAGTCTGGTCGATGTTACACGTCGAGTCCAGTTCGCACTTCTGCTCATACATCACGCCAGTAGCGTTGGACGTAGGGCTAAAGAAGGTACTCTGCGCCGTGCGAACCAGACCCTGCACTCTTGATTCCCACGTCGAACTGTTGGTGAAGGCGTACATGTGGGCGGCGCCATGGATGTAAGAGGCTATGTTATAGCTCCACTCATCCTTGTTGACCGCAGTGCAGTTCGCATCCTTATCGTCGCCCGCGCCATCGAAAACGTGGAAATCGGGACTGACAAAGCCAACACTCGTAGACCAATCCCAGACCTTGGTGGCCCAGCCGCCAAAAGTTTGGTTTCCGGTGTACCGCGCAAGTCGGGCGGCAGTCTGGAAGAAACCAGCATTGGACACGGAGTTTTTGTAATAGTAGCCGTTGGCTGTCTCGATGAACTGCCATTTGAGACCACCTCCACAGGTTGCGCTGTCTTTATTCCACCGCGCCACAAAGTCCTCAAAGGCGTTTGTGCCGATTGTGAGCCAAGAGTTGGCGCAATCCTTGTCTGCTTCGGTCTTGGACTTCTCACATGGCAGAGCTTGGAAGTTATACTCCATCGCCGTAAGAGCGTTGTACACCCAGTAGACCTGATCGTCGTTCGCCTCCCATGACTCCTGTTCGGTCGGAACGAAGTCGTAATTCGGGCCCAGGTTCTTTGCCAGCGCGGACAGGATATCGGCTTGGTAGGTTGTGTCGCCCGTGTATACAGTGTAGTCCATCAAGCCGTTCCACGCCGAGCCCGACAACCACCAAAACCACGGTTCCGGTTGTTTGAACTGGCCTGTCGTCGAGCTAGGATCATGATATACGTAAAGGCCCTTTGCGACCTGGGCTGCATTCTCCTTGATAGAGGCCTGGTCGTTTGGGTTGAGGCTCAGAGAAGACGCGACAGGGGCGAGTGCTGCCCCCGCAACAATCTTGGATAATCTTGTCATCTTGGATACCGATAATTCCGTATACAAATTTCACTCGGTTGAGAATAAAGAATGAATCAACAAGCCACGACTCGAGGAGTCGAACACGCGTGTCGTCCGTCCATGTTGAAATATGTACATAAATGTGCCCCTTTTTGAAGCAACGTTGCCCATCCAAGCTACCACCGAGCTGCAAAAGTGAGTTGTCGATCATTTCAACATACAGCAAGTCAATATGTGAGAGCGGCCACCAAAGAAGAAAAAGGAAGTTGGATTACAAAGGCCAGGCACACGCGAGCGGCTGAGCCAATGAATCGACTACGACCCCGACGATCCTTGGCGGCTTTAAGCTATTTACAGTTACTGCAATAAAAGACATCTGCTTTTCGGTGGTTTTATTTTAGTACATTGTCATCGGATCAGCCATCACCTGCATACGTTTTCGGTCTTATTTAAGAACATGTGAAGTTTTATGTTTATAACTTCAAAGAGTGTACGCGTTGAGTTTTCGGGGACCTCGAGCACGATGTGCAATTTGGAGGTACGCGTGGACAGCACAAATAATGAGAGCCGATCCTTTCTTTATTTACTCTATCAGATGGTGATAGTTGACAGCCACGAGGGCTTCTAGGTTGGCGCTTAATCCTTTATATGACGAAGAAAAGGACATAGTTTTGGTTGCACGGCTTAGAGGTAACTCGAGTTGAAAATTAGACTTGGTAGAAAAAGGTGTATGCGCCAAGAGGAGGTAGTTTTCTCTACGCGATCGGATATATGGTGGCAGGTTGGGAAGGTTCTGAAAGTGACGCTCCAGGATTTCCCAAGGATGGACCTTGGGTTGTTAAACATGAGGGTTTGCTCAAAGCCCTTTAAGTGTTACTCTCTAACACCAGGTTATAATTAGATAGGTAGTTAAAGGCCTCTGTGAATTCAGTATATCCGTAGTTAATCATGCGTAAGGCATGTAGTGGTGAAATCGTGACAATTGTTTGCCACTCATCTTAATAAGACAAACAGCGAGACCAGCCTTGATAGCTTTTTTAGTAATCTCGATCTGTTGATTGGAGTCTCGTTTGCGTCCTGATCCGTGCATGCTGATTATCACTGTATCCCTCGAGCAATTGGCTTCATGACGTAGAAAGGAGGGAAAGGGGTATAATGGTGACATCACGATAGCGACACCAAGGTGTTTATTTTTCGTTTCTCCTGAAGAACTCGGCCTATATCAATTCTTCTACTCGTACTTGGATTGACTCGATTTACCAGAATTTACTTACACCTGGTTACCTACGGTTAGGTTAGGTACATTTTCTAGTTCGCATCAATACCCGATTCTCGTATTCTCACCAACGTAATAAGCAAAATGTCCAAGAAAGGCGGAGATCTCAACCAGATTGCCAAAGACGGCACTAGTAGTAAGTAAACCCTCATATTTCAGCATCAAGAGCCAGCTTTCTTCTATTATGTCCCTTCGATTACCCTAGCCGTGTACTTACAAGGCGAACCACAGTTCCAGGAGATGCCGGAAAGCAGAACACAATCCCGTCGGTGCCCAATCCGAGCCAAAAATCACAAGATGCTTCCGGCGGAATCGGCGGAGCCTCACTACACAGCGCGGCTGGTAACCCTATCGGCGTAGGCAAGAACGCGGACGACAATGCGGTTACGGCGAGCGGACATGCAGTACCCCAATCGACGGCCGCCAAGCCCAGAGGTAGCGGTGGCAAGGAACGGGAACCCGAGAGGTTTCAGTAGATTACGGTCGGAGTGTTACTCGGTGTTTCATCGCATAGTTACATGAGATGAAAACGGCATCGTAGATATATTTTTAATAAAATATAAATGAAAGTTCAATTATGCTCTGTGCAAAGTGTAGTGTAGTGTAGTGTAGATATGATATTTTCATATACAAGGCACACCGGGTATCTCGATCTCGAATGACACCGGCGTATTATAATGTGATTCCAAGCAAACCGATTCCCCAAACGCCCCAGCTATGCGAAGCGGGTATAATAATAATAGTAAGAGACTCGGAGTGTCTGTCCCACTCTAGTCTCCCTTTTGAAGAGGATCCCATATATTATCCCATATGTTCCAGTTAATTCTTTTCCCCCCCGCAATTCCCTCAGATTTCACGACCAGCCTAAAATATTGAAAAGGTTGTTTCGCGGATCCCCGTTGGCCTCGACCTGCAGGGCGGCCTTTCGCGCTTTCTCGACCTCGGGCGTGTTCTGCTGGGAGAAGATGCGATCCATGGTGCCGGCTTCGCGGTGTAGCTGCGAGCGGACGTAGGAACCCACCGTGTAAGCTGTTTCGTTAATGTTAGTAAACGGGGAACGAATAAAACACATCAAGTGCTGTGTTAAGTATGTAGAGTGAGACGGACCAACTCCGATTACTACGAGGCTTGGTAGTATTCTATGCTGCATATTAGCGTATATCCACAGCGATTCTGGGTCAAAGCCAGGGGTATCCCTACCTTGATGATACAGGGCCGAGCTTGGGTGCTGCAGGCGGGACAGCTCTGGCGGCTGCGTGCATATGCGGGCGAAGACCTTGTGGATGTGCGATGGCCATGGTTTTGATTGGGTGGATAGGGGCTTTGTGGTGAATTGGTGTCCTTAGTAGCGAGTAATGAAGGTACATGCAGTACAGAAGCCGAATAGATGATTTAACTCGGAATGAAGTTGTGTGAATGTAATATATGCTTGATTGTGTTGCAGGCTGTGATGAAACATGAAGCAAGACGACAGACTTAACGGCAACATTATAAGCATCTTGATTTCCTCTACAGTCGTTGTCCTTCCTTCCGCCTTCTCGTCGTGTAAGTCCAAGAGGTACTGGACGTGGGGTGATTCTGCGTGGTCGATCACGATACGATGGGATGATGTGGTGTCGACGGCCCTCACCGAAGCGCTGACGCCTGGCCGGATTCAGTAACGCTCGATCCGCCCAGCGCCAACGCCGCACGAAATGGACAGACCAAAGGGAAAATCGAGTTGAATAAAATCATCCCCATATCCCATCAGGGCAGTTATGACACCATTGGATTCGCTCTGCCGGTTCATTATCGCTACCGTCTGAAGGCTTCAGCCGGGAACCGATAATGAGACAGACCGCGGATTGAGAGACTATCAGCTGGCTAGGTCATCCTTCTACCCGTTTTCATATTGCACGTGAAGAAGGAGGTCATCTCCGAGTAGCCTTATTATCAAAGGTCGCCTTTAGCTTAGTGGTTTAAAAGATATTGAACCAATCAAATTGTAGATAAACGTAACCTTTGGGGAGACTTCGTTTTGCATAAGGCAATTATTCCGATCGTCTTCCATGGCTCGAGAGAATCCCGTATCATTGATAGTGGCCCTTGGTGGATATCTGTGTATGTAGGTATGTATGTATGTACATATGTCCAATGTACATAGGGGCTCAGAACCATGTTGGCGGTATTACCAACAGCGTGGGTACGGGTCAATCTAATTCAAGGGTGTGGAAAGAGACCACGGCTGCAAACGCTTAAAGCATCACGCCGACATCTGACGGAGCCGGGCGGCACTATTGACACGCCTTTCATCTCATGTTTCAACGGCTCAAAGGATCAAAGGATATCCTGGAAGTAAGACGAAGAATAAGATCATACAGAGTAAAGATTCGAGTGAAGAGAAGAATGAAAATAAACAGGTATCGACTACAAAGTATTGAAATCAAAAGATAGTAGTAATATCCACCAAGTGGAATCCTCCTCCCTTCATCTCTCTCTCTCTCTCTCTCCAGACTCGCTGTTATGCATCAGTCATGGTTCATCATAGTTAACGCAAACTTGAGCCAGCAACTTCTTAACTCTCATCCACCATACTCTTATTCAAAGGCGACATGTCCCATCCATTAGAGAAAAAGACCTAAGCGTATAACTCTGGATGCTCGGCCTTGATCATATCAGCGCCCTACAACCGCTCGATTAGCTACAAGCCCAAAGAAGAGGCGCGTTCGCTCGGCAATACATACCTTTTCGGCAATCGCATAGACCGAGTTCTGGATACGACAATCTGGGATCACCGGGATGACAGACGCATCGATGACCCTCAGGTTTTCAACACCAAACACCTTGAGCTTACCATCGACGACGCCCTCGGCGATGCTAGGTGCCATGCGTGTGCTTCCACAGGGGTGAAAGCCCGTCTGCGAGCGCTCGAGGATCATCTTGTCCATCGCCGCGTCCGAGGTCCGCGGCATCGGCCACGGGTAGTCCTCGCGAATCATGTCGCGCATGCCCTCGCCGTTCATCAGCACGTCGTCTACCCAGCGGACGCCCTCGCGCATCGCCAGGACGTCCAGGTCTTCGGCGAAGAAGTTCAGGTTGATTTTGGGCTGCACCAGCGGGTCGGCGCTGTTGAGCTCCACCGTACCTGAACGGCTCTGGGGGCGCAGCAGGTCCACGATGACCGTCATGTAGTCCCCTCTGGGCGGGGTCGGGATGTGCCACTGGAAGGCGTCGCTGAACATGGGGACGAAGTCGATTTCGAAATGCGGTTGGCCCGCGGGACCAAAGGGGTCGAGGCCCCCGTTGGCTTCTTTGGCGGCTACGTACTCGGGGTACTTCATCAAGCGCTCGTCGATACGCGGGAGGCCGACTAGCTCGAGTAGACCGGAAGTGTAGGGGCCTTGGTTCCTCCATCGGTAAGAACTGACAGCCGCATCGTGCTCGAGACCGGCCCTGAGGAGGTGCTGGTCAAACCCGTTGCCGTCCTCGATACGGAAGACGTGCGGGAGGATAGGGTGGTCTAGGAGGTTCTGGCCGACATGTGGCGAATCGACGATTGTCTCGATGTTGAACTTAGCCAGTTCAGCCTTTGGGCCAATTCCGCTGAGCATAAGCAACTTCGGGCTCTCAAACACACCAGATGAGACGATGGTTTCGTATTTGGCCTCGAAGCTGTGCGTCTCACCTGAGGGCAGGATCACATCGACACCGACGCATTTCTTCGTGGCGGCGTCGATAAGTAGGCGCTTGGAATTGGTGCTGGAAAGTACGGTGACGTTCGTCTTGCCCTCGATGTAAAGCCAGCTCGAGGAACGCTTACCATTGTAAATGCTATTGGTACATTTCCAGAGACCGCGCATGGTACCGTTGTGGACGTCGTCTGTCAGCTCTCCGCCTTTGCTGGTCCACGCCTTGGTCAGGGCATCTCGGAAGCCCTTTATCTCAGGAACCAGGTCGGAATGGGAGACGGGAATGGGGCCATCTGTACCGATGTACTTCAGTTCCTCACTAAACAGGGTCCTGTCGTCGTGGTAGGTCGCCGGCTTATAAAGGTACTTCCGGATATTGTCCCATTTCCACTCGTCTCCGCCGTAGGGAGCCCAATCGTCGAAGGTTCCGGCCGAGCCGGGGATCCAAGTGTAATAGTTGAGACAACTAGAACCACCAAGGGTCTTACCGCGCGTGTTAGGCTTCTCGACACGTGTGTAGTCGGGACGGTCGATCATGGTTGTCTTGTAGGCCCAGTCATACTTGCTGTCGCGCAGCTCGAAGGCCCGAGCCGGCGTCGTAATGGCGTCGATGTCCTTCGGGTTGCTAATACCGGCCTCGATGACCAGGACGCGGACATTGGGAGATTCAGCTAGACGGCCGGCGACGGCGCAACCGGCAGTACCTCCTATAGATAGTGTCAGTTGAGGATTCATGTCCCTTTTCATTCTATTAAACTCACCTCCGACGACGATAAAGTCGAATTGCTCGATGGACTGGACTTCGTTGCTCATGTTGTAAGTGTTACTGATATTCGATTTAGGTTCGGATATCAAGGACAGTTCAAGTTTTTTATTGAAGCGAGAACAAGTCTTAAGACTCTTTATAGATTATTCTTAGAAGCTGATGAAAAGGCTATGATGTTCTTATTGGTATCTTTGCTTAGTTGACTGGTGATGCCGATGGTGAGGGCAAATCTCTTCCATGATGGCTTCCATCTCAACCTCTTTATATACCGAAGACGATGCGGGACTTTCACCCTTCTCCATATTGGCGTGGTATACCTCCTAGCATAATGGTATGCATGTATGGCTATGTACAGTGAGTAAGCGACAATTGATGAACGTCCGGTAGAGGGTTTCCGAAGCGCCACAATGCCTTGCGTTACTTAGAACCGGTATACTACCGGATTGCTGACGCCGACGTCTATACGAAAGAGAGGAAGAACCCGATCGGGTTCCTAAGGGGATTTTCTAACTTGGTAGTATACTAGAAGGATTCTATGAATGCGAGCCGCGGCGAAATGTGAGTTTGGGTGTAAGAGAAACAAACCGAGCGAGTTAACCCCGTAGACTAAGATGCCGAGCTAAGTGCGGCGTCTTTGATTACGGTCTTACAGTAAGGCTCGGTGAAAACCCGGAGAGCTAGATATATTCAGCGACGTCACTGAAGATCTTTGGAACTTGATATAGCGAAATTATCACAAGAGGAAATTTAACTAGAACTTGTGAAAGCTTAAATCAATACTTTTCGATGAGTACCTAGGAATTATGATACTTTGTAGTTGTGCCTATTAAATAATACAGTTTTATGTGTTCTCTAGGCTTATGAATTCTCAAGTCAAACTGTTAACTTGAGAAAGAAAGACGAATCTATATAATTACTCCTTAACTAGAGTATTATTGAGTATTAGTCAAGAAACTACAATTTTTAAGCTAAATCAATGTTGTTCTAACTAACCGAAATTCAAGTTTCCTATTGTTCGAAGTATGAAAGTGGAAAATCCAGTCGAATATATAAAAGTTTCAATTCTGTCTTTGGGGCAAGCCCTGGTAAAAGATCTCCTATTTCTAGATACCACCATTTTCTTACGTCCAAGACCACGAGATCTACATACGGTTGATATTCCATTGAACAAATTCAAACTAATAGTACCCACCTACCAGTAATGTACCTACGTTACAGCTTGAATCGCTATACTACTACCAACGTACGGTCATCCCCCAGCCTTGAAATTCCACATCATTTATCAAAGATGTTATCAACCTTCCTATCCTCTTTTCTAGGAATTATTTGAACTATTCCAACTATTACACTAGGGACTAGACTCGGAGTTTCTAAGGCATGCTAAAAGCACTCTTCAGATATCATGCCGAGCATTCTTGCTCATGTGGCGAATCTTTTCACCGTACTACCTAATGATCAGCTTTGTGGCTTGGGAAAAGGTTGCTGGAGTAAACTCACCCGATAGAAGATGAAAGGAATAGGGACGTATATCGAGCTTGCAATGTAGAATGAGAAGTTGAGAATGCACATGAGGAAAGCGACCAGTAGCTTCCAGTTGCTAGACCAATTTTGAGGGTTCTGGACCAAGTGTTAGCTTGAACAGCTAGTTTTTCTTCTTGGGAGTTGAAGTTAATGGGAGTAAATACCTCTGGATCGTCAGGTCCATACCAATTTATCAGATTGAATTCTCGATCGTTTTCACCGACAGGAGCTGTGCCGGGATTCCGCCTGTCAGACCTCTGTGTATCATTGGCTTGTTCTGCTGGCGGTATAGGTAATGGACCTGTATCGCCTTGCAGAGGCCTTTTCCATAGGGAAGGGTCAACTTCGTCAGGGTATCGGAAGATTTTATTTCTAGACAGAAATCGTACGAGGTGACCGAACTGCGTATCACGAATCTGGGTGGCCATGTTGTTTCGGAAGAACGTAAAGGCAAACTCGCAGTCTTCGGTTTTATTATTTGAGAGAACAGATTCATGGGAATTCTGGATAGATGTTTGTTGACTGTAGCTGTTTGGCTAATATATCTTGGGTACCTAGGTACATAATAGCCTCAGGGAGAAGACTCGCTCTTCATCTATCACCACCAATCTCATCCATGCTAGATATCCAATTACTCCCCAAGCTCCCATGTACCCAGAGTATTTTCAGATATAAAAACTCAAGATATTAACCGCCACTGTGTACTTGGTGGGCAGATATTCTGATAAACATGCAAGATCCGGAATTTGCATGGAGCTAGAGAGTCTATCCCCGAGGTGCTTTCCTTTACATAGTAATTCCAAAATATGACAGACGGGATCAAAGCATCTGATAAACATCTTAACTCGAAATTTTATATTTCCGATCTGTGATGAGCGCTACTTGACCAACTTAGATATATAAGTCTCGCAACGCCTTGTCTTTGTTAAGGAATTCGGAGACTGGATGGTACACATCAGGTCTAAGACGTCCCTTCTATGGGCGATATTGTAACTTTTCAAAGGTGGGTATCGGAAGTCTAGGCCGATTATAACCGTAAATGGCATATCCCTGTCGTTTCTCTTGATTGTCGGTTTGTTTCTCTCATGCTCGGTTGACTTGGTAGGTATAACTAAAAACAACTTACCCCTGACACGTAAAGCTTGTCTGAACAGCCCTGGTTATGGAGCCATATAAATCCGCATATATAAAGACCACATCCATAATTAGTAATCTGTTTACTTAAGGTTGATTGAAGAGGCGACATCGTTACGCCTTGCTTTTAAATACCTGCGCCTGGGGAATTCGACTATGGTAAAATTAGCATCAGCTCGCATCGTAGGACTTGGCTGGGGAAGCGAAAGAATGTATAGATGTACCGCTATGGATTGCGGCTGTGTTGTTAGGGTTGAAGACGTAGCAGGGTTTATAAGATTATACCGTAGCATAGCAACTTAGCAACATCCTCTGCTTCTACATACCGAACATTCAGCTACCCGTCTGAGGTGTTATCGATTACAACGTTGCCCAATCGCTGCATGCGGTCGGCTCGTAGCCCTCGTCCCCGGTAAGGATCGACAAGGAAACGTCGCAGCTGGACAAAGCTTGGCCAGGACGCCGCGCCTCGCAGTCGTGTCTTAAGCTGCTCTAGTTTGCTTATCCCAAGCCTCTCTGTAAGACGTAATTGCCTAATAATTAACGTCGCTCGTGTAAGCAGGTAAGACGGGAGAGGTATACATATACAAGCGAGCTTGCTCTTCTCGCATGAGGTCTCTTTCTTTTACACTTGTACCGACCGTCTAAGACGAAAACACACCACCATGGGGCACTCACTTGTACTTACCCAGGCGTTCCTCGCGTTTGCGACCTTGAGCTCGGCACTCACTGTGACCATTCCAGGAGTACCTACGCTAAAACTGACCGGGTCGAAGCCAATTCCCAAGAGGAGCGTGAAATCCAATTCTACGGATAGCATCTCGTGGGGACCATGTCCAGATTCGTTCCCCCCTAACATCACATGCGCGACCTACACCGTGCCGTTAGACTGGGAGCATCCGCAGGGCAATGAGACGATAGAGCTAGGCCTGGTCCGCATCGAGGCTCGCGACAAGAGCAATCGGATAGGAAACTTATTTATCAACCCGGGCGGTCCAGGAGGACAGGCCACCAGCCTTGTCGCGACACTCTCCACGGTGCCAGGCGCCGTGGACCCGCAGATTCTGGACCGCTTCGACGTGATCGGCCTGGACCCTCGAGGAGTCGGCCTCAGCACTCCGGTGCAGTGCGACACAGCTGCGTACAATAAGCGCATTGTTTGGGCCCCCAAGACGCAGGACGAGTATGACGCGCTCGTCACGTACAACAAGAACCTAGGCGAGAGCTGTCGTACCAAAACGGGCCGCTTGATCGATTTCGTCGACACTATTAGCGCTGTCCGGGACCACGAGGCCGTGCGCAAGGCTCTGGGCGGTGAGAAGGCCAACTTCCTGGGTCTATCCTACGGCACGCAGCTGTTCAGCCAGTATGCCGAGTTATTCCCTGATGGTATCCGCGCCTTAGTGCTGGACGGCAACCTTCAGCACTCTCAATCGGAGTCTAGCAACCTTCTCATCGAAGCCTCCACGTACGAGGCCACGCTCAAGAATTTCTTCGCTTGGTGCGCCGATGCGTCCAAGGACGTGTGCCCGCTAAGCAGCCAAGATGTCCGGGCTAAGTTCGAAAGCATAGTAGCCAAGGCGACCAAATCTCCCATCCCGGCTCCTGGCTGCGACGACAAGGTCTGCCGCTCTGACGTGACGGAGGAGGATATACGGTTCAACATCCAGTCATACCTGATCTCGCCGTCATCGTGGCCTTCCCTAGGCCAAGCCATCGCCGATGCCGACGCCGGCAACGCAACGCTGATCTCGCAGCAGCAGCCCCTCGTAACAGGCGACGCATACGATGATTCTTCGTTACTCGCCGGCACGGCAATCGCTTGCCAAGACTGGACGCACGCCTCGTCCTCTCTCAGCGAAGTGCAGGCCAAAGCAACTCTAGGCGCGATCTTCAATCCCCTAACCGGGGGCCTATGCCAGAGCTACAAGATCCAGACTTCATGCATCGGGTGGCCGGCTGCCTTGACGAACCCGCCGAAGCCCGTATCCTACAAAGGCGACGTGAAGATCCTGATGCTACAGTCCACGTTCGATCCCTCGACGAGCTATGCTTGGGGACTAGGCCTGCATGCCGAGATCGGGAGCGATCGCTCTGTGCTGCTTACGCGCAACGGCGCTGGCCACACGAGTTACCTGTCAGGTGGCGCGACAGCGGCCGCGGCTAACGCGTACCTTTTGAACTTGACATTACCAGAGCCAGGCACGGTTTTGCAGTCGTAAGCAAGACTGGCGGGTGGTGGTGTATGAGTTATGTATATATGGTATAAGGCGAAACCGGGTTATATGGAATTTCAAGAGTATACACATTAGGAGAACATCAATAGAGTATATAAATAGAGTACATATTTATTCTTGCTACGTAATCGTTTTGTCGTCAAGATGATGGGGCTACAAATCATCCTGTCAGCCTGTCAGCCTGTGTATGAATTAGATGTGAAATGTGTTTTTAAATTCAAACTAAAGAAGTACTAAAGTTAGAGCACTACGAGATTCATTAATGAGTGGCTGTTTAGAACCGCCACGCCCTAGGTTTTAGGTATGCTACGCGTGGCTTGTGTTAGGATAGCTACTAACTTTGCCTTATACTACCCACCATGCTCAACATTTTCTAACGCCTACCCAAACCTAAAGCGCATCATAAACAGTCTGATGTAAGACCGGAAAGTAACCGACAAGACAGTTACGTTGTAAGTTATCATCAACTTGATAAAAAGACGATCGTATTTTAGGTACACCAATGCGACAGTCCTACCTAAGGCGTGAACTAGGCGTATTATAAAAAAATTCAGGCGCGAGCCAAAGCCTTCATAAGCAGTAAGCCATAAACGTTTCCTGCGTCCAGATCGCCTTACAGACAATGCAATATTCCGCCACCTTACCACGCGGTCCCTTTAGGCTCCTCGCCTCTAGTAGCATTTTTATAATTACATAGGGAGGCTGGCCAACCTCCTTCAGATATATCTACGAAATTCCTAACCCCCCGTCGTGAGGATAGTAGCCGATATCGTTGATCCTGACAACTATTGGCTTGGTTGAAGCATCCCCTGACTCGACTCGATCTCATTAATAGCCTCGTTAAAAACCCGGGTGACCGAGTTAAGCACTTTCATGCGGTTATTCTCGCCTCTCGTCCTCCAGAGCTCCACCATCATCTCGCGGTAGATCTGCTGCAGCTGCTCGATGGTGCAGCCCGATGTGCGCTCGGTGAGTCTCTCCAAGAAGTAATAGGCCTGGGAATCGTCTAGCTCGACCTGCTGCGAAGCCGATGACACGCCCGACTGGCGCTGCGATTGCGATTGTGATTGCGATTGCGATGGTTCGTCGAGGGGAGGGTCATTTAATAAGTTTGCCATACTCGGGGCGTGTGATGATTTCCCACCTGCAGGCGATGCTTGTACGCGAGACCCGTGGGACGATCCGGGCTGGGGGATATATCCCCGCAAGAGGCCGTGAGCCTGAGAGTGAGGCCACTGCTCGTCGCTGGACGTAGCCTGGCTATTTCCGGGACACGGCTGGGTATCCGGAAGGTTGTCACCAGGGCTGAATTGTTCGTGATGGATCCCATTAGTAGCCTGCGTGCTAAAGTTGGATGATCGGTTGGAGGGATCTGATGTCTTCGTGGTGGACGCGTCGTTGATTAATGCTGACGGCGATACGCCCGGAGGAAGAGACTGTACAGCCGAGATCTGAGAGAACTGGTTCGTACCCCCTGTCGTCGCTTGTATGGATGTGTGCAAGGATTGAACAGGCATACGGGGCCACTGAGAGGGTGGCTGCATGGGCATGTTTAGGCCACCGGGCGGCGGCTGGCTATCAATATCAGTCATGGTAGCATCGTCGTCCAAAACTCGAGACGGTGCGGATGTTCCGTTCGTATTGTCATAATTTAGTGAGCCCCCCCCATTCGTGATAGCCTCCTCGCCGATAACTTGGAAATGGGCTGTTGTCGTATGGGACATTTGCAACTCTACCGGTTGAGGGTTCTGCAAAAATTTTCCACCGGTTTGGTTGGCAAGCGCTTCTCTCTTGCGGGCTCTCTGTATTCGCTTCGACTCCCTCTTCCGGAATTGCTCTCTCTTCCACTCTGCATCCCAATCGATCTTCTGGAGTTTATCATTAATATCGGAGACGTCCACGCTCACGTTAGTAGCAAGTTCGTCAGCCTTAAGCCAGAGGGCCTTGTCGCCGAGGTTCTTTGCGTCGCGCTCAAAAGACTTTACGTCCTTTAAGAATACCCATGGGTTAACATAGTAACCATGAGCGAGCCTCGTCTCGATTGTCACCGTGTCGAGATTATAATAAAACTTGCCCGTCGCTGTCTCGAGGAGACCTGGCGCCCCTTCCGCATCCTGAGAAAGTACGTAGGGACGCGGCGGGGCATCTGCTACGTCGGGTCTGACATGGTTCGGGTTTGCCTCGTCGAAGAGATATTGATACTGCGATAGTGGTATGATAGGGGACCGGAAGACCTTATATTTGCGCTTAATCTGGTCCATGATAGGCTGTAGATGGATCTTCAACAAGTTGAGAGCTTTTCTGTACAGCAGGTTTTCGGCATCAATCTCTTCCTGAGTCATCTGCTTAGGCGGAGGCGGCGGGGCAACGGGAAGCACTTCCAGCACTCTCTTTTTTCGATTAGTCGGTTCGGGAAAGTCTTTAGGGAGCCTTCGAATATGCCCCAGGATCCTATCGAAGTATTCACGTCGATTCTCCTACGTTCTGTTAGCTTCGCGCTGTTCATTCTACCATATAGGCTAGACTCACCTTCACCGGGCGAGCAATCTCCACAAAGTTGGAATTAGACCATCCAAAGAGATCGCGTTTGAGATCGGGACTGATCTGTTCGAGCTCCTTCTCCGCGGTACCTACGACCATGATGGAATCCGTAGGCTGTATCGTCCTGAGCATGGACATGAACGCGGTGAGCGCCGGTCCAGCTAATGTCTCATACCACATGTCAACATGCGGGATAAAGATGACGCTCGGTTTCTGGCGTCTGGCCTCGGCGAAAAGCCCGAACAATACTTGCTCGGCAGGCTATATACAAGTTAGCTACCAGCCCCAAAAAAATTTGTTCAAAGATGCCTTGCACCACTTACTAAGGGATCACCGAGTATATTTGCTATGTCGAAGTTTTGAACGTGGACACCTTCGAGATAGTGGAGGATAGCAGCACTGATATAAACCTGCCCCATTCCCTGCGAGCCGCATATCAAAAGTCGCGGTCGGTAAACGCGAAATCTATGGAATTCCTGCTGTAGAGCTTCTCGGCCGAAACCAAAGTCTTCATCGTCATAAGGCTCGAACATGGCCTCGTCTAGGGCCGTCACTTTCTTCTTGCGCGGAAAGACGCCATCCAGAAGATTGGTAATAGTATTAAACTGGTCTCGAAGGAGAGGCTCGATAGGTTTCGGGAAGGGAGCTGCCCCGGATATCGCGGATCTCTCTGAAGAAGGCACGATCTTGTTTTTAGAGAGCATAAAGTCTGTCATATGTATGTTGATCTTCTCCGGGTTGACGACAAGCTTCTCTTTGGACATATAAATCTGCGGGTACGTTCGCTGGATTGCGTTGAGAGCGGCCTCGGTGCACATGGCACGCAGGTCAGCACCGCCGTAACCCTTCGTGTCTTTAGCCAGAGACAACTTGAACTCGTCGGTAAGACCCCAATCCTTGGTGTGGATATCGATGATCGACTTGCGACCGTCCACGTCGGGTAGGGGGAAGTAGAACTCTCGATCAAAACGACCCGGCCGGCGAAGGGCAGGGTCCACGCTATCCGGTCGGTTGGTAGCGCCAATGACTATCACCTGGCCGCGACCGTCCATGCCATCCATCAAAGCGAGTAAGGTAGATACTATCGACGCATGAATCTGCTCCTGCTTACTTGACCGTACGGGGGCGAGTCCATCAATCTCGTCAAAGAAGATGATGCTAGGTTGCGTTCTTCTAGCTTCTTCGAATAGGAGACGCAGCTGTTTCTCAGCCTCTCCGACCCATTTGCTAAGGGCATCAGCACCCTTGCGCATATAGAAGGTGATCTTCCTGCCGCCAATGCCAGCCGTGTTTGCGAGGGCTCGAGCCAGCAAAGTCTTTCCTGTTCCCGGTGGACCGTGGAATAGCACTCCTCTCGGCGGCGTAACGTGGAATCTAGTGAATAACTCCGGGTATAGTAGCGGCAGTTGTACCATCTCTTTCAGCTGATCGATATGGCTCTGTAAGCCACCGACGTGACTGAAATCAACATTCATGTCCACGCCGAGGGGGTCCGCATCAGCAAGAGCCTTCGGGTTCTTAATTTTGCCGACATTTGGCGCGGGCGTAAGGAGACCACCTCCCTCCGCATTTGCGAGCGACGGGCCAGGAGGAGCCGCCGAGGTTGGCGTCATACCCACCATTCCAGCCATTCCTGTTCGATTATTCATCTCATCGTCGCTGCTATCAGAATCCGCACCACCCGCGGCACCGGTACCCCACGGTCCGCCGAGCAGCGAGCCGACAAGACCGACGCCGCCTAAAGCGCCAGCAGTCGTGTGGAGACTGTGGTCCCAGCCGCCGCCTCCGTTTACACGTCCACGTCGACGGGCTGGTGTCGGAGCCGGGTCGTCGTCATCTTCTTCCTGCTCAACGGTGAATGCATTGAGCGGCGCAATTGCATAATTTACTGGCTGGCCTCTGCGGCGTCTAGTCTCGGCTTTCTTCTCAAACAGGATTTGTGGCGAGCGGCGTTCTCTGCGCGAACGAGAATCTTGACGGAGATCTCTGAGTTCTTCTGCTACTTCGTTTTCGTCAACTTCGTCTTCGTCTCCCGACTCGGCACGCCGCTGCGATCTTCTCACAGATCTTCTTCCCTTGCCTCTCGATGATCTTCGACCACGGGCACTGGGACTTGAATTATCGTCGTCATCGTCGACATCTCCACCCTTATGAGCCTCGGGACCAGATTCGTTATCTTCTGCAGACTCATTTCCGGGCTCAAAATCACTGCTAGGCTCTTGGAGGGACTTCCCGAACCGAGATTTTCGAGTTAGTCGGCCGCGAGTTCTCTTTACCGGACTGCCATCATCAGCAGGAGCGTCTTCGGCGGCTGCCGCAGCTTGGTTAGCCCTCGCGCTGCGCGTCTTACGTGCGACAGGGACATCTTCATCTTCGTCATCCACCTCCATAGCGTCATTTGTCTCTACCGTTTTTACAGGTTCTTCTTGATCTGGAACGGTATCTTCGATCACTTCATCATCTACCTGACCGACGGCATCTTCCTCGGCTGGATCGATATCTTGGACGATAGGGTCTTGCATAGCTTCAGCTTCGGCTTCAGACGGTTTGCTCTCTTCCTGGGTATCCTCTTCAACTACAGTGGGAATCGTCATTTTGATGCCCTTTCCGCTACGAGTTGGTCGGCCAACGATGCCTAGGGCTTCCGGGCTCTTGCTCTTAGAACCTCGGGCTAGCCTCGCATGTCTACCCGAATTTGATAGCTCAACCAGCTCGTCTTCTGCTTCTGCTGTGCGCGCTCGAGTAACTCTTCTAATGCCAATTGGAGCAGTCGCGTTGGAGGCTGTGCGCGTTTTGCGCGACTGCGACTGTGGGGGAACTTTGAGGGTAATCAATTTTCTCTGGCGGGGCGATTTCTTAGGCGGTTCCTTGATAAGATCGTCCTTCTCTTCGTCCGAATCCCGAATTAAATCGTCCTCGTCCGAACTCTCCTTATAATTCTGGTGTTTGATGGCTGCTTTTCGAACGCGACGACCGGTATTTTCGTTGATGGGAGGTTCGGGCTCCTCCTCTATGTCGTCTTCGCCAAACGAGTTCTCTTGCTCGCTATCTTCGAGCTCGTCATCATCAATATCAGACCCCCGATATTTGACCCTCCTGCTACGAGTAGTAGACTTGGTGGCTCCAGGCGGGCGAGTTTTCTTGCGTGAGCGGGGCCGGTCGACCTCGGGCTCGAAGTTCTCGTCGTCGGAATCAGACTTGTTAGGGTCAAAGTCGAGGATGTCCCGCTTTCGTTTGCCAGCCATTTTGAAAATTGTGTCTTCGAGCAGCAGGCTGAGGGAGGCTGCAAAGATAAAAGAGTTAGAAATGTATGCTAAAAGTTGCTATGGGGTTTGTAAGTTTGTTAAGAGAAAGTGGGGAGGGGTAAGAGGGGGAAGCCATAATAGGGCAGGGACCCGCGTGCCAAAACACAAGTTTAGTGTACAGCTGGTGAAGTTGATGATGCGATGTGGCTGGAGCAAGGGGTGTGAACACTTACTTGAAGTATCAAAACAGGCGGGTACAAGTTGTAGCAGCCTCAACCGGGAGCAACACAAAAAAGCGAGATGAAGGCAGTGAGAGGCCTAAGCTATAATTCGAGGGGATTAGCACATAGCCCAATACAATTAGAGCAAACGAATAAGTGACGGAGCAAACATACCTCGAGGTTGTCTCGGGGGAGATAGGTAGAGCTAAAAGCTTGCGTTGCTGTCAGCTTTTGCAAGGTTAGACTTAAAGCAGAGGCGAATGCTCCAGAAACTCTCTTTAACACCAAGCCAAC
This sequence comes from Daldinia decipiens, assembly GCF_022478715.1. NCBI lineage: Eukaryota > Fungi > Ascomycota > Sordariomycetes > Xylariales > Hypoxylaceae > Daldinia > Daldinia decipiens. The sequence goes on from NW_026054581.1 coordinate 130,767, forward strand.
GTGTCTGGTAGCAACTCAAAGGTTAAGATGAATATAACGTCCAGAAGACCATCACCACCATTCACGTCGGAATGCGCCTAAAGCCCAAGACAGCAACAGGTCTCAGATATTCGGATCAAGGCATATGGTAACACGGCCAACCAACTCGTCCGAGAGAGGTTGTCTGAGTGGTATAGAGTGGTATAGAGTGGTATAGAGTGGTATAGGTCGTCTCCGTCTGCGTTCCAATAGCGTATCTGAGTTTATCCTATTCCGCCCTATCAGACAAGAGGATCGACACGGAACGAGCTAATAAGCTAAAGTTGAGACGCGGATTCGATGGAAAGTCACGTCAACGCGATAGATTCGGAAGGGTAGGACATAGAGAGTCGAGATTGGAGGACCGGTTAAGATGGATTATTTAGAGGTCTCTTCACGCCGATTGAAATCAATAACTATCTAAAGAATAATTGGACAATAGGTGTCTTGAATGGTATTATGCAAAAAGATGATCTATGGGGTAACGTGAAAGAGACACAGAGTCGCGTCAGACATTGACGGATGTAAGACGAGGTGAATTTACGTATCCGAGACGCGGCAACGTGTGGGATGCGAATTTGGAGTGAAAAAGACAAGGCGTTGCGTGAAAAGCGCAAAGCTGAAAAGATGAAGGAGCTTCGGGGGTTTAGTAAGGTTTAGGTAGTCACTCGTCGCGTTTCTAAGCCCCCCCCTGCAACAGGCGGGTGCTATGCACGGTCCACTGCAAAACATGATTGTCCCACAGTGCAGCAACTTTTGTCCAATCAAGATTCATCCGCCAAGAATTATCTGGCGTGTCATACCAAAAATTACCATAACAACTCCAACCCTGACAACTCGGACAATCCATCCATCTTGACTCCAATTTCTCGACATGGAAACTTGACGTTGTCGAAATTCCGGATATTCTTCAGTCATGATGCCAAAACGCATTCTACACGACCGTTTCCCAGGTCGCCTGCATTTATAGTATTCAATTGACTACTTTTCAACCCATCTACGGCATATAGCAGGTTTACGTAGAATCAAATGTGAATTATAAGTTGATCAACTTCGACTTTAAATATCTCCAAGGTCCATCCCCAGATTTACATCATATCAACGGCGCTACCATGCGGCTCAAAACTCAACGTCAGCCCTATGAGCTGTTGAAAGGGGCCAGGGACGTGGTTGCGTGGGTACGGCTTGCTAGGTACATTGTGTACGTGTCGGACCCAATGTTTTCCAGCTGCCTGAGGCATCCACAATTAGCAGCATTAGTAATCATTTCAGTACCTAATCTATCCCTTTTATTACAGTGTTATCTCACAGTATCACATAGCTCCAAGACGGTACAGAGACCCTATGTCATATGTCATATGTACCTAAGCAACATAACAATACATACTATGCTATCCAACTTTGAACTACTTACAAATTAAATCAAAAGATATAACTATCACTCAAGATATAGCAATTCATCGCTTCGCAGAAAGCTCCTATACTTATTTATATTCCCTTCAGACATGGAATACAAATATCAGTCCGATATATGTAAGTTCTCAGGTAAGAATCATCTAACCTACATAAATACCTCACAGTTACCTAGTGTAGGTCAAATAACTACCTAACCTCATAGATCTCATACAAGATGATTCTATTGGATAGACTATTCCCGCTTCCCCACACTTTATTCGTATGGGGATTTCTTTTTTCTAGGCGTCAAGTGGTTCGCGAACGTCGAGGGGCCGGCAAGTTATCTAGGTAGCTCATCTGCCCTGATCTAGTCATAAGGTGTTTGTGATGCGTCAAGTTACCAATCATATATGCTTCCGCCATTTCGAATACAGTACCTAGCATAGCATATTGCGTTCATCGCAGCCTATTTTCACACACCAGCTCACCAGAATAGCTTCAGCTCCTACAAACGCTATTGGTGCCCCCCGAATACTCAACGTCTTGTCTCTCGGCAAGCCAAGTCTTTAGCCACTTGACTCTTCGGAATGCCCCGAGCTCGGGTCGTTTCAGGCGGATTCAGGCGAACAAAACATTTTCAGCTCGGTCAATACAGGGCAACTTATTCGAACATGGTATTTCGTTCAGGCAGCAAACGTGGGAACGTACAGATAAATCCTAATGTTAAACCACTAACCAGGTTTCGATACCGACCTGTTCAATATACTTACATACATGGTGTCTTGGCTGCGTGTCACGGCACCGCAGATTTTAGGTAATAGGGCTGGCTGGGCTTGTCCCACCTGCAACGGAAGATCACTTGCGGGGTGAGTAATAGCGGTGCTTCTGGCCTCAGTCATACACCGTCTGTTGCTCATTTCCTGCCTTGTCCGCATTAGAGCCGCAGACCCATTGGCCACGAGGATGGATAACTCATTCTTCAATTGGCCTTACAGAAGGCCGTCTAGCCGAAGACCCTGTCTTTGTGCTCTATCTGCTCGTGCTTCTCGTACACACGCTAATTAGCTTTTTTCCCTACGTTGATATGCTGGGCCAAGTGATCCTTGACTTGAGCCGCTACCCTCCCCTGTCAAGAATACATGTATATAAGGCCAACCCCACGCAGCGAGGTTGTGTCTCTAGTTCTCGAGACCCAAATCCATTCCGAATAGCCGGGCTTCTTTTACGGTCATCATATAAACAACTGCACCAGGCGTGCGAGACTAGCTACCCTGGAGGGCATTCGTTTTAAATATTGTCCTTAACACAACTGTTAAGTCGGTAGCCTTACTGAAGCTTGAAGCTTACTACATAATCACCTGCGTATCTACAAACAACTTAATTCAGACCTGGCTCTCTACGACATCCGGAAAACCTCATCCCTATAAGCTCGTATCTGGTGGAATTGCGAGTTACTTTGCGTACAGCTCAGAATACCAACTCCCCAATCTCGACCACTTGTTCACACAAGCCTCAATTCAAGATGTCTCAAAGTGGATCTTCAGCTAGGGACTCTAGCGACTCCGCATATCGTCGTCAGGATAGCATTAGTTCTTACTATTCAGAGAAAGACAAGGTCGGTAGAGTTACTTATTACTCGTCATTACACGCTACCGTCTCCAAACATAATCCTAACACCCCGCAGGACACATCCAGGGACAGTCAGTCCGACGAGCGTCGCAAATTGTTAGCCAGTCATGAGTCGAACCACAAACCGCATCACTCGAAGCACCACGCGCCAACGGTAAATGTCTACACCCATTGCGGGCGACACACCGACCAGTACCTCTTTGGCGGTTGGTCGAACATTTTCAAGAAGCATTAGCCTACCTCTACCTCTTCCAGATCGAGGTCGGCCCCTGAGATAATCTTGTCGATAACTGCAGTTCTGTTTGATACAGTTTCTACTCTACGACTGCATGATTAGGATTTAATTGAAAGCAGCGGCGCAATTAGATAGTATGCGCGGGATATATCATATTCAGAACAATACTTGCTTCGTGTAATGATATAATTGGAATGGGAAATGAGATACGAATAAAGCTGGCCAAGCGCACCTCTTACCATTATCCCCTTTCCCGTTCATGTTCAACCTAGTGATGCATCTTAACGGGGACTCCGATTTCAAATACCCCCAGTTAGCGGACCCAGGTGCCGCCATAGCCGGCTAGCTGAGCACGTAGGGTAACGCACCCGTCGTCCTATTGGTGATGAAGAACGCAATAGTCTGCTCACTAATTGCCTCTAGGGAGTCGAGTATTACGTCCCCCCTCTAGGACTCTGTTTAGCGCTAAAAAGGCACAGGCGTAAAGAAGCAGATAGCATGTTGCCTTAGAACTTCTCGGATATCGGCAGTGATGATTCGTGTTTGTCGCCAAAACTTTCCACTGAGTACCTAATTCAGCCTCGAAGCAAAGGCGCTCTAACTAAACACCAGACGTTACATCGTCTCTTCAGTCGGATCACATCATTCACTTCGGTTCCAGTAGGAATCACACCGCTATGCTGTTGCGCGTATAAAGTTCGTGTACGTCCCAAGGCAAGAGGATCCGAATACAGACTCGATCGTACCTGAAAGTGATATCTCAGGAGAATTTATAAGGCATGAGATAGGGTAGGTAATCTCTAAGTATTTGTCATGGTCTGTAGCACTAAACATAGGAGAGGCTGTAAGGCTTATTTTAAGGTGCTCTTATGGAATAATCTAAATAGATAGGATTGGGATCGAGACGCTACCGGGGGCGAAAGGGTAGTCCTGTTGTTGTCTTATTGGGGGAACGGGTGAAACATGCGTCATTGATAGCTTTGGAATTAGTCGCCATAAATGGTATTTATCATACCAGTCTATTCTTCTAGACTTTGACCCCTTGATTTCTATACTGAAGACTACAATTACTTGTAAATATACTACCTAGTACTATAACGAGGGCTATAGAGTAAATTGTTTACTTGAAAGGCTTCTCATGACATCTCACTACAACAGTATCGTGGTGATCAGATTGTCGAGAACTACCTGCCTCACTGAGTACACTACGCTCAACTCTTAATATTTGAATCGTTACGATTGCCATTGTTACTTGCTAACATGCCTTTGCAATCTCGATATTCTCTCCACGCAAAGAACTATCGAATCCCCATCTATCGCCCTTGTAAGTTACTCTTGGGTGTTAATCGTAATAACAGCCCCAAGGCGACGCGACCTAGGTAAACGCATACTCGGGACCGGAAGGCCACAGCTCCTGGAATCTTCCTTACGATATTCATATTTTAGGGTTAAAATTCTTTCTAGGTCGTTTCCCGTCGGTAATATATCTTAGATAGGCACCTATCTATCTTGAAATGAGGCTCGGCGGCGTGCTTCTAAACGTCGGCATCGTCGGGTGCCTACTACTTAGACCCCAGATACCAGCCATTTATGTGACACACGGTCGGTACTTGAAGGCGACAGGCCGTACCTAGCGGCGGGTAGCTGCTCTCAATTCCAACTTAATTATCCCCAGGCTTCTGCTTCTGCTTATTTCTTTTCTTCCAGCCTGCATACTACCTGCGATCTAGGTGGCTTCGTACATATCCCTGAACAATCCTAATGCATACCTGTGTAGATATCCTATCATATCCTATCAATGCTTCTCATTGTACCTCTACTGCGAGACAGAGCCAAGGGTTTATCAACTTTCTGGTGAATCTAGAGTGTACCGAATGCCCAACGACATGCCCCTCGAAATGCCCCTCGAAATGACGCCCCGTGCCTAATTGTGACTGATAGAGTGCTTGTAGATTGATTAATGGTCCTTTCTAATGTTAAATGCTGCCCATGAATCGGGGTCTGCCGGGATATGATACGTCGGCATCTTTCCTCATGCTCCGAGGTCCGGTTCCCCGTGTTCTGGTACCAGAAGCCATGGTCACCGCTATGTACAAGTAGGGACGCAAGTAGGGACGCAAGTAGGGACGCATGGCTGCCGCAAATTTATCTCCGACATAGCGTAGTTTTGGGCCGTCAGTAACGGATGCTAGCATTCCATTAATGCACGCGCGGTAGGCGACACTATTCTTCATGCCCCTACCCGACTCCCTGATCCTGGAATACATCGGTGCGTCTACTACGCGGGCCCGACACTCGGGGCGAACCTCGAGAACAAAAAGCAGAGGCTCATCTGCGGGTACGATCTCGATCAGCGTTGCTATCGCATGCGTGAACGAAACGAAACAAACCGAAACGAAACGGAACGGAAGCACACCAATCCAAGACGAAACGCGAAACTAGCGAAAAGGCTAGATGCTGTTACAGTCCTCTCGCGCAGTTAGATTGAAGAGTCTGGGGCAACGTCGGATTCGGATAAGATATGTAGTGCTCCTTCATGCTGTACCTACCCCAAGAATCCAGGACGCGGAGGCCCGTAGAGCGACAGGATTCCTCGTGACCGGGTCACCGGCGTCGAACTGTGACACTTCACTAGTAACTCCCCCCCCCCCTCCCCCCCATTATTTCGATCTCCGAGTGGCTGGAATACGTCGTGGTGATTCGAAAGGTCTCGACTCCCAGATCGGCGGTTTCCCTTGGCCTAGTTGCACGAGCTAGTCCACTATGCAGAACTCCCGAAAATCCATGATCCCGAACATTGGCGCGGGATATTCGTGGCGAGGGCCTAGAGAATAGCCGAGTTGTTCGCGAAGAGTCGCGGATGGCCTCATTTGCGGCTCGCAAAGGAGCGTCAACACGGAGCCACAAACATGATGCCTTTCACATAACTCGGGATCCGGAGAGGCAATTTGCGGTCTGGGCTGAGATTCGATTAAGCGTGGATCCCCTGTCTTAACATGCATTGTTTGCCGATTGAAGGATTGAGATAGTGATCATGACGGCGATGAGGTCTTAAATATATGTGCTTGCTGTAAAACTATAAGCGACCAATGGGGCTACAGATGGGTCACGGAAGTTTCTGTGTAAGATCATTACGGCCTTGACATTCTAGATTCTACGAAAGTTCCTAGCTCCCTGAATTATAGACGCCGCTAGAAGATTGTGATACTTGCAGTGAAAATCCGGAAAGAAAATAATATTAGATCCATGACATGGGTAGGATTTAATTAGAATCATTGCTGATCATGGAGTGAATAGCTTTATTAGAGTTTATTAGCAAAGCGTTAGACATGCCAGATAGACATAGGGGTCTTTGCTGGGAAGACGCGTTTCCATATTCTTGGGATTAGGATAGCCGTTCTATTAGAGTTGTCTAAGAAGTAGGTACTGCTTTACCTTTGGCCATGGATACCTACCTAGGTAGGTATGCGGGGGTGGAATTAATTCCTATCCCCCCTGTATGTGTAATAAACTAGGTTAGAACAAAGACTAGTCCAACAATAAGGATTGTCATTTAATCATTTGCGAGTGTTTGAGTGTTTGAGTGTTTGTCTATTCATCTGGATGAGTAGGATAAAATAATCATCTGCGTAGACTGCCTAAATAGATAAGTAGATGGAAGTATATTCCGAAGAAGTATTCCGAAGAAGTATTTCTTGGTGTTTGACGACAATTCTGAAAGCATTAACTTGGCACCATCGTTGTTGCATATCGCCAAGCTTCAAGTCACAGATAGACCTTCCCTGCTGGAACGCTGGGTGGCGTCTTACTGGTCTAATTTCACTTCTAAGACAGAGCGTTGGGTTACACTTGATACATCCAGAACGTCGAACTTCCGTTTCGAAAGTGATACCTTCTCTTTGAGGCAAGGAAGATCTGTATATCTAACCACTAATGTGAACATATGTATTATAACATTTGCACGCTTGATGCTGTAGGATTGTATTGTATCCTCCCTTACATATAGGGATGAAGGCTCACTAGAAGGGATCGAGCCAAGGTAAGTAATCGACCATGCTTCTTTTTTTTAAATCGAGAGGCGATGTATCTGTATGATGTAATTAACTCACAAGCTAACGATTAGAATATACCGACAACTACACGATATACGAGTTGGCACGTAGATCTTACTCGTAAAACATAAATAGGGGCTCGCTCTATTAACATTTATAGATATACCTACGCATCTACCTAACCTGCTAACCTGCTTGAACGTGGGGAAAAAAGGGGGTCTCTCCACGGATGATGAAAACAGAAATCGACCCGTTTATGCTGGAGTCTTTTGCATCTCACCGATTTGTAATAGCGATTGGATCACAATGGCCTCTGCTCCTGACAGATCATCAGATCGATGATCATATCGTGGTGGACCTGTTGTTGACCATGTGGACACCGGTTTACATATGAATATGTATATGGGAGGACGTCGTCGCGATAGAAAGGTAATGCCCTTTTCGAGAAGCATCCGTCCATTGTATTCTAGAATATAGTAAATACCAACTTGCCTTGCCAGCTTGCCAGCTTGCACGCTTGCACGCTTGCACGCTTGCACGCTTGCACGCTTGCACGCTTGTTATCGCATAGCTACAACTTCGGCAACTGTGCGGATACCTCGGTTATTGAAGTAAGGCTATGTATCTACATAGTAAGGTGTCTTGCTATGAGTTGTCCGTGTTATTTCCATACCATTTTCATACAGTTGCGTCTGCATAATTCTTAGTCACCAGCTAAAACGAGTAGAGGTTGGCGTTGATCTCCAGCGAGAGTTGGTTCCTGCGCTCCTTTTGGGCACTTGAAATAAGCGATCTCCGTTGGGCCTGCAACTCCTAAATAACCCGTACGGTATCAACAATCATCTGTGTTACTGTGCCCGCAGAAAACAGGGCATGGCTTTTGAACTATGTATGGAGCGACCTATGTCGTGACCACTTCCAGTATCTGCCGTCGTAGATCTATCAAGATATCTCTTTTTCTCCTGCTGATCCACCTTCATTATACTATTTGGGAATCTGTACCTGAGTTGGGTGCATCATTTCCTATTTTCCTGGGAGGAGGCTGGAAACTTTGCACGGAGTGCCAGTACAGGGCCGGCTCTTCAAGGTTTGACGGCTTCAGACGGCTTCAGATGACTTCAGATGACATTGAACCCAATCGGTAGCGATGAAGGGGCACAAAGCAACACAGTGTAGCAGAACGTGGATGTAAGCGTATAAAGCATTTACATATTGAGCCTCTATCGTCTTGATCGTCTTGATCGTCTTCAATTCGTGAGTGAAGCTAGTGTATGAGCCTCCCACGTATGACAAGTCACGTCATTGCCCAGGATCGACATAATAAAAGAGTGCGCTATGTCCACCGAGATTTCGATTCCTCTTGTACCTAGTGTATGTACAATACACTATGTACGACGCTGGCTGGCTGGTTGCTTACTTGCTCCGAAAAGATCCAAATATTCTCGAAGCTCGCTAACCTAGGGAAATCCACCTCTGCCATTTTCCATTTCCCATTTTCCATTTCCCCACACGCCGACGCGCCGACATAGCGGTCGCAGTACGATGAAGCTCTTGAATTTGTGAGCAAATCGAACCATGGCTGCAGAATGATGTGCGGCGAATTCTCTCCGCGTTCTTTTATGCTTAAGTACCTAACTTAATGTTAGGTACTCTGTGAAAAATATTTCGTATAGCTGCCGCGTCATGCTGTAAAGCAGACCCGATTCCTTGTCATTCCTGTCTAGCGCGACATGGGCAGCAGCCAATCGCCATTTGATAGCTCCCCCTGTCTCGTCAACAGAACAATCCCGCCGGGGTGTGGAGGCTAATGGTTAACTGGCATACGGGCTTAGACGAAAGCGGATTAGCAGCACGTCTAGAAGAAGAGGCCTGCCAATCTAAGATAGCACGGTCGCGGTACCTGGAGTATCAAACACGTACTATGTAGGTACCTATGTATTTGCTACGGACAAACAATAACAATGGCTCTTCAACGCTTGCTAGCGCGCCCCTTATTATCTATGTACAATATTAATCCGTATATACCTAGGTTAGGTATCTCTTCTCTATTTGATGATCGTGCGTACTCGGTAAGTACTTGTAATTATTCAGTGAGCCGTGTTCGAAGGCTTTGCAATTCTATATAATATGTCATGCAGTTAAGGCATTCGTATCGGCCCATATCGACAGTATTTATAGCATCTACGGTGTTTTTCTCCTCTTTCGTATAAGAATGTTGCGAGCTCACACACCTACATGCACTCCTTATTAAGTCGCAGTCGAAAAGGGGAGCAAGGTGCTGCTGGCTTGGATTGTTGATTTGGTAGATGTAGTTTTATTAACTAACAATTTAATGCTATAATACCCAATAGAAATGTATATAGCGGACCTAACTACCTAATACATTAGGTACATCCGTCCTATATAATCCGTACATACAGACATGGATATGTGCCTGTATAATTCCATGTCCCGGCTCGGGAAGCTAGACCTACTAAAACTGCTTGCGCTTGTACATAATGTAGGTAGGTACTTACGATAGAGGAAGCTGGTACCTAACCTAACTCACTCTATCGTTGTCGGGTGTACTATGTACATGCAATAGAATACAGCCTATCCACATATAGCTGGTTCTCCGCTGAGCGAACCTGCAATTGCAACGCGTTCTAGCTTTGGCTACGGCCCACATTCAATGTTCGCTACCTAATATGCTTGTAACTTGTATGCACACCCACCCGCCCCCATATCTTAGGTACATCCCTCCAGCTTAACATCCCTACGTACAGTAGTAGTAGTACCCTACAAGCAGTACCCTACTAAGGTACCTCCTACCTCCTAGTTGAATTGGCTCAGAATTGGATCCAACGCTACGTTTATGCTTCTATGTACGCTATCCGCTAGGTAGCTGGCACTGCCAGAAACACAGAATTCGAACCTCAACTTCCAATCTTCTTTCCCTTTCTATCCCTATGCCCTTCTGAATATCATCAACTCTCTTTCCCCCCTTTACTATCTCTCCTTCTTCCTACCCCCCCCGTCATATTCTCTATTTACTTGACTACATAGTACATAGCGTTATTCAGAAATTGCACTCTGGTTTTTTTTTGTTGTCATCATCCCACAGTTCCCCTTTTGTCAACAGCCCTTTTTCTGCCGTCCCTTTCCATTTTTTTCTCTCTAGATTTTCTACGTCTACTTCGAGCCATCTCCTTTGGTGCTTGTCTTAGACCATCCAGCACCATCAGATTAGAAGGCTTTCGCATCTCTTAAAACAAGAAACTCCCCAAAAACAGGTTATCTCTTTTCTTGGCCGGCAGCACGGATAGGGTGATCGTGACAACATCTTCCCATGTCCTACTACTAGAGTCTCGTCTATTCCCCCTTCGTGTCAATCGTGGCATCGAAATCTTATCGAACCCGAATCGGCCGTTCCTCCAGAACTAGTTGCCGTGAGATACTCGGCATTCTAGATTAAAGAAAAACAAGATAGCTCATGGTAATAGTGGGCTTCTTACTGGAGATCATCACTCGTTTTTCCCTGGTCGCAGGCGCCCTACTGATTTCCCGATTTCCATCGTTAACATCCCATTACGCTTCTCGTCATCTCTCGACCGAAATTTCTACGTGATTAAGCGTACAATTTGCGAGACGTCGGTATTTTCAAGGTGTGCACTTTTTCTACTTGGTGTTGACTGCCCCCTTTGGCCAACTTGGGCCTGGTAAAGTAGGAATTTGGCTACCATGATTCGTGGCTGTTTAGTATATCATTCCGAATTATCTTGCCTACTAACATGAATGCCACAGGGTCATCATTTTACATGGTTCACGGGTAGCCTCCTTCCCACCGAAGCCCTATCTAAGTTATAAAAAAAAAACAAGTTAGCCAGGCGAATCGAATCGAATCACTTCGCTCGTTAGCCCATCCAACCGAGTGTTCGGGCCTTCAGTCTTTGAATATGGCTGCTCTGGTCCAAACTTACCCTCAGCAAAGTGGAACAGTAACGTTGCTTCAGACCAGACCCAGCACGACTTCAGGAATAATGCCGCCCCCCTCGGGAAACCAGCCTAACCAGGCATACACAAGCAACCAGCAGAGGAATAACTATCATACATTGTCTGGCAGTGTCGGAGGAGGGTCGAATACCTATCGTGGTAACGCACCAGCCCCTGTTCAACCATATGCATTTACAGCTACGCCCAGTCTAGCTAATGGCGGACAACGGCAACAACATGGCGCCTATCGTTCGCCATCGAGTGTACCCAATATGCAGATGGTAGACCCGAATGCCGCAGCTCGCTCTCGTTATCCCGGAAACTCGAACTCGTCGGGCGGCAGTATCCCTGGCCAAGCTGCAATGCCTGGCGGGCATCCTCATGATGATCCGCGAACTATGTCTGCTCCTGGACCCCGACCTCAATTGCCCGCGTTGAATCTTTCGGCTAACCAGCCGACATTCGCCCAAGTCGCTGCTGCGAAACCTTCACCGGAACGATATAGGCGGCCATCTCCAAGGTATACAGACTCGTCACCTAGCGTTCCGCAGGTGCAACAACCACATGGTTCGGCAATGCCATCGGGCTCTGGCATGGCTACGGTGGTCCATCTTTATAATCCCCGAGCTATGCCAGATCGGAAAGCAGGGACGACCAGGAATCCCGTTTCCCTTGCGAATAGGCCGCATAGTGCCTACGGTACCGGGGTAGCGATGGACGACATGCAGCTATACCGACATCCCACCGAAGAAGAAGCTAAAAGATATCGGCGGCGTAGCATACATTCAATCAATTCTTCCGATTACCCCAACCCCCTGACCCCGCAGGAATTCAAGAAGCAAGCGGAGGAGACATTCCGCCCAGAAGCACTAGCCGCCTCGAGGAAGCAGGGTGGTTTAGATAAGGACCAGAGAAATGCTGCACGGAGCGGTCCTGGTCTTTCTGTTATGGATAAAAATACAGTGCGGACTAGCAACGGCAGTTCTGAAAGTCTCGTTTCGAGTGGGAGCAGCAGTTCTAGGCCGTCTTCGGTGAGTTTTGCACCCTCGGGAGCGAAAAAGAAAAGTTCCCAGGGATCACCCAATCAGATAACGCCTAGGGGGGGAAATTGCCACAGTGAGATGCTAACTGAAATTGCTGTTATATAGTCTGCCAATCGAAGCTCCAATGCGTCTGCCCCCACGGCCAGCCCCGCCTCCTCCACCTCTACAGAAAGGAAATCTGGACAGGATCAATCAAAGCAGGTGAACGTACCGCCTCGCGGCTCATCATCAACTGATGTCGGCAAACGAATTACCAACCCATCCCCGTTGTCGAAGCCGGTAACCATGGCTCCCGGGTCCTCTCCTGAAGACTCGGCAGCGCCTGCCCGTGCACCGGAGCCGGCTTCAACTAAGCCTTCGGCGCCTTCTCCTAGCTTGATGACGGATAGTCCCGCAGCTAAGCATCTCGCTGCGATTAACGAGAAGGGCGGGAAATCGAAGACCAAGACGTCGCGATTAAGGCGAGCCTTCTCTTTTGGGAGCGCTGCCGAACTCCGGAAAGTTACCGGACAGGATGTCACTTCCGACGCGGGAAAGATATCGCAAAATGAACCGTCGAAATTGCACAAGGATGCCCAGCCTGTGGACCTCTACGAGGCGGAACAAGCACGGATTGCACAAAAACAGGAGGAGAGCGGTATCGGTAGTAGCATCTACGCCGGTACCAGACTATTCGCGGGATCAACCGATAACCTTTCGATTTCCTCGACAGCATCTTCTGCGTCGATTATGCTCCGCAAGATGGGACGGGGAATGAAGAAGAGTGGCAGATCGTTGGTTGGATTATTTAGGCCTAAATCGGTTATCGGAGCACCCGGCGAGGACATGACAATACCAGAGGGTTCCCAAGCGGCTGTGTCGATGGTCACGGTTGAGGCCGAGCGCGACCGAGTCAATGCCAATTCCACCGCTTCGCAGCAGGCCCCTACCTTGCCACCTTTGGAGACTGGCAACGCGGAGATCTCTGTAGTCGATGGTCATCCTTCTGACTATCTAGGGAACTCGAACCTGGACAATTCGGCCTCGAGGAAAAGCATCGTCGGTGGTGAGAGGGAGCGAGCCGAAGTACTCGCTACTATCCGGAAGGGTATTCTGAAGAGTAGGTCCACAGCTAAAAATTTTAACTGCTTTATCTAACATGGTTGTAGCTCGTAGCAATTCACCTAGCCCTTCCGCTGGAGGCCCCGGCCTCGATCTCCCGGCAATTCCCAACGTCTCTAACTCTCCTAGCTCTACCACTCCTAGTACTCCAAACGACGATCAAGGCCAAGCTCATAAACGAAACGATACTCTTACCATTGGTAGCGAGGACTATTTTGTATCAGCGTTGCGCCTTCGTCAAGACACCAAGAGCGCGCCCACGACGCCTCAAGGATCCGGCAAACGAAATGCCACCTTCAGCCCGCGGATCGTGTTCTATGACACGTGGCCGAGCGGAGAGTACGACCGCCGTGGTGAGATTGCGACCTGCAATCGCCTAACGCCCATGCTCGCTCAGCAGATCAAGGAGGAGTTGAACACTTTCAAAATGGTAAGCAAGAGCGGAAATGTTCTGCGGTTTTGCTTTTGGGAGCTTCGCTTACGTGTAAACGCAGGAAATGGAGGTTCATGAGACGTCCAAGGTCTATACGCACTTTTTCTAACGACGATGAGCGCTGCACCACGATATTCCAGCAAAAAACAGGTTCCCTTCTCGATTAAAGGCTTATAGACCTGCAATCATGTATTTGTCACTCGAGTCTACGGCGTTTGCACATGGCCAGCATAGTAAGGTGTCGCGGCGTTTTTCGAATTTACATTTGGAGCTGTTTTTCTGAGCACAAAAAGAACCTGTTCGTTGCTATAATATCCAAACAGTACCGGTAACGGCGGGGACCCGATGGCTCTATTGAGGACATCACTTGCGTCGGAACGTATTTGCATCAGGCATCCGCCCCCGGTCCTGAGTTATTTCGGGGTAAAAGAAGCTGCTACGGCTTGGATTTGAGTTGGTAGGAGTGTATTCGGTGTGGCAGGCGTATCACAGGAGGCGGTCAGACATCTGGAGGGTGACAACCCCAATAGGTAGAGATATGCTGACCCGAAAACACCCCGTGTCTTTCAGAGCGGAGGAGGAATACTGCAGCACCAGGGGGGGCTGGCATGTGAAGACAAGGCGGATCCCTTGAGCGGATCATGGAAAACGATGGCAACCTATCTATCATGACTCTTGCCTATCTGAACCGAAGCTATACTTATCCCCGGCGACACAGCTAGGCAAGATCGAATTTTTGGAACCAATCATAGATTTATGTATCTATGTTGTATTCTGACATCATAATTTTTTAGCCTGGGGGCATGAGGGAGTCATTTGAAGTTTGAACGAGAGAATAACAGTCTATTTTGTCTTATCGTTCACGACTTGAAGGTGTTATGATGATATTTGCTCCAGTGGATGGCAGTAATGTACTATTAAGGAAAGATCTGATGGCTACCTACGTATTTGAACCGGGATAAGAGTGAATATCAGTATCCAATATCAGTATCCAATATCAGTATCCAACATTTTCCAAGTTCTTTCGGCGCTACGCATACGCACCTGTATGTCTTGGCTTCTCCCCTTATCCAATATTTTGGCACGTAAACTGGCATAAGTAGGGTGCATAGATGCTTGCTTTCCAGGGTCCTCCTCTCTCAGCAAGGGTCTGGCCTAACCGGAGGGCGTTAGGAGGGTGGCCGAGGTTGCAACGGCCAAGCGCGATCTCCCCAAGAGTAGGTATGTAGAGGTACTCGGCCGATTAATACGAGATGTAGAGGATATATATGGGGCGCAGCGTTTTGGTTCCATTTTCCTGTGCCAAGATTGTTTTTTCTTAAGCGAACTGCTAGGTTACATTAGGTACATACATAGGTAGCCTCGGGGTTTCGTGGGGTCTTATGCAAGGCTGCAATGTTATCTGAGATCTATCGTATTTTTGTGAGAGCTACCTAGGTAGGTTAGGTAGGTACCTATGTTTTGTATGACGTGCTTGTGGGAGGTTGTCAAGGTTTGTTTCTTTTTATTTCTTTTTATTTTGTTAGGTAATTAAGGAACAGTATACTTACGTAGGTACCTAATAGATTCATGTAATAATGCCGATTATTCTTATAGCATGATACTTGGCATTAGTATGTAGTCTAGAGAAAGCGCAATCCGGACATTACATAATATGTATACCGTATTTCGGAGCTAGATTACTTTGTACTATGTAGCCCCGCCAAAATTATTGTAGATTTTCTTAGCTTAAACCAATCATTTTCCTATACGAAATTCATCATCTGATGCCTACTCTTCAACCGCAAGTTAGAAACGCTCGCAGTCGTCATCCTGGACATTGTTACGAAATTGCGTACGCGCTGGAATATTACCGGCTTTGGCTGGAAAATAACAGCCAGAAAGTACGTCGCAATGGCTTCAACCACAGCCAATGGGGCAACGGCAACGATGGCGGCCAAGACTAAGTTACATGGGCGAATGTTCTATGAAAGCATAGGCAGTCCTAAGTTTGTGCTCGCGCCTATGGTCGATCAGTCCGAGTTCGTATGTCTCCTATACCGTCATCCTATAGTGAGAATGTCGAACACTGACAGCCGTTAATCTCAGGCCTGGCGCATGCTTACTCGGTCGTATCTCACTCCAGACGAGAACTCGAAACTGTTAGCTTATACGCCTATGTTCCACGCTCGATTATTTAAAGAAACATACAAATATAGAGAATCGCACTTCGAAGCGACCCGACCCTCTCCGTCTACTCCTGCTTCGGCAACGCCGAATTCTACGCCTGCATCTACGAACACCGAACAACTACCCCCATTCCTGGATGGCAACCCGGCATTCGATCGTCCTCTATTCGTGCAGTTCTGCGCCAATGATCCTGAACACTTACTGGGTGCGGCAACCCTAGCCGCGCCTTACTGCGACGCCGTCGACTTGAACCTCGGCTGCCCTCAAGGTATAGCGCGCAAAGGTCACTATGGCGCATTCCTACAAGAGGACCAAGAACTCGTCTACAATCTGATCAATACCCTTCATAAGGACCTTCCCGTCCCTGTAACAGCAAAGATACGCATATTGGAAACTAAGGAGGACACTTTAGCTTATGCTAAGAACGTGTTGGCTGCGGGCGCAAGTATCATTACCGTCCACGGGCGAAGACGAGAGCAAAAGGGTCATATAACCGGTGTCGCAGACTGGGAATACCTGCGCTATCTAAGAGAGAACCTACCAAAGGAAACGGTCATTTTCGCCAATGGCAATGTTCTCCAGCACGGAGATCTGGAAAGATGTCTCGAGGCAACGGGTGCTGACGCCGTCATGAGCGCGGAGGGAAATCTAAGCGATCCGGCCATCTTTGCACAACCGCCACCTCCTGGACAAGAGGGACGAGAATATTGGCGAGGCTTAGACGGTAAGGGTGGCTATCGAATAGACGCCGTGTTTAGGCGTTATATGGATATCATACACAAACATGTCCTGCAACGGGATCCGCCAGCGCGAAGGCCCTTGTTTATTATTGGGGATGATGAGAGTTGGCTTGCTGAGGGAAAGGATAAGGATGCAGAGCAAGAGGAGGGTCCGGCGCGCAAGAAACGGAAGAAGGATGGTGGCAGCAGGAACGAGAAATGCACCTCGCCGAATCTCCTTGCGGTCCGACCTCACTTATTCCATCTCTTAAGACACTTCATATCGAAACATATAGATATCCGTGATGCTCTAGCAAGGTGTCACGCCGGCGACGTTCCAGCTATCGAGAATATCCTCGACATGGTAGAGCGGCGTGTAGCGGAAGGCCTTATCGAATACGAGAGGACTGGAGGCAAAAGCATAGAAGAACCAGAAGCACAACCCAAAGCGGTAGAAAGTAAGGAGCCGGCAGAATCGTCAAAGACAGAAGATACCGAGGACACGGACTTCGATCCGGAAACCTCGGTAGCAACCGTCAAGAAATGCAAGCGGCCGTGGTGGATCGCACAACCTATAGTGCGGCCGCTTCCGAAAGAGGCCCTGGCGAACGGGAGCATAAGTCTCAGCAAAAAGGAAAAGAAGAAGCAGGAACTAGAGGCCCAGGTCGGGACGGAAAGGGATATAAACACGGCCGAAAAGGGGGTAGATGCATAATTACCGAAACCGGACGGCATAGCGGGGGTTAAGGAGCCCCCTATGGATGCGAAGAAGCCGGGGCTTACGGCTGATGAGCTGGTCTGTGGGTAGAGGCTAGAGACTAGGAATATAAAGGGTACTATAGATCATGGCATGGCACAAAGCGTATGTCAGATATTATAGCTATATCCAAGGTTAGAATCTATAGAAATTTATAAGCCTAGCTAAATGCAAGGGGTGGTACCGCCACGAACCAAAGCCACCGAATACTTCAATAACGGTGAGCGAATATTGTCTGCCATCGAACTACATTAATAGATCCCCACTTGCTAGCACGCATTAGAGGCATCTGTCCTTTCTCGTCCAGTTGATTGATATCTTCCCCTAGTAGAACTAGTGCCCTCATGGCCACCACACAGTCCAGCTGTGCTAAGCAGTTGAATAAGCTCTGCTCTGGAAACCATCTAGCTCGAATATCAGGTCTGGCAGGCTGTAGCTGTGAAAAGAACTCTTCTTCTTGCTGATTTATTTGGATATCGAGGCCTTGGTCTATGATAATGCAGCGAGTAAATGTGTGCCGTAGTAACCTCTGATATTGATGTACCGTAATCTATCAGGGGATTGCTTGACGAGGTGGATTAAGTCTTCACACGCAGGAACATACAATATGTTTACATCGGGAGTATAGATATTGATGTCGAGACGGCAAATATCACGAAGGCCGATCCATGTATGTAGCGGAAATTGCTTGATCCAATCCGACTGTTGTACTTCATAAAGCTGCGCTTCGTTGGAGTGGAAAAGGACATTCGAAACAGCATACTCAAGAAATGGGTAAGCTTCGGTTGTTTCACTTACTAATTCCAACCAGTCATCATAATCCATTAGACCAACATCAACATCTGGCATTCTGATCATCATTCCGCTAAAACAAGCCTCTTTTATAGCATCTTGACTCTTGCCTATAAAGTTGCTGCTTAGATGAGGCCAATATTGTCGGACTATACCTCGCAGTTCATAACCGTCAAGTATAAAAAACTCCCGAACAGATTCGTGGATAAATTGCATAGAAGATGAAAATATAGCGCAAACCTCCTCTACTAACCCTTTTGACGAGCTAAGAATATATCTGCGCATCGTATAATCTTCTAGGAGAGAACCATGCGGGATCGGGTCATTGAGACCAGCTTTGATACCGCAGTAAAGTTCCTCCAAGCTCAACGGACGTTTTGCAAGAAGTACGAGTTGGATACAGAGTAACATGGAATCGCAGGCTTCTGAATCCCGTACTTCTGAATCCCGCATTAGCATATCGTGGAACAGGAGGCTGAGCTCGGTTGGTAATTCATCAAGTAGCTTATTCACAGCAGCTGTCTTTCCCGAATCGAAGGCTTTGTTTAACATTGGAATCACTAGAGCTACCCAAAGAAAGACGCCGGATGCCTTTTTGAGAATCCGAGATTTGATATCTTCGCCGGATTGCGACGAATCGATGACAAGAGTAGAGTCGATATAACGCTGGATATCGATCATATGACCGTCTTGACCGTCAATAAGTAAGGTCAGCCCTTTTATAATTGACATATTCGGATAATGCCGGCTCGAAAAGCATACGTTTAGGCGGTCGCCTTGCTTCATGGCCTGCCAACTGATCTCTTGGAAGAATGTGACCATGCTACGCGCTTGTTCTTCTAGACATTCGTCAAGCGCGTCGATGTAGCATACGAGTTTGCGGCTGTCCAATTTTCTAATGGCGTATGAAATCAAGTTTTTTAGACTCTCTTCCTGCCAGCCATTTTGTTCGATCAAGTCGGGATTGGTGAATCCGAGTTCGACGAAGACTCTCTTGGTGTCTGGAAAAGTCTCCATGATTTGCCATAGAAGGGATTGGTATAACCCCTTCGCTGTTCGTTCGAGTTCATGTCCTCTCGCGTTGAAGAAGAATGAAATGACGTTGAAATCAGGCATCTGAGTTTTTGACTCTCCAAGGAGATAATTCATAAGTATAGATTTCCCTGCGCCTGGCTTTCCTTTGATCCAGAGTAATCCATGATGGTAGCTGATTTCATCTGGGTTTACCCAAGCCTTGAATTCATGAGTATCCAGAATCCAGCTACAAGTATCTGGGCTGGGCGATCGAAGGGTTTGTCGACGGGCATGAATCTGGTCGAACCGTAACGACTTGTAAAGGAGGTCGGGAAGCTTGCCGACCGGCTGATTTAGGCGAGCAGAGTTTTGTTCGTCTGTGGGTTGAGAAAAGGTATGGCCATTATGAACACGGCTGTTCCCAGAAATGAACTGGAACTGGACCGAAGACTCCGCTTGCCCGGACATCACGCTATGTGGAGCTTATAGAAATGCTGGGCTCTGTGTATGAATACGAATTATTTTGGAACTAGAAATGGCTAGAAGAGCAAAGCTAACGGGCGGGAAAGATGTTGGCTTTTCTCACGCTCTTTGCTCATGAGTAGGGTGTACGGCTGAGATCCTTCATCGGATACTGCATGGCCGCGACCTATGCGCTGGAATGGCACGTAAGCAACAGGACTCGGTGACCAAGGCAATAGGTAAGGCAGACAGATGCCCAGAACATTTTGTATAAACTACCCATATCAAGCGCTCAAGAGCCTTGGGTTCCTCATCTCGTAGTACTAAGCCTGATTACGTTATAAAGCAAGTTTCAAAATGGCCGAAGTCTTTGGTATCGTAATAGGCGCCGTAGGTCTCGCTTCAGCCCTAGGCGCGTGTATCGATGGGAGAATGCTCGAGTTGCGGCTCTCACGCTGGGGAGAAGCGTTAGGAGTCGATGAAGACCCACAGTTGAGCAACCCATTAGCAACCAACGATCAAATTAGGACCGCAAAAGATGCGCTTATCCGAATCCTCGAGCTTCTCGAGGAATCAAACAAGCTGTCTCAAAAGTTCCGACCATCATGTGACCAGGCCGGAGATCGCTCGGAACGGGATGAAGGAAAAGAGAAGAATGAACATTCCTTAAGCAGAAAAATCCGGGAGGTAGTTGCGCGGCGTAGACGACATGGAGCTAATCCGATGAAGACTATGCGTTGGGTGCTGTACAGCAGAGAACATGCGATGCAACTTATTAGTGATATCACATCGTTGATCGATTTGCTACAGCACATCTATCCAATGCCCGATAAGGAGCAAGAACTAGCCAGAGAGGAAGTCAGACAGCTTACTTCAGGCATTACTGATCAAGGGTCCACGATACGGCACTTGCAACAACTTGTGCAAGGCATCGATAATGACATGAAAAAGGCGATCGAGTCTGTCGAAAGGCAGGGCCACCAGTACGGAGACGTATCCATGGAAGAGAATGCGCGCATTCAGAATGGGCATACCTTCACTCGGGCTTGGGAGGGGGCATCTTCTTTGCCAGTAGGGCCGAGCATGACTTTTACTTGCATAAAAGCATCGGGTTCCTCAAGGGCTCGCAACGGAGATGTATATGTAGAGAAGGACGACTTCTGGTCGTAGGTCTGAGCGACACGGCGACCAATGCTTTTCTCTATCGGTATGGAAGAGTGAGGAGGAGATTGAGAGTTGGACGAATAGGGTGACGATATATTTTGGAAGAATGCAGATGTTCTAGGTTAGTTTAGGTCAATCGCCGATCTCAAATACACATATGTACATGTACCTTACAGTATGGAACTCGCACCTTCTTCGTATGAATTGCAGGTGCCTTCTCTTGGGGGAAGCTTTATTTAAACAAGGTTACATGTATAACACCTCTGAAGCTGCTGTGTCACGCCAACTTACTGAGGAAGTTGCATGTGCTGAAGAATTGAAGAATGGCAGGTGTGGATGTGATAAGCTTGCAGGAAGAAAGGCAGATCTAGAAGGGACCCCACCTATTAAACTCCCCTCCCGTTGGCCCTAACCCCGCAATCCTGCGGCAGTGTCCACCGTAGCAGTGGTACCCGCACTACTTCTGCGGCCGAAATCCGTCCATCGGGCGGCCGCATCTTGGCTTACAAGAGTCATGTCCTGGTGGTTGGCAAGAAATACTCGAATCGAAAGATGCAGGCATCCGATGCACGGAATTATTCATAAGGTATACTTGGTAATCAGGTAGGTACCTTTGCATTTTGAAAATATATGTGCATATATACCTAAGGTACCTAGGTATGTACGGTGATAATTCCCCAGCAGATGTAATTCTCTACCTGTTTTCGTAGGGGAAGATACCTGACAAGCGGGATTTATCGAACCGGGGCGGACCCGTCTACCCGTCTTACACCTCCGAAGGAATGCACCTCTCTACCTTTAGGGGAAGGCTCTCTGCCCCTTAGGGGAAAGCACCTAGGGAGCGGCATTAAACGGACCGGAGCGGCCCCGTCTTCCCGTTCTTACACCCCCGTGGACGGATCTTATTTATAAGAGCTTACATGTGCATATATTATCGCTCGCAATGTCTTGGGTACCTATAGTCTTGGAGAACATCTCAATCCTCGAAAACTCGACGAGAATCTAAGGTGTTCTTCCTATTCTTAGGCTTGTAGTCTGAGTCTGAGAGTCTGAGAGTCTGAGAGTCTGAGAGTCTGAGAGTCTGAGAGTCTGAGAGTCTGAGAGTCTGAGAGTCTGAGAGTCTGAGAGTCTGAGAGTTTGTAGTTGTGATACAGCTCTACTACGTAACCCTTCATGGTAAGACTTCCCGCCCAGGTTTCTGTATAGTACATTCGCAACTGGGCTGACTCGTTGATAAAGGCGTCCCAAGGGAGGCTTGCGCTCTCCGCGCTTTTCTTGGGGATGGGACTCTTCGGGGTCATGGCTACCGACGGACAGCTTTTCGCAGGTCCGTTAGGTAAGCTGTTAAGAGCCATCGCCGGCGGGAGTGAAGAAGCTGTGGTCTTAATAGGTGGCCCGGTGCCTTTCAAGTACAAGTACACCGGCGTCGGGTTTGTGGATGCGATAATCTCGCATTGGACGGCCTTCGTGGCGGCGCTGATCGACGACCCCGAGCTCCGCTGGAACACCTGGGCGCTCTACATCGAGTCTATGGGCCAGTTCTGCGTCGGATGGGGTCTTCTCTTGCTCGAGTGTAGGCGAGCAGGAAATCGCGGTCTCGCCGTTAGTTGGGCTGGAACCCTCGGCGTGGTCTTCCAAGCGATCTCGTGGGCGTTTTCTTTACCGCTATACTTCGGGTTGCATCTTCTCACGTCGCCTATCTCGAAGTTGGAAAGCAAGGGTGGCAGAATTACGGGTGAATCTGCGAAGCTCCTATTCGTGGACCTCTGGGACTTAGCACTTATGCCTATTTCCCTGACCTTAGGAACCCTTATTCCTACTCTCTTCATGAGTTTGCCTTCGCTCTTCTCTTCCATCGGCCACTATAGCTGGATTGCTTTCTGGATCCCATTTGGACCGGTAAGTAGATAGAGATTGTCTTGCATCTTTCTAAATTCTAATCATATTTACATTAGTGGACGGTGATTGCTATGGACCTGTTCAAGAGCGTGGCCAACTCCACAGTTGGCACTCTCGGTCCGAAGGACACCAACGGCAAGCCTACTACACCCGGCAAGGGCTTTTATGTGGCTGTGTCGACAGTATACCAATTCAATATGGCGGTTTCCGTGCTAACGCATTTGCCATTCATGGCCACATCCGTGCTACCTGGTCCTTTACGTTCCGCTCTCATTTACGCATTCCCCGGGTTTGCCTCCTTTTTCTCAGACATCACTTTCAGGAAGACATGGCTACCCCACCCCTTCCTCGGACAGCCGGCAATAGACCCGCTCGCAAACGGACCTGGTAGGTTTGGCCCCCTGGTTGCCGATTTCTACCTGTTCGATCTGTACCTAGGAAACGGAGCGATGCTCATATGGGCCTTGTACTTGTATCTTCAACAAACCGGATCCTCTCCGGCGAAGGCCATACAAACGGCCGCAAAGTGGTCTTTCCTTGGCGGCTTCGTAGCTGGTGCATTTGCGCTGCTCTGGGAGCGTGACGAGCTTGTCCAGGAAAGCGAGAACGACGCGAAGAGGAAATGAAGAGTTAAGATGGACAATCTCGATGGGAGTTAAAAGGGAGTGGGGAGTTCCACCTCAATATTAGTTGGTTTCCACTTAGCCCGATCCCTGGAGACGTGCCGAGTTAATTATGTGCTCAAAATCGCCTGTATAGAAAACGGGCGGTATTCTGAAATTCTACACGGTGGCAATTGGCATGCTAGTTATTGAGAATTCACTAAGCGAGCGATAGAAGCACTTATTAGAGCATAGAGAGTGTAAATGATAAGTGATGTGGTATATCAAACACTATCTCTTCACTACTGGGGCCTCTGAGCGTACTAACCTAGGTTAGGTAGATATATCAGCGTAACTTCTTGGAACAGCATGAGAATGTCTCGCACTCATCATAAACTAGTGGATTGCTTTTAATCACTTTCTAACTCCTTTAGATGACCTTTCCTCGCAAGATATGCAGCGCCAGAGTCGGCCCAGACCTGATAGCTAAAGACTTTGTACTGATCATCGAATTTAAGCGCATACGCGAAGACTTCGTCCCAGCTCTCGCCCGTAGCCGTCCACGTGAACTTGGCGGTGCCGCGGACTGCGACGCGATTCTCAACAGCATCGATAATATAATCCGCGAAGCACATATTCTCGTAGCTCAGACACGAGGAGACAGTGCTGAAGTATTCCTGCACGCCGTCGTGCCCCCGGAATTCGCGACCGAGGAAAGGGGCGAGTTCTTTGAGTCCATGCTCGTATGCCCATATGTGGGTGGAGGACGAGAAATGGCTTAAGATCTCGTCGGGTGGTTTTTTCTGCGCAAAGCTCTCACAGAAACCTATGGCGGCGTTAAGGAGGTCCTCTCGTTTATGGTGAGGCATGTCTGTACAAGCTTATAGAATCTCATTCAAAATATAGGTAGCGTAAACTTGGTGGCCCTTTTTGACTGAAATCTTTAGGATGATACGTCATTATTGATTAATTCTCGTCAGCCCGTCAACAGCTGATTCGGGGTTTAAACTAGATTCTACAGCTGCAGCCAATTTCATCTTATGTTGGAACATTTCATCTACATAATGTTAGGTACCTATCTATAGGTACCTACCTATACAATCTGTATTAATTCCGAATAATATGGCAAAGATACATGTACTTCTTTTCTACTTCATAATAAGTCATTTCTTACATATTTAATTAGGTACCTAATATTTATGAAATGTCTCGGCTGTGAAACAAAAACTCCAGGGTATCTCCTAAAATATGATAACTACGAATTTAATATGTAACCCGAAACTAATAACATGAAGGATTTACCTCCTTTATTACGTCCAACAACTTCGATATCCTATAAAACTTATAATTCCTTTCTACTGAGGTTTCTCCCTTGCAGCGTAATAGCCCAAGCTTATAATTCAATTACTTTCTACTATCTCAAGCTTACAAACTACATACGATTCGATACACGATACACGATACACGATCCACGATCCACGATCCTAATGGCATTTTCACCGCTACTCACACACCGTTACTCGCCTCTTCCTTCAAATCGGCATATTAGGGTGCTTGAGATACGGCATGGCGACACTGGCTCTGAGCCGCTGAAGGGAAGTCTTCGGAATCTTGATCTCGATGATGATATGCATCTACCCTATGCAGCTTTATCATATACCTGGGGCCAGCCCGACTTCTCCGAGACGTTATTCTTAGACGGCTCCGTCAAATTCATAACTACAAATTTAGCTAATGCCCTTCGGCGCTTCCGTTTTGTTAGTTGTCTAAAATGGATATGGGTAGACGCTGTATGTATTAACCAGCAAGATGACGAAGAGAAAAGCTTTCAGATCCCACTTATGACAGAGATATACCGCAATGCATCGTATACCAATGTCTGGCTTGGGAACGAGGATCGTGATATCAAGTCAATGAAAGTCATGCGGACGATTGCTACCAGGATCTCTGAGAACATTCAAGAACCGGGAGTCTTGGACGCTTCAGCGCTATCGCATGTGATATCAATCACCCAGCTCGCGTGGTTTACTCGTCGTTGGGTTATTCAAGAGCTTGTCATGAGCCCAAGTGTGTCGTTACACTGCGGTCCTATAGAGCTATCCTGGCAGCAACTCTCCAGGGTCCTGCTTATAGCTAGGGAAATTGCTCAACCAACACCATCGCTTGCATCGGCAATTTCTCTTTACCACTTATGGCTTACGTGGTCGATGCCTCAAATTGAGTCCTCAATAAACCCAGCTCGCGCCGATTCGAGGAAGAAAGGAAACTCCACCAATATGGCAAACTTGCTTCATGCCTTCGAACACTTTGATTGCGCAGACCCTCGAGATCGAATCTACTCAATATTTGGTCTTAAAAGGGATGGGGTAAATATCGACATAAATTATGCCTATTCGACAGGAGAAGTCTTTACTAGCTTTGCGGAAGCCTATGCAAATTCTAAGGGGGAGGTAGAAAATTTGCTATTTTGGGTATTGGCCGAGACAAGCACACGTCAGAGGGGAAATAGAGTAGACGGGCTACCCTCTTGGGTCCCAGATTGGCGGATACCATCTACTGGTAGACTTCCGTTCGAGCCGCACTTCATGGAGGGCCAGTCAGTCCAAAGACGTTTGGGTAATGCGTCATATTCTTTGACTATGAATTTCTTCAAGGGCCCATCAGTTCATGGGAGGCCTGAGGTTCCGCTTACTGTTTCTTGGGCAGTGTTCCGTGGTGAGAACGAAGATTTTCCTGATTTTATTGCACGATCAGCTACGGCCGTCTGGGAATGGTATCTTGCCAACACTACCAGAGATTCCGATGCGATAAATGATGAGCAACTCTGGTATTGGGTCACGCATCGCGTAATCAACAACCTGCTCCCCTGGGCATTGGCAGGCATCCCTTTAACCGATTCAGTTAGCCGTTCGCCACCTGAAAAGAGACACGAGCTCGGAGCAATTATTCGTGATTTTTGGACGAAATTTTGGCCCAATGCCACATCAAGTGGATATGTACAGGTAGAAGAGACCTGGAAGAGATTAGAGGCGACAACGCGCTGCTTCTTCGTCGCCCTTCCAGATCCAAATGCCAGGCCGGGTCTTAAGACTAGCGTTATAGGTATAGGGTTTTCGGATTTACGCGAAGGAGACAGGGTCAGCGCCATAGACGCGAAGATGAAGACACCCGAGAGCGACCTCCCAGGGAATCAGACAACCTCCGGCTTGATTGTTCGGGATTCTTTACAATATACATATAGCCAAGCGAACCAACAAGTGTATTCGAGAGAAGATTGTAGTAACCGCGACTATAGACCTCTGGAGTTCATAGGTTGCTGCTACCTATATTATGATTTCAAACTCGTGGGCTGGGATAGTTGTCTTTCTGATCTCATAGTATACTGAGTTGGCAGAGCTGTAGAAACCAAGGGCCTTATCACCTTGGCGAGACCCACGTACCTTCTACTCTATGAGAGACTGGGGCTATCAAATAATAGTCTCTCAACCCTTTTTGAATATAGAACCAGTTGAACCAGTTGTTACCTAGGTATGTATCCGTCTAAGTACCTAAAGGCAGCTAAGCTTGGTTTGGAAATGTTTATCTTCGCTTTAAATTATATTTCCAGCGTGACATCGTGATTCTTAAACCAGTTAGAGACAGGTTTATAATAGCACTTTGTTTTAAGCGCTAAGAATACACATCAGAGCATGTCCTTGAAGAGCTTCCCGAAACAGAAGTGAACGCCGATCTAGTTAAGAGTATGCTGCGGTAGCATTCGTATTATAAGAGCTATCACGGTTACGGATTTTAGCCGCTGGCGAAAACAAAAAGGCTTTCGGTGATCGTACCATTACCTCAAGAAAACTCGCTGCCCATTTCCCCGGAAGCATTCAATGCTACCATGAACCGGGGAAATATATTGCGCATGAGGTCCTCCGCAGTCTCGACCTGTTTATAGCTCGATCCAGGATTATTTCAATAGCAGCACCCCGACAAGAAAAAAGTATTTTAAACTAAAGAAGTGCCACAGTCAGATTTGAATGATTATCACGACCAATACCCCGTCGGACGCAAACGTTGCATAAGCCAATAGCGATGCTATTCCACGTCTTGTTAAGAGCTCTGCTATTCGAGCTTTTTTTCCAGCATGCTTCCGCTGCTTCTAATGCGAGCGCATCAAGTAGCATAAGAGCTATATACTTATTCAAAGACGTGCTCAAGTCAAACACGACATCTTTAAAGACCTCGGGCTTCAACTCGGTCATCATCTTCGGCGTCGGAATCCTCGAAAATGGCGACATCATGTACTACTCGAACACTCCAGGAAGCAATGACACACTAATCGCATCTGACGGTGGATATGTAGGGGGTACAGCGCTTTCCGACAAGGTCCGCTCGTTTAAGACAGGCGACACGGGCATTAACCGGATCGAGATCTCGATGAACTCTCAGCACGTCCGCGAACTGACGAGCAGCCCGGGAACCGGTGCCGAGACGAGGCTCTACCGCAACTTCAAGGCGTTAAAGACAGCATGGAGTCTCGACGCCGTCAACAACGACGACGAGTCTCTATACGATGTCACCAGTACTGTCGCCTTTGCGAAAATGCTCGGCACGATAGGATATAAATACACGGGCGCTCCGTATACAAACTCAGACTTCTGGAAAAACGTCACGACGCAGAGTAATAACGGTCTCCACGAACCGAACTTGCTGTTGGATAGGATGTATCTGCAATGCTGTATGTAACATCGAAGCCACCCCCCCTCTTCCCCCTTTCCACTTTTTAGGTTGTCTCGGGAGCCGACGTTTCATTGTCGAACTGACTAAGGGGATATTACTCCCGTGACATATCTGACCTCATCTGTCGTCTTACTAATGGAAGAAGGAAGAAATTGCTGACTCTTGTTGCAGACGACGGAGGTTCAGGCAACGACCCGGGCAGCTGGCAAACCGCTCTAGGCATGAAGGTGGTACCGCTGGTATGGGTTACAAACGACTCTAAGCCGTCGCAGGGGACGACGGCTACACAAGCACGGTCTAAGTTCACAAGTTGGAATTCAAAAAGCGCGGTGGCTGGGGGAGGGTATTGGAACGACTACGACATTGAAAAAATGGGGTTATCGTACACAGAATACGGAGAGGTTCTTACAAGTATTTTCCCGTAAATGACCAGGTTGGCTGTACGTATAAGTAGGGGCTGTATAAGGAGGAAGGATACGACTGACCGGCTATAAGAAGAAGCAAAGACTAAGAAGAAGAAGAAGAAGAAGAAGAAAAGACAAAGAAAAAGAAAAGACAAAAAAAAAAGGAAATGTATAGTTAGGTGATATTGTATTGGAGAAGATGCAATAGTCCGGAATTACGTTACAGATGACGTAACTATTAACAAAACATACATGATGCAGACCGAGCCGAGAGGCGTCAAGCAAGGTAACAAGGTCTAAGCTTTGATATCTATAAACGTGACACGGCTTGCACACCGAGAAATTCTACCCCTCTACTATTCCCGACCTTAATCTCATACGCCAATTAACATCGAGACAGTAAAGTAGAACAGCAACACGGAATCCTATATTTTCGACAGAAAGCAAGAATCATAAATTTCATGTGACACCTCGATAGGAATCCATAGGAATCCATAGGAATCTATAGGAAGGAAAGCCCCGACATTCGTAATTCGGCATCGTGCATATGGTCCTAGGACGTCCGGTTTAAAGAGGGCGTACGACTCCTCCTACTCCCACTCCCACTCCCACTCCTACGAGCACGAGCACGAGCACTGGCACAAGCACAAGCACAAGCACAAGCACAAGCACAAGCACGAGCACGTGAGTCTGGAACCCATTCCCGGCCAATATAAAAACTCCATGTAAACGTCCCCGCACTCTACGGAAATCTTAATAACTTGGATCTTGCCCTGGAATTCCTTCGTCCGGACTGTCTTATAATTCGATAGCATCCAACGCCTCGTCCCACTATGGTGAGCCAATCAAGCATCTTCCTCCGTCTCCCCCTGGAGATCCGGGAGAAGATCTACCTCCAACTGCTGCTCTTCCGCGACGACGTCGGCGTCCAATCTCTGACTCCCAAGCTCGACCGGTGGATCAAGTCGATGTGGGACGATTCCGGGTCGACGTTCTGCGGCGATGAGGATGACATTGTGCCTCGAGGAAGAACCAGCATCCTTTACGTGTCCAAGCAGATCAGCGACGAGGCTCTCGACGTCTTGTACCAGCGCAATACCTTTGTCATACATACCCACGCCGATTCTCACGATAAATTTCTCAAGTTCGGAACCGTCAACATACGGCGCATCCGTTCCTTGAGACTTGTCACGCACCCTCAGGAGCTTGGGTACATGGAGCCCGTCAACTTCGACCCCAAGATATGGGATCCGCTTCTTACAGATTTGACGCATCTCTCGCTCGTTCTGCAACAGCCGTGGAAGGCTCGGGGACATTACGATTCGTCTGGTAGTAAGGACAAGTTCCAAAATTGCATTGACGAGGAGCTGCAGAGATGGCTTGTTTGGCTAGAACCCATCTTGCAATACTTCGCTAGCAATATTTCCGAGAGAACCACGGTTAGCATCGACGATAATGAGTTGGCGGAGACGAGCGAGGTCGTGCATAAATGCTTCCGTGCTGGTTACCAGAAGGTGCAGACTGAGATCGGAGACAGAATCTTTGAGAGGGCGTTGCCATCTGAGGATGATGATTACTGGTACGACGACTATGATATGGATTCTACGTGTGGCGGCACCATCAACGATTGGTCAGACTAGCATCGAGCCAATTTTTTATTATCCGGGGCGTTATTTTCGGGGTACAAAATGCACTAAAATCAGCAGCATGTTCCTTTTTCAGCCATCTCATCTCTTAAGTGTATTTCGGTTGGCTTCTTTTCGGCTCGGCAAGTTTAGCTACGTATGGATTTGGGGTTAGGAACTAGGTATGGGGGAAGGGGGGGTCATGGTTAGTAGTCACCACTCAATACTACTACTGGTTGTTGGCAGGCTGGGAAACTGGAAGAGGGCTAGGATTCTAAAATGGGTGCGAAAAGGAGAACGCTTGACAGAGTAATATAATTAATGTGCAATCCTATATCTACAAACGTGGATTTCCTCCGCTTGGTGATATACTTTCGAGATTATAAATTGCGCCTAACAGAAGATAGTAACTTCACATAAGCGCCGTCTCTATAAAAGCTCGTAGGAAGAATTAGTTCTGATTCGGAATTGGCCTTAAAGGGCAGAAAGCACCGAATTAAGGCGCGAGCGTTCCCAAGTATATACCAACCAAGAATTTAAACAAGCTTACGAAAAAAGGGGCTTACAGTAACAAACTTAT
Organism: Daldinia decipiens; assembly: GCF_022478715.1. NCBI lineage: Eukaryota > Fungi > Ascomycota > Sordariomycetes > Xylariales > Hypoxylaceae > Daldinia > Daldinia decipiens. The sequence goes on from NW_026054581.1 coordinate 161,557, forward strand.
TTACTTGGCCAGGAATACGACAATATAGAAAAGGAGGAATAAGGTATATTGCTACTTGCTAATCACTAGCACTATCTCCTGATAGACGCTACCTGAAGGACCATATCTCCGATTTCATCCTGTCCGTTTCGGTTGGCATCCCGGGCCTAACCTAGGTCCGGTAAGCCCATCCGTTAAATCCGGACCAAACTAGGAAACACAAACTCCGGAGGAGCGACGATGTCTAGCACGTATCTTTGACTTATAATGTTTTACGGCTGGCTTTTTCATTATCTGTAAATAAATATATCCAGCGTAGCACGTACTTTTCTGTCGAAATGACTATAGATAACAAGCATACGTCTTCGCTTTCTGATAGTGGGATAATACCAAGACAGCCATGACTGCAAATTATGCTAAGGATCAGCCTGATGGCTTTACCAACCGCATAGAGAAGATCGCCATCGTGGGGGTACGTGGGATTTCAACTTTACTCTGCACAGGATAAATATATCACTAACAAGTCGCAGGCTGGTGGTCAGATAGGGAGCGTCCTGACTGAGCACTTGCTCAAGAGTGGCAAGCATACCTTAACAGCCATAACGCGGCCTAGCAGCACTAAAAAGCTTCCCGAAGGCCTTCAAGTTGCTCGCGTCAACTATAGCGGTGACGACGACACCGAACTTGTAGAGGTGCTTCGCGGGCAGCAGGTCTTGATCATTTCTATGTCAGTCCACGCTCCAAGGGACAGTGTCAGCAAGCTTGGTATGTAGCATTGACAGCCCCTTTTAATTTGTCGGAAACAAGCACCCTTCGTAGTTCGAGTTTTCCAATGTCCTTCCAAATCTACCCAGAGACGCCATTGGAAAGGATCGGCCCGGGTTTGAGAATCGCTTGCTTAACCGCATTTTCCCAATATGTCCCCGGCGTCCTCTGGGAACTTGTTACTCGAAGTGATAGCTGAGAAGTGATAGCTGAGAAGTGATAGCTGAGATGCTAACTTCGCTGCAACAGTACGCGCAGCCGCCAAGGCCGGTGTGTCGTACATCCTACCCAACTGGTTCGGGCACGACGCCGCCAACGACGCGCTATGCGAAGATAGCATGCTGAAGGCCTCGCGGGACAGCATCACCTCGGAGATCGAAAGCCTTGGCGCCAGCTCGTACATCCTTCTCGTGTGCAACTTCTGGTACGAGTTCAGCCTCGGCGGCGGACCCGACCGCTTCGGATTCGACTTTAACAAGCGCACGTTCGTCGAGCTTGGGGACGGCACGGTGCCCATCCGCACGAGCACGTGGCCGCAGTGCGGGCGGGCCGTCGCCGCGCTTCTCAGCCTCAAGGAGTTCCCGGACGACGGGGCGGATATGTCGCCCACGCTGTCGCAGTTCCGCAACGGCTGCGTGTACGTCTCGAGTTTCCGCCTTGCCCAGCGCGATATGTTCGAGAGCGTGAAGCGCGTCACTGGCACCGCGGATGCCGATTGGACTGTTACCCGCGAATCTGCCGAGGAGCGCTGGGGGCAGGGCAGGGCTGCTCTGCAGGAGGGGAACTGGAAGCTCTTTACTAAGATGCTGTATAGTCGCATGTTTTTCCCACATGGCGACGGTGACTACAAGGGGGAGCTCCATAATGACTTGCTTGGCTTGCCTGTCGAGGATTTAGATGAGGCTACGGCCGTAGGCGTCCGGATGGGAGAAAGTGGCGAGGTGCCGTTTTCGCATTAAAGGGGGGTGGGTGGTGTTGCTGGTAATATGGTGGTATTTATCTCACGAACCTTTCAGGGCTAGCAACAAGAGAGTAGCTTTTATGTGACTCTCTTTCTTCTTGTTCGAACCTATAATATCATTCGGCTTACGCGTGGGTTTCATTCGTAGTAGAATCGATCTTCCTGTCGTTACCCCTTATTTAGCATCTTCCTCGTCTCATACGTAGCTCTGTATACGGATAGCACTTTAACCTAGTTGAATCAAAATGTCGTTTTTTACCTGTCTTCAATCTCTTGTGATATATATGAGCTTGGGATTGATTATATATATATGCAACTCCCTCACAAGAGCCCACGCCATCGTTTTGAAGTCCTCACCGAACACCAATTTCAGACGGAAACGTATCTTACGCCTACAAGCTCTTAAATCTAGATTGAACCAGACCAATCGGATTAGATATCCAGAGTGTATTGGTGATTTAGTAGCGAAAGACAATATAAACTGTATTACAACTCGAAAAACAAGTCGGATCTCTGGATATAGCGGGATCTTATATGACCAGCTTACCTATGGCCATGGTATGCCGGTATAGGAGTGAATTCGTCATATATCATTGCTTCCCTTAGTGTTTAGGTATCACATTTATAAAAAATGCCTAAAAGAGACGAAAAGACTATAATCAAATGGTAGAAATGCGCGACATGCCCGCCCTCACTACCCACCTATAGAACATATTCTAGGTCAAGTGTGCACGGCAGGTAGAAAACGACCGTCTTAGTCCGCATGATTAGGTTAGGTAGGTACTTATCTATATTCGTAGAGTTTCCGCAAAAAGCTCTTGAGAACGAGTGGGAGACGGAGACGGGTAGATCGTAGGAGGGGAATACATACGCGATAGCACCTGTCAATCACGGACATGTGGCAGTCTAGGCCAATGGTTGGGCCACAGCGTAAGCAATGATACATCAACGTGTTCGAGCATATGAAGTCGTAAATGAATTTTATATGGAGGCTGGTATAAAAATTGCTGATTGCGCGATATCGGGGTGCGAGTGTTGCTGCTGTTGTAATTGTCGGGTAAGAAATCGTAATAAAGTATAGGTAGGTCAAGATTTAAATACGGGGAGTAGGTATTGGTATGTATATGTATTTTATTTCTTATCGGCCGTTGCTAAGTTCAATCTTTAAAATTACCTAGGTAGGTAGGTACCTATGGCCTGTGGCTTCCTGGTAGATGCCGTGCATTAGAAATGCGGCGCAGATTGGTTGCTCTAAAGTTCGATTTCAGTCGGAGCTCTGGTGGCAGGGTGGCAGGTAAGTCTGGACAGGCACCAATTCGCAAACGTCACTCTTAGATGAGTGGATACCCGACGTAAGGTCGCCCCAGAAAATGACCGGTACCGAAAATACTTAGTGTTCTGCGGAACAACGCAGCTAAGATTCTTGTACTCTCAAGTCCAAATTTTCGTACCCTTTTCGGAGTACATCTTCAAGCTTCCTTTAGGGCTCCGGGGTTCGCTGAAGTCACCTAAATAGACCTAAACGGTGGTAAAGCTCTAGGTACTCCAGCGGCCTTTTCGTTGGTTAATCAGGCGACAACTCTTTCCCCAGGGCTTTTTCACTTGCATCACTCTGACCAAGTCTTGCTTGGAACTTGTGACTGACCAAACGACATCAATTTCCTCCCTTCTACTCTTTCCATCTCTCATAATCAGCCAATTCTTAACCAACTCCCTCAATCCAACCACGTCTTCCGTTGCGTGTATCTATATCACGCACACTTCTTTTTCTCATTTGTTTTATTTAGACACCCGGTTTGTGTTTTTCCCGCTGCCAGCCGACCCCAGATCAGTTCAGATTCTTGCTGCAGGGTCCTCCCCAACGTGAGCGCGCTTCGCGATATCACCTGTCGGCTGCATCCAATATCGTCATCGTCATCAACCCTCCATTCCACGGCCTAGAGTCGACATATCACCCAACGTCGACCCATCCGTCTATCAACGGCCCCAGTCGCCTTTCTCCCTTTCCAACCCGATTTTCTCTTAGCCGATATGCCAGGGAAAACGCCTCATTCAAACGGAAAGGAGCCGGTCGAGAACGGTATCAGGAACAACCAGGACGTTGACATGACCGACGAGAAGTCCTCGCTTAAGGGAAAGGGCAAGAAGGGTGTCAAGGAAGGCGAAGATATGACGGTTGTCGTCCCCCCTTCGAAGACCACAAAACAATCTTCCCAACCACCTCCGCCTGACGTTGACGGAGATATCGAAATGGACGTGGATAAGCCGGAGGACCTCGAGGTCAAGGTCGACCCCGTCACCCAGGCCATCACAGGTATAGCCAACGTCATCACCTAAATAAACTCGTGCATATAACAATCTAACATATTATCTTCCATTATAGATATTAAGAGTAATTTCGCCCTCCTCGACCGCGCAGTAGCTCTATTCGATGCCAGATTCTCGTTAAGGGCTTTAAGATCCATCTCTTCCCTCCGGAAGCGTCTCACACCGGATATCCTAGCCCAGGTTATCGCAGAGACTTTTTCGGTCTCGAGCACATCCGCCAACGTGGCTAAGCAACTTCTAGTTGCTATCGGAAAAGAAGATGTACCGCTAGGTCGCCAGCCTAGTTCTGAGATGGAGATTGATAGCGAACCAAAGGCTCCCGCTAAGAACGGAAACAAGAAGGAGAATAAGGAAGTCATTCCCGAGATCGATATCTTCCTGAGCATCCTGGTTCAAGTCCATCTCTTTGACGCGAAGCAGTTCCAGCAGGGAGCGGAATTTTCCAAATACCTTTCGGAGCGCATCCACTCTTTGAATCGCCGGACTCTAGATTCGCTTTCCGCAAAGGCCTACTTCTACTACTCTCTATTCTGCGAGCAGCTTGCACCTTTGCCCCCATCTCCTCAGTCTCCGATCGTTGCGATCCGCCCGACCCTCTTGACTGCTCTCCGGACTGCCGTCTTACGAAAGGATATCGACATTCAGGCCTCGGTTATCGTTCTCCTTCTCCGAAGCTACCTACTAACCTCCCACATCTCTCAAGCGGATCTCCTCGTATCTCACACCCAGTTCCCTGAGAATGCTGCCAACAACCAAGTTGCACGCTTCCTTTATTACCTCGGTCGGATCCGAGCCATCCAGTTGCGCTACACTGAAGCACACGAACATCTAACGGCAGCCACACGAAAAGCGCCGGCGAGCTCGTGCGCCCTGGGTTTCGCGCAAACTGCGACAAAGCTTCTACTCGTCGTAGAGCTGCTGATGGGTGATATCCCCGAACGTGCTACCTTCCGCGTTTCCAATATGGAGCAAGCCCTTCACCCATACTTCTTGCTCGTCCAAGCTGTGCGAGTAGGTAACTTGGAGGATTTCGAGGTGACGATCGCTGACCATGCCGACACCTTCCGCCGTGACGGGACGTACTCGCTCATCCTGCGCCTTCGCCAGAATGTCATCAAGACTGGCATCCGCATGATGAGCTTGAGCTATAGCCGTATCTCTCTGCGCGACATATGCATCCGCCTGCATCTTGGTAGTGAAGAGAGCGCGGAGTACATTGTCGCCAAGGCGATCCGCGACGGTGTCATCGAGGCGACCTTAGATCGGGAACGAGGTTTCATGAAGAGCAAGGAGGTTGGTGACGTTTACGCTACCAGGGAACCGGGAGAGGCGTTCCACGATCGTATCAGAGCTTGTCTTGCGCTACACGACGAGAGTGTGAAGGTACGTTGCTATCGCCCATATTAACTACTTCGAATCCAGCCAGACTGACTCATTTATGAATAGGCCATGCGTTTCCCCATGAACCAGCACAGACTTGAGTTGAAGAATGCTCAGGAGGCACGCGAACGAGAGCGCGAGATGGCAAAGGAGATACAAGAAGGTGACCTAGACGAAGATGACCTCGGCGGAGACTTCGAGGGAATGTAAAATAATTTAGCCCGTGTATTCTGAAATAGGAAGGACTTCGGGTGCTACTCTTTGCGCCATTCTCGGCCGATGATGGTTTAGCACGCGAGAACGGGGGAGCCAGCTTATTTGCATCGGTGAAAGTTGTAGTTTGGTGACCGAGAGAAGTGAAGAGGCCGCAATACTGGCGCGGCCAAATATAAACAACGTCATTCGGCCTATTGTAATAGATATCGACGGAGAGAAAGCCTCGTTTTGTTGGCTGGGAAGAAGCGTGTGAGATAGTAGGTTTCTTCTAGCAAGCCAGGACACTTAACAGCAAATCCAAGCGCTAGTTAGGACAGCTCCCTTTTTTAGTACGCGTTTGATAATTACACTGATATTGCTGTTACATATTATATTACACGAAGGTAGCCTATTTGACTTATGGTTTGGTCAGTGTGGTGTAGGTTTGGTCATGGTTAAGCTTGGATTTGATAACACTTTGACAATTAGGTGCTCTTAGACATCAAGGCGGTGGTATGTTTGTGCTTTGACACCATGCAAGCTATGTCTTGCGAATATATAAGGTAGGTATGACCTACTAACAAATTCATGCTAAAGCCTGTTGGTGGTTCGTTGGTCGAGTTAAAGGGTATCACGTGAGACAAATCTACCCTAATGTTCATGTACCTGGGTACCTAATGTAGTACCTACCTAGGTTCAACGCAACCGGTTACGTAAGCACTTCATAGGCAGTTGTCGCGACTGACAAGGAACTTTAAACCATTCGTCTTTTATCTTTTTGCTAAGAGTTTAGGTATTCTTGACTTACAGGATATGGTTTAAGACAGCTTATATAAATCTTCCTTTCAAATAACTGGACAATTGAAAATGGCGCCTCAGAAGCGCAAAAGACCGCACGACGCCGAACCGGAGTTACCGCGTCGCGCGACCAGACAACATCCTGCGCCCAATAGCGATGAACATCTACTACGAAGCGGTCGTGTACGTGCCGGTTCGATCAAAAAGGCTCAAATGTTATCAAATACCGAGAAAATATTGGAAAAAAACGGGGAAGTCAAGAAGAGAGCAGGGAGGCCACCCAATAAACAAGAGAGCACCACAGCGACTAGGCACGTTGTGGCGGATAATGTATCAAAAGAAAATATACAACCTAATAATAGTGATGAGGGAGAAGATGAAGCGCAATACTATGATAGAATAAATGAGCCGATTAATTCTCTGGGGCATTCACAGCATGAAGAAAAGAAAGAAAAGAAAGCGACGACGAGACGGCCGACTACAGGCTCATCCCCTCCACAAACCAAACTTCTGCCCCCCAAGCCGCCATTACAGCGAAAGCAACAGCAAAAGCAACCTCAGCAACCGCAGATTCCAAATCAAACAAATACACACACGAAACCACTCGTGACATCGACGCCAAAGCGCCCTACTACCTCGGACAAGTTGTTAAAGCCTCCCCCCACACCGCGCTCAGATCGCAACATCGATAAGGTCGTGTTAGGTAATATCTGCTTCAAGGCGTGGTACCCCTCGTACTATGGCAAGGAGGTGCTAGGGGACATATCGAATAGTACCAATCCGGGCGGCAAGGATGGCAGAGATGGCGGCGGGAAGATGGGAGGCAGGATAGGCGGTAGCAAGAGACAACCACCGCCTATGCTCGAACGCTTGTATGTCTGCCCGTGCTGCTTCAAGTATAGTAGAGAGTTGGTCGCGTGGTGGGAACATGTTAGGTGCTGCGAGAAGACGTTCGAGATGCCTGGGCGGAGGGTGTATAAACACCCCAAGGGTTTAAGGACGCGGACGGTGAAGGTCCCTTCGGCATTCTCGAGTGTTACTACGGCTACAACTGCGGAGGTAGTTGGCAAGGGTAAGGGGAGGAAGAAGAGCGACGGAGGCGCAGGCGTGCCGAAGGTAGAAGAAGTTATTAGCGATGACGGCGAGTGGAGCGTGTGGGAGGTTGACGGGGAGAAAGATAGGGTACGCCATCATTTCCTTCAAGCTTCGAGTTTGTCACGACTTGATGCTAACCATTTAATAGCTGTTCTGTCAGAATCTATCCCTGTTCGCGAAGCTATTCCTAGATAACAAATCGGTCTTCTTCGACGTGACGGGGTTCAACTACTTTCTTCTCGTCTATACGCCCCCACCAACTCCCGATCCACAACCGTCTCCTTCTCTCGCTCCTACGTCTACCGATATAATTCCAAACTCTCAACCATCTACAACTATTTCTAGTACTTCCCAACATACTCCAACGTCGCAGACGAGACCGCAGGTAGTAGGCTTCTTCTCAAAGGAGAAACTGTCCTGGGATAACAATAATCTGGCGTGCATCCTGGTGTTCCCACCATGGCAACGCAAGGGTCTGGGCGCCCTACTCATGGGTGTATCGTACGAAATCTCCCGGCGCGAGTGTATTCTAGGCGGGCCTGAGAAACCTATATCCGAACTTGGTAGGAAGGGGTACAAGCGATTCTGGGCAGGCGAGATTGCGCGGTGGCTTCTGGAGCTTAAAATACCGGAGGGACAAGGGGAAGATGATACAGAAGGTGAAGGGGAGACGTTAATCACCGTCAAGGAAGTCTCCAGGGCCACGTGGATCGTGCCCGAGGACTGTCTCGCCGTGCTTCGAGAGATGGGCGTTGTAGAAGATGCAGGTCCTAGTTCCACTGAGACAGCCGCTGCTAACGGGTCAACCGAACGGCGTGGCGGTAGCGTCAGCGACGGAGATGTTGAAATAGAAGAGGCGAAGACGGCTCCCCGCGTAAGGCTCGATAGGGAAGCTGTCAGGCTCTGGGTCGGCGCGAACAAGATCGACCTTACTAAGACGTGCAACCCGGATGGCTTCGTCGAGGGGTACGCGGTTAGGGAGGGAGAGAGCGAGGAAGTGGGTGAAGAGTAGTAGAGTAATGGAGAGACAGAAAAGTTGGATGGAAATATATAAGATACCCCTGTGCTTTAGGTTTTGAATGTATAATAGCTGAATATTGAATATTCGAATGCTAAAGTTATTCTGATGGTGTTTACGCATTCGTGTTTTTATAGTATCAGGCCGTTGCAATATGAACACGCCATGGCCTAGATTGTTCACATGCCCGCGGTGAGCGGTTTCGCTTTGAGGGGACGTTATGTAGTTCTTCTCTGTTGCTATACCTAGGTACCTATACTAGTAGATATTCCTAACTACTATATGTATGCCCAAGGTATTCTCATTCTGGTTGGGATTCTGCACTGCTGTATCATTATAATGAGAGGGGCAGATAGATTTATCCCACTCGCTTTGGTACCTGTATCTGAATAGGCTTTTCCCAGGAGAAATAAGCCTTCATGGTAGTGACACAGAGCACTTGGTCATCAGACTCATCGGTGTCACGTAAGGGTGGGAGTGAGCTGGGAGACCCCTTCAAGGGCCCCTTTGTCGGACATACATCGAAAGAACAATACCGAACCAAATCACCAGTTCCAGGGACATCCTATATGTGCTACATCTAAGCTAACACAACACCACACCATCCAAATGAAACAACTCATCACAACAGCAACAGAACACCGATCTTAAAATACTGAAATTCTATCTATATCGAGAAGAGGAATACTGTTTTTATGATTTGCTAAAATATGCCATAAGAAGTGAAAGATACCCAAACGAAACTCGAGACCGAACCAAAAAGGGAATATATAACTATATAAACGACCGATTCATGCACCCATTCAATCATATTTTTTTGGAAAAGACCGCCCATTCATATCGCCTGCCTGATTACTCGCTCGCTCGCTCATTTCTGTCATGGAGAGGGGGGGGAAAAACAGGAAAAGGAAAAAAGGAAAAAGAAAAAGACCGCCCAATGTTGTGCCGTAGACATATGCTGTTGTACCTACCTAGGTATGTACCTATGCTGTCCCACATGTAACCAGTAGAAGAAATTTCAAAAGCCCATGCTCGTATGCAGATGTGTGTGTCCATGAGGCATCCTACTTTCATATCGTAATCATTTCCGATGTCGTATCGTTTGTTTTAATTTCTGTCGTGTGGAATGTTCATGAGATAGGTCGTTTGTGTGTGTGTGTGTGTGTGTGTTAGATAATAAAGGTGGGTGGAAAGAAAGATGTGGTTTAAAGTAGCAAGGAGATCCCTGCCACAGGGGAGACAAGCATGCGGGTCGTCCATCTATTTAACCTCGGATCCGTACAACGGCCTGCGTTTGCCGTCAAACTCATTAACAACTCTTCGAAAGCGGCCCACCATCGACGGAGTCCCGTGCGGCGCGTGGCGGTGCGTGCGCTTGGTATACCCTTCGTCGCCAACGCAGCTGATGCTGTCGTCGGGCGCGATACTCTCCACGTCGTCGTCGTCATCCCAGCCGGTGCGGCTCTCGGGGAGATCGAGATCTCGCGCCGAAACCCGGCTGTGCGACCGTGTGGGAGGGCGTGCCGTGCTGACGGGTCGCTTGCTGCGCGTCGAGACGTACGTCTCGGCCTGAGTCGGCCGGGGAGCTCTATGCTTAGAGCTGCTGCGACCGCGGTATTCGGACTCCGCGGCGTATTTGGATGGCGTTGCGGTGTGCCTTGATGGGGCTGCCGAGTACTTCGACGGCGCGTGACTGCGACGGTCATCTTCGCCCACCTGGCTGCGGTACTCCCTGTCCATTAGGAGCTTTTGTTCGTACTTGGTACCGGCATTGCTTATGTACTCTACGTCGGCGGTCATGGCCGGCCGCCTTGTGGAGCCAGCCTCGCTGAGGCGACGAGATCGGCTGGCTGTGGTATAGTGGCCTGAGTATCGGCTCGCGCGGTCGTCGAGGTCCTCTACTGCCCTACTCCTTGCAGGAGCCTCAATCTGGGCATACCGTGCTCCGTAGCTAAGCGGTGGATACTTCTTGTCCTCAATGTACCTAGGTTGAACATTCGGCTGCGGGTCTGAATAAGATGCGCGCCGTTGTAATGCGGTTTCGTATTCTTGACGCGGGGTAGCACGCTGACGGCCGTTGCTCATAAAGGCATAGGTTAAAGCGCTACCTACGGCAACACCAACGGCTGCAGCCCCGAGGACCGTGCCCATGCCGGTGCCAGCCCCAGCCCCAGCCCCAGCGCCAAACCCCTCGGATGTCTCACGCCGCGGCGGTTCCATAGCGGAAGTAGTGGCACTCCGCTTCATCATGGCCCGAGGTTCTCGTGAGGGAATGGAAGCGCTGGAATTTGCACGTGCTAGGCTGGAACGATATCCGGCGGAGCAGACAGCCTCTATTTTGTTTCCGTCAAAGTCGGTGACCTCTACGCGGCCCTCGTCGAACGTGTCGATTTGTATATCGGGTTCCGCTCGTAAGGCAGCGGTTCGAAAAGCAGATACAACCGAGGGTGATTGGGCGGAAAGGATTACGCGAGATGGTCTTAGATGTTGGCCAGGAGCAAGCCTCTTAACTTCTAAGACCGGAGCGCCGGAAGTACTGTCACCGAAGACTATGGACGAAGCGTTGGCGGAGATATACCGGAGTTTGAGCGGTTGGACGATAGCGGCATAGAAGGAGGCCGAAGAGGGGAGGTCCCTAACCTGAACCGGCTGCATACCTAAGGCACTCTTGGATGTATAATGCTGGCAATATTGGAAGAATGATAGGTACTGGGTGATATAGAACTTTCGAAGAAGAGAAAGAACAAAATGTTATTGACTTGTATAGTCGAGAATCCAGAGACGGTGATGAATGGTTGGAGGCAAGGCACCATAAGGCACCAGATACGCAGCTACACGTGTAACACACCGGGGTATGCAGCAGATACTAAGGGGTAAAATATGGTCCAAGCTCCCCGGGGGTATCGTGTACACGTAGCTGGCTGGCTGGGGTAGAATTTTCGACAGGATTACTTCGTACCGACACATGTAGATAATGTCATGGGTTAAGATGTAAGAATCAATCGAGATGTATGATAGTTGATGTCTTATTTATTTCATCATTCGTAACCATCCTATTGAGATGAAAGTTGAAACAATATCCAATCGAATGAAAAAGCCAACTGATGATTTTCAAGAAAATTGAATACACTTGACAGGTTGGTTGCATATGGAATAGTATGTATTGGCGTGTACAAGAAAGACTACCTACATGTATGTAATAAAGATGGTGTAAGTCTGAATCGGTACATACTGGTAACTAGTTCATAAATCATGTGACTTGCTTACCGCCGAATTGGATAAAGTACTTTAGTACCTCAGACCGCAAGATATTCGGAAAATTGGCGGTCCCGATAGACCAGCGCATCACACAACAGGTCACATGAATGAAAAAAAAAAAAATTTGCGCCATCTCGCTTCAAGACCCAAACATTATCCATTAGGTACATATCTCGATATAGAATTTCAACGATCAATTAACTGATAATTTCTGTTCATATTAGTACTTACCAATTAGTCAAACCCACCCCTTTTTACTAGATTTAGAATAAACAGGTAACTGGTACTTTAGAACTCGATGTTACATACTCAATAGGAAATACTTCATCCCAAGGCAATGAGGCTTAAAAGGCGCACCTTGCAGTACCGGCGTCCCGGGAACCTGAGTGGCTCGAAAAAAGTTTTCGCATTGAGCGACCCACACAGCCTCACATTCCAATGTATTCCCTCTCTCCCCAAAGAAATCCTTCCGGGAAATTCCCAACGGAAATTGGATGCATACCACACACAGGTACATAGCTGCAGGCATACGCTGCGCTGTAGGGGGTGGGTGGTAAAAAGCCAGTATCTAGAAAAGCCGGTACGGTACCTTTCAAGCGGTGATCGGTATTAATCCTGGTGCCCCGAGTAAGCGTTCCTATTGGCCACTGGGCCAAAAAGAAATAAAAAAAGTTAGATCGAAGGTCGAGCTGCAAGCAAGCAAGCAAGCAAGCAAGGAAGGTTAGGTAATCGGGCGGGATGCCGTTCGGTACAGTTTTGCTGCGGTCGGGAAGCTTCAGCGTCGCAGCGTCGTAGCGTCGATAGGTAGTTGACCCGGTTGGCTTAGGTGAGCTCATGTACCTGTAGAAGCTGCACTAACAAACTTAAAACAACCGAGGGAAAGAAGAAATTGACCCTTCCTAGGTAGATCTTTAGCAAGTGTCGGAGACCAAAAGAAATCTTTTGCAAAGCTCCTTCCTCCCGGAATCCGAGGGTGCTTCGCGCCTTTTATCCTTTCCGTCCCGACTCTTTCCTGTTTGCTGTGCTCCCTCCATGCTCCACCCATGTGCTACTTGAGGTCTCAGGTATTGACGTTGATGACATGCAGTGGAGCTTGGGGGGGTGGGGGTCACTTCTAGGTACCGTAAATCTCTTTCGTTACCCGAATTTTCTTTTTCTTTTTCTTATGTAGGACATGTACAAGGAGGTTTTACAAAATGCCATTCGAGAATTTCAGATGGTCAAGGAATTATATTTCAGTGAAGATAACCATATACACCTAATATGCATAACGGACCTGTTCAACCTGAAAATAATGGTAAAAAGACTTGCAAGGAAGTCCTTGATCATAAAATCCGCCAAGGGGTAATGAAAAAAAAAAAAAAAAAAAAAAAAAAAGCCTCAAGCTTTTTTGATAAAATGTGTCCGGGATGCCGGTATAGGATGACCCGGTATTGCCCGAAAGGTCTTGCTTTGTTTAACCCAACCGTCAAAAATAATCAACAGCCTTGTCCTGATCGGGTAGTCTTCTACTACACAGTAGAAAAAAGAAAATGTGAACAAGTTTACCTAGATCAGTTCTTAGGTTAAGCCGTCCCACTTCTCAATCCACTCGCCCTGTGGGTTTCGAGTCGTGGTAGTCTTTTAGTTACCATACCTACCTGAACAGCTGAAGGTACTTCTGTTCTCAAGAAACTCCCTAAGGAACCGACCTTCATGCCAGCTGTTGCACTGTGTCCCCCTAAGGTACCCAGCTGCTAACTAGCAACCAAGCAACCAAGTAACCAAGTAACCGCCAACCCGGACGATTCTGTTCCTCTCGTTTCTTCCGAAGCTCTCCCTTCCTTTTCTTCCTTTCCCACTCACACACCAGTCAGCAAGCTCAATTTTTTTTCTCCTTCGACGATTTGGACCAGCTCCTCCCTCCCATCTTCTTTTCATCAGTCATCTTTGGTCTTTGTAACCAACGCCTCTCCCCTCCATCTCACATCCACGTCTATCACAATGGCCTCCGCTCGCGTTGTCGCCTCCAGGCTCGCCTCCTCCATGGGCACCAAGGTCGCTCGACCTGCCATGCGAGCTCAATTGACCAGCGTTGCTGCTAAGCGAACCATCAGTATGTTTAAACATTTAATTTAATTGATTGATACCCGATGAGGTATCAAAAATATCATAATGCCCCCAATTGATACTTCAATTGTGGCGTGAAAATTTTTTCGTTTGTTATTTGTGCGCTTGCTAACAAGTGTTAACCTCAGGCAATGCTACTCCCTTCCAGGCCGTCAAGCGCCAGCAAGCCTCCAAGATCCTGAGCGCCACTACCCGCCAGGTTTTCCAGCAGACTCCCCGCCGAGCTTACTCCTCTGAGATCGCCCAGGCCATGGTCGAGGTCTCCAAGAACTTGGGTATGGGTTCCGCCGCCATCGGTCTGACCGGTGCTGGTATCGGTATCGGTCTCGTCTTCGCTGCTCTCCTTAACGGTGTTGCCCGCAACCCCGCTCTCCGCGGCCAGCTCTTCTCTTACGCCATTCTGGGTTTCGCTTTCGTCGAAGCCATCGGTCTTTTCGACCTCATGGTTGCTCTCATGGCCAAGTTCGTACGTAATATCCGAAAATCCCTCAATAATTTTTTTTGTCTTTAAACAATACTAACATATGGGAAACAGACTTAAGCAACTTAACCTCCATACTTACGGAGGCTGGGGTTCGCACTACGGTCTGGAACGTGTGAATGAGCAAATTCGGAGTGAGGGGTACACCGCGATGGTTTCGTGCCTTCACCGTGTTCAATAGGAGAACCAGCATTAGAGTAATTAGAGGTCCATAGACTCCCGTGGATAGGGGAAAAAACCTAGGGGAGGGTTTGCATTGCATTGAGGCATGTAACGATGGGAGAAAACTAAGGCCACCTCTGGTTGGCGTCTGTAAAATACAACCATCATCTTCACCAGCATCGCCGAGGCTTCCCTTTTTTTGTTTTGTTTCTTGTTTTTATGCCTGATGACGAGAAACGAATTCGTGAACTGTCCCAGATGGGCTAATCAAGAAGAAATTCCACTCACCAATTATCATGATATTTTGCCTATATCGTGATATGCTTATAAGAAATATCCGTAGCATACTCGTGTAGCAGGGCTCCTGGTCACTTGACCATCCCCACGATTTGCGATTTGCGCGGTTTTCCCGCTTAAGATCTGGTCCACCGAATTCGCTTGATTCCCTGGCCAGGGCCAAGACACGATTGTATCTGCATGTCGACTAGCTTCTGCACAACTTTGTACAGATTGTGCAACACATCCCGTTAAGCCGTACAATGACCCACTTAGACGGTTCGGTTTGCCATCTTCTAGCTGTCTTCGCATCGATAAAACCCCCACCATGTCTCGTCTGCCTCTCGAAGCTGCCAATCATGAAGAACAATTGGGTGCCATGTGGACTCTCTGGCTGGGGAATAAAAAGGGAGCGGAGTCGACTAGCCTTTCTTTGTCTGGTCTGGGGGGGATGACGAGAGTACTGTACGTTGCCGAGTAGAATAATAGATAATTAGCTGTTTGGACTAGCTGCTTCGGGTAGGTATCAAGTAATGAGGTCAGATCGATGGCTTGATAAGAACTTGATAGGCGGCTAGGTTCGTTAGGGTTAAGGTTAGAGTTTAACTTGAAGTTTCGTTGTTCTGATTGTGGACCGATCCGAGGTGCTAACAGGGAAGGAGGCCCTGATAATGACTGAAGGTACTGTGTATATGTATTAGTTGATCCCCGATGTTGCTGCTGACAATACCCTCCTAGTATCGTTTCCTTTTACAAGATGTTTTTTTTTTTTTTTTTTTTGCTTTTGAACTAATAGCCGCCCTTGACTATTGGACGTATTCGAAGATATCCTCCTCGACTATGATGAATGTCCAAATGTCTTTCTCGAGATAGGAAACAATGGCCGGCCTGGTATCCTCGTTATTCTCTTTTACCGCAACGGATACTACCAACAAGTTAATGCGGCTCGTGGCTCTGATATATGGGATAACAATGAAAAGAGGGACAAGAGCATGATATTATGCACCGATAGTACAATGAAAATGCGTAGTTGACGGGCTCATCCAGGCACCATCCAAAGAAAAGAAAATATCAACGAAGACCACATTATGACTTCTCGACAACAACTTCGAGGAAGTAGGCAACAATGTTGTATCGCTGGTTGGACACGCTGAGCCTATAGCCCGCCACAAGTCAATCCAAGGAGTTGCCCTCGAGGCTTCCGGCTTATTCTCCCTACGGAGATAATCCGGGCAGAACCTGTAAAGATTGCTGCAACTTAGGGTTGAATATCCGAATTGCCCAATTGCATCAGGGATTGGCTTGCAGGGGTTCATTAGAAGCGACAGCAACCGGAGAGGCCTTGACGCTGTGTGATCGAAGTAGCTACCGATGGTCTTGGAGCATGCTTGTTACGTGATGCAAGTTGATCTTGTTCTGGTCATCACCCCTTAATATTTCCCCGAGCATCGAATATCAATATTGGGCTCCCACATAACCTATATTGGGTGGCATGCTCATTAAATTATGGGCTTTGCTTTGGTTGATGTCGCTTCATCTTGGGCTTGAAGATCAAGAATAAGAGGTCATTGTATCGCCGTTCCAGGCCTATTTACGATATAGGGATGGTGGATTTGGTGTCATGTTGCTACCGTGGACTGTCGGAACGTCCGACTGGAATCGGCATCAAGACATTCTGCCTGGTGTTGAGCAGCGTCTCCACAATGCATCGGTTCGTGCCAACGCCTCAGCTTAGGTATTTCGGTTCTACCTGGGGCCTTATCATACTCTTGAAGGACCCGAACAAAAAGCACCGGGAGTACCACTCGATTCTCGGCGGTGCTGAAAGATGTCAATGGCAGATTTTCGCCTAGGACATTGTTATTTGGAAGAGCCAATACGGGTTCGAGTTGTATGTCGCCCAGAGTCGATTGTTCGCTTTATACGGATTGAGGATACGTTTTTAGGTATAAGAGATAAGCAACAAGCTGGAAAGAAAATACCGCATTCTAACAACTATCACGCAGGGGAGTAGTTCCAAGAGAAGATATTATGGGCTTATAAATCACGGATACAAATGAGCGGTCGGCTCTGAGTGCTAAGGATTCACCCCTGACGGCGCCTTTTAACAATTTAGTGTTTTTAATACGAAAATGAAGGTCAGCAAGAAGCAAACGATGAAGTCGACTTCTCGGGTGAGGTCAAAATAAGAATTATAAAGGGAGTTTGGTTGTGGTCGACGCACTTCAGGTGTTCGAGTGGCATGTTTCTCTACTCCTTTTCCCCTCACAAATCACATGACAACCTTCCTCTTCAATGTAGACCAATACTACCCCAGACTTTTCCCCCAGGCCAAACCCCGGACTTTATTACTTCCCCGCCTTTCTTATTCATTCATCTTACGCCGCTATGCCTTATTTATCCATCATTCGACGATCGAGGTAGGAGTCCATGGTACGAATTCGTCAGCTCGCTACGTGCGTACATTAATAGCTAAGGATAAGCAGGAGGTGCGAGGGAAGCGCAGGCCAACCATAATCGACCACATTGTTGCTCTGAAGGGTTCTGAGGACCGTGCTTGTTTGCGTTTAATTGCATCCGTTTCGTAACCTCGCGCTTCCACGAAACACGAAGTCAAACCGTATCATAATGTCAATATCGAACGCAGCTCTTCGAGGTCAAAGACTTACTACATCGTCATTCGCCAAATCTAAGCAGGTTGTCATATTCAAGTCACGTTCAAGTAGGAACTAACGAGGTCGGATATCGAAATAAATGCCGTCTTGTTAGATTGGGGAGTATGCGGGAAAATACCTCTAAAATAGGGCTCACGATGACTAGCTATTTATCCATCCTCCCAACCATTTTGCAGACCTAGGTCTGAATCGATGTGGTTCATATGCTACAAATTATTTCGTGCCAACGTATCTCTAACCTCGAGCGATATAGTCGATGGCGCGGCCCTAAACCCCCCTAATATACATCGTCAGTTCAAGTACGCTTTTCAACTACAAGAAACCTTCCTCGCCGTCTAACCTAGGACCGACTTACCTAACGAGCCATTACCATACCCGGACTTAAAAACACTATGAAAGTGGCCACCACGGATCGGTAGGGTGATGAGGGTGAATAAAGTAATCACGGTCCGGAGGGAAGTTGGCCGGGTTCGGGAGATTCTCGTCAATTTCGCCTGGGATAGCTGTACCCCATCCCAAAGACTCATCACCACCGAACTCGCGTTCATCTTCCCAATCCTGGTTGCTCAGCCAACCGTATCGCTCATCGTAGGAATCATACCCCTCGTCGTGGTATCCCGGAGTCCATCCGTCGGAATCGGAGTCCCAATAGCACCGGAGGTCCCAGTTGTACAGTTTGTTGTTTACCCTTTCAACCACGATCGGGAACCACCACCAAGAGTATGTGTTCGCTGTGACTAATTGGCTATTTTGAAGCCATATTTTCAAGCTCTCCTCTTCGGAGTCGTAATAGTAGGCACGTATTTCACGTGAGCCGTAACTCGGAGGACTATGTAACTCGTAACTCATAGGAAAAAGAACGTCCCGGCCGTTTAGAGTGGCTTGGATAGGGATGGTGATATCGTCGCGCTGTTGCGAAGGGGATTGCTGGTATCCTTGATTGGATTCCTCATCGTGATCTCGAGCAAGCCGACTCGAAATCTCTTCGTCCATGTTGTCGACGTCAACGTTTGGAAGGTCACCCTCTTGGTCGCTGTTGCTCCACACAGGATGTAAGCCGTCCTCGAACCAGTCAATATCATAATAAATAATTCTCGACATGGTAAGTATGACCTACAATGATATCCTATATCGCGACCTTGGCACTGGCGTCAGCGATGGATCTGGTACCTGTCCTTCTCTGCGAAATCCACTTTATCTGCCCTGGATACCTGTGTTAAGGATTGCTCTAATGCTCACAGGCGGGATTATTGTACACCATACAGGGAAGTGCTAACTCGGAGTAGTCAAAGCAAAGTAGAGCGGGATTTGTAAATTATTTAAGAGGAATGAAGAAGCTGAGGGCGACGTGACGTGGAAGTAAGTCGCGTCGTGAAATACGCACCTGGGTAGGTCAGTTATCTTTATGTGAATTTAGAAGTGTAGAGTCGGGTAAGTGTTACCTTGATAAAGGGTATAAAGCGGTATTCAGACGGCTGACTATGTGGTCTAGTCTAGAGGGGGAAAAGAAGTGTCTCGAGCTGGGCTAAGAATTACGTTGCGTTGGCCACTACCTACCTACCTATACTTAATCGTATATTTATTGTGGACGGTGCATAGTACAATTCGAAAATCTATGTACTAAGATATAGTTACCGGCGTGACAATGCCTACCTAGCAACAAACGGTTTGTGATTACTGAGGAATCAATTTCTACAACAATGCCTTTTCAGGCCGCCTCTAAACATATCGGCTCTTGTGCTTGCAAGGCAACTGGGGCTTCCTTTACAAATAATAGGCATGTAATATTACATGTTGCTGAAACCTAGTTCCTTTGTATAAGGTAATTACTAGGCCGTGAAAAAGAACCCTCTCGCTTCTGTCCTTGGACTCTTGCGACTTGGACCCATTTGAGGCGAGGCCATTTTGATGCCTTTCTGAGGAATTCGTGCCTGCTATAGATTCCATCGCCATCTATTTGGTAGTACCCCAGTGTAGAGTAGACGAACTCTGTTAGTTACCTATCTTTAGTATGCTACGCTTGGGAAAGGGGTGCATGGGTGGCGCTCTTACACTGAATCAACGGGGAGGGGGGCCAACTCTTCGAGATGTAGACATAAACACCGCATAGCCAGATAGAAGGAGCACTTATTGACAGTACAGCTTGCTTTGAATATACTTTCTGGATAGTAGTCATTAAACAGGTTTCCATAGCCATATACATTATACATCACCCACGAACCCAAGCCTAGTACCTTTTCTATACTCCCGAAAATGCCTGACTAACCTATAGCGGCGCCATAGCAGCTGAATATTGCCAATAATCCCTACCCGCTTCTATTCTCTAAGAGACTCTAGCAAACGAATCAAATCACCACCTCAAGCAATGCCGAGTTTCCAGAAAGTCTCAATGTTAGCGTACGTAGCCTCGTCCACGTACTCGTGTGGCGGACGCAGCGTCACGCTGTCGCCGTGGATCTCAGCCACAGCGCCGTTGATCTTGGGGTCCCCGATGAGCTGCGCGATGCCTTTGATGAGCGTCTCCTGCGGCGTGACGATCATCTCCTCGAATAAGGCTTTGGATGGAGCGATACCGCTTTCTGTATTGTTTTGTTAGCCCAGTCGACGACATTCTGATGATAGGTGTAGCTCTGGGAAAGCCGGAAGAAGCTAGGATGGGAGAGTAGAGAAGGGATGCTCTTACCGAGGACTGCGGGTGCTAGTGCGTTGATGCGGATGTTAACGCGCTCGAGAACCCTTGCTAGGGATCGAACGAGCCCGATAACGCCGGCTTTTGAGGCAGCGTACATAGGAGCTACGGGGAATGGGTATAGGCCCGCATTTGAAGAGGTGCAGATGATGGTACCCCGTGATCCTGTTGTGGGATCTGGCTTGTTCTTCCTAATGTAGTGTGCTGCAAGTTTGACGGCTGCCGTAGTAGTTAGTAAAAGCGCAGCTATTCGCACGAGGACCGATGAAACTCACTGTATATCACACCCGTAAGATTTACGTCCAGCGTCCTGAGTCTTGGCTGCGACGGCTCCTCCTCGTCGACGAGCGTCAGACTGCTAACACCTTGTTCCGAGATGCCAGCGTTGGCCATGACGATGTCGACGGCGCCGCGCTGCTGGTAGACCTCCCTAAACGCCGTGTCTAGGTCCGACCACGACGTGACGTCTACGCGCTTGAAGTTGATAGTTGATTGCGGATACTCTGATCCTGTGTCGGTCACCACCTTGTGGCCTAAGGAGGTGTTGACGTCAAAAATACTGACGGCATAACCTAGAGAAGCAAAGTACTTTGTCATCGCGGCTCCGAGCCCGCTCGAGCCGCCGGTCACGATGACACTTAGCGGTCGGGGTTGTGTTGAGTTGCCGTTCATTGTAGTTTTTGTAAGTGTACCTAGGTTTGGTGTAAGTCAATTTTGGTCGATATATTCCGAGGAAACTTGTATGATGTTTCTCCGATACTGTGACTGAGTGTTTATGAGGATGGTGCAAGGTATTTATGTTATCGAGACTAGTTAACGTCTTGTATATATAAGATGAAGTAAGGACCTAGGTCAAGTAGTCGACGAAGGAAGCGGGGAATATATAGGTGCCAGCATAGTACAGACTTTTCGAGTCTGATTGGATAAATTCCGTACATTGCTCCTTAACAAGCAACGTACCAAGCCATCGTTGAACCCCGACTTGCCAAAATCGATGGAAGAAGGTATGTACAGTAGTGTTTTGCACTTCAGAGGGGATAGCCTGATATACAGGCTACTGAACTCGGCAGTTGGTCACCCTATGAGTGACCCTATGAGCGGGGTACGGCGTCAGGAGATTCCCGTTTTGAAGGACTTGGTATCGTCATGTAATGGATTAGACGGCTTTTTAAAGCGAAGTTTACCTCTTGAATTGATATTAAAACTGCATAGGTACCTACACCTAATTTAATACTTGAAATTTTTGAAAACTTGCTTCCTTTTCGTTCATCTTCTAAGCTCTGTAAAACTTAAAACTTACCCCGTCTTGCATGTCAACTTCTATAAAATATCACAATGGCTTTATGCAGAAACTGTTCCGAACTCGGTTCAGCCGAGTTGCAGGCGACTTCCGACTATTTGCTTCGTATAGTCGACGCAGGCTGGATATTGAATACATGTCGGATTGACTGGAGGGAGGAAGTCCTGGTTCACCAAGGGCCACAATTGAGACGATTTCGGCATATGGAAGACTGAATAGGGATACATGGATATTTTGATATTTTGGTATTTTGATATAAACTATAGTTATGGTTATGGCTTCACTAAAACACCGTGGCTATCCTCTCAATCGCTAAGAAATGTTAGGAGTCTTGGGTATCCTTCTTAGGAACTGTTCTTTTGGTTAGCCTACCTACGGAGCTGGAACAGCGAATATGCTCTCTGGTCGGTTCTTGGCGGAACGTGCTTAGGGCCGGTGCTTACCTCGGTTCTTCTCCCACTGCTTCGGCATTCCCTTGTAGTGCGTGGGCAAATGTCTGGTCGGTCTCGACTGCGAAGTGGAGCTGGAATCGGACGTGGCGGCATTCTCCGTCTTGTTGTCGCCGGAGTCCGTTTGCGTTGTATTCTCCGAGACTGGGTCCACCTTCTTGGTCTCCTCTCCGGAAGCGAGTACGGTATTATCTTGTGACTTATTATCGGCCATTTTCTGTGTAAGTTGTGTAAGTTGGGAAGCGGATGTGGACAGATGATTATTGTAAGTTGATGAAAATGTAATGGGATGTTCTGAGTAAAAAGAAAGTAGTGGTCTAATTGTCGGTCGGTCCCCGATAAAAATAACATCCGAATCGAATAATCAGGTGATTGATCGGCCACTGCAACTCGTAATTCGTAATACACAGGTGACGTCATGGTGTATTACATATGTAGGTACCTACCTAGGTAGGTACATGTAATGTACCTCTAACATGGGAGGTACCTATGTACATCTACATACATACCTACCTAGGTACAACCTTCCCAACTTCATCCTACAAATGTATTTTTCTTGCTTCAAGTCAACTCATCTCTCATGTAAGGTATTTATTTGCTTTTTACAGCAAAGGGCTTCTTATTAATTAAGGCTTTTCGGATTGCCCTTAGCAACTAAAAAAACCCCTCCAGATTTCAGAGGGCGCACAAACCATTAATATCGCTATCTTGAAATCTTGAGAACCTCCGAAAAAAATCTCACTTTAGCGCGTCTTGAATCTTTGTATCGCTCGCGTCTACCGCATGTTAGTTCGTGTTATATTCCCTTTTAAATATATGTGGCATTTATCGCCCTTTGCTGTTTCGACGACTTCGGCCGAGGCTATGTAGCCCGGCCGCCACCAACATCTCTCGAATATGGTCACGTCCGCAGTCTCACATCTCCTTTTTTTACGTCGAGGACGGTCTATCGACAATATGGCTCAAGAAACCGCCAGCCACAGTCCAAAGTCTTACATGCAGGGGTATACGGCGGTATAATTATATCGATTGGCTTGCTGGTGACAGATACATCCCTAAGCCCTGACGAGAGAACACATTTCGCTGTCCAGACTATACTTCGACGGAAAGTGAAAAAGGGGGTTAGTTATAATACACTACCTACTTACCTAGGTACCTTAGGTAGTTACCTCTATGGTAGGCAATTCTATGATTTTACTATTAGCTAGGCGTAACTAATTAAAACAACCGCACACGCTGCAAGGAACATTGTTCATAAGGTTCTTGTACCCTAGCTTATTGCCGCAAGCGTAGCATTCTGGTCCTGATTGCAAAGCCTCCATGCCTTTCGACTTTTTTCTTGTGCTGTGTGCCGTGCGTTCACCCTTCTTCGGGCTGACCTTCCATTCCTTGCCTTCCTCATACCAAAACTCCTCCAGAGTACACGCCCCGTCGCCGTTGACCTTCTGGGTGTTCCTTCTGACTTTTCGCGGATTATGACCTACCTCTTGCTCGTCTTCCTCTTGTAGAAGACCATCTGAGGTTGATAGGTCCTGCTGTGGGTTACAAGGTTTGTTGGGCGCCGGCATAGCAGGCATGGAGAACTTACGCGGCGTGGGGGGATACAGAGCGTCCATGCCAGGGGCGTGTTCTATCTCCAACGGTGTCACAAACGCAGGAAGGTCCAATTGCTGTGAGGAAGACGCATCGTAAGCCGGTTGTCCGTCGTCGTTAATTGATTGTTTACCGCCAGTCGACCGTAAATAGTCTGAAATCAATTCCATCTCGACATCCCTATCAAAATTCTCCGAAGTTGACATCTTGAATCGTAAGGTATTACTTAATGCCTTCTTAGAACCCTTGTTAACCTACCTCGGATAAATAGTTTTTTCGAGATAATCAGATGTGAAAATGCTTGCAATCTTGGAACTTGGATTGCTGATGATCAAGGGGAGATCGTCTAAAATACAGAATAGTATGGCGCAATACCTAAAAGCTACCCCTGAGCTGGATACACTCCGCCTTTGTCTAAATAGATGACTGATTCATAACATTTGAAATTGTACAATGAACGACCCTCTAAACAATGTAGTTATCAAAGGCGTTGTAATAAGTCAATATCACGGTTCGCAAATCATTATGCTGTCAGGTAAACGGTTTCTTTCTTCTATTGCGTCTAGGTTAGTATGTTAGTGGTAAGTAGCTACCTAACTAACCTAAATAGTTTTAATAAATGAAATTATTGTATAGGCTGTTGTCTTTCAAGATAAATTATGTACTAGTCTAGATTAGGCACATCCCGGACCCTTTCATAGGGTAAGGGGATGCATTTTAATAGTAATATATATTCTATACATTGTATCTTACCATATACATCATTAGTTGTTACTGTTAAATACGATGATGGTGCTTGGGAACACATTAACGTTTTGTGAATAGTCCGTGAGCTTGGTAGTATCCCTATAAACCATCCCATAAGCACCAACAGTATTCAGGCCATAAATCCAGAATCCCTTGGTACTTGCTGAGTCGTACTGAACGATTCCGGTCTGGCATAGCGAGCTGGCGCCCTTAGCAGAGCAGGCCGTGTTAAAATTGTTAAAGAACGAATATAAACTGTTGCAAGTTAGCTAATTGAAACAATCAAGTTGGAGTTTTATGCAGCGAGGCTGAAGAAATTGACTCACCCGGCACCATATACGAGGACGCTCTTGCTGGCGCTAACACGAAGCCCCCATGATTCAGAGCAGGTGCTTGGCGATGAGCCTTGCGGGCATAGGATGTCGAAGTTCGGGTCGTCGATGGTCAAGTTCAAGGGGAATGGCTGTCGCGCACCTGGATTGGGCTGGTAGTATGGTGTTTCGCTTTGAATTTGACCGGCGAAAATGTTCTGCGTTTTGCTGAACTGGTACTGGTATCGCACGTGGTGCTCAATGCTAGTACCTACGAGCCAGATCGTTCCAACCGTTGACTCAACCAGCAGGCCTCGGCCAGCATAGACTTTGATCTGCGTCAATGCGCTGTTATCTACATCGTGGTCTGCAACCCACAGCCATACGTTCTCGGCGTAGATCCCTGCGGCTGATTTTGATATGTGCATAGACATATAGCCTGAGACGCATTGGCTATTGACGGTTGTGGATGATGGTGTTGACGGGCAATTGGCCAAAGAGAGGTTGGAGCCTGTGGTACCTCCGATTCGGGTGTGGATATCCCACATTCCGCTCGGTGAGCCGGCTGGCGATGCGATATTCCACCGGATGAGAATCGCACCAGCTTGGGCGCCCTGTGTAGACACGATCATATCACTCCACTCTACTGTCCCGGTGTCGCCAGCTTTACCAATCTGTACCACAACTTGTGGCGAGTTGACGTTACTGAAGTAGGATCCGCTGGACATAATGACGGGGTAGCCTTCTCCGACAATTTTACTGCCGGCTGGAATAAGGAGGGTCTTAGTTACTTTGTAAGTTCCGGCATCGAAGTAAACAACACGACCGGCACTAGCAGCCGCGGTTATAACACTCTGTAGAGCTGCAGTATCGTCGGTCGTACCATCGCCCTTAGCGCCACCGGTTCGGACGGAAGAGAATGATGACGAGGCGAGATTGGCATATGATGGTTTCGACCGCTCATAGAATTTGCCATTGCTCACGAGAGCAGCCGGGCGGGTAGGAGGTGTGATAGAACCGGCTGTAGTCTTAGGGCCGGTGGGATTATACACATTGCCGCTTACCCAGCTGGTGATTGTCGTCGACCCTGTGGTACCCGCAAGTAGGGTGCTTTTGGTTGGGCCGTATTGGATAGTCGTCGGTACATTCTTCAGGGAGACGTTCTCAATTGCAAGACTACCGCCGGTTGTCGGCTGAGACATTGAGGATCGCGAGATATTGAATGCGATTTTCGTGTTCGTGAACGAGCTATCAAAGAAGGTGACAGATCCTACAGTTTCGCCGCTCGTGTCGCGGGTAGCCATATCAAGACCAACCGTACAGTTATCTACATCATATTAGCCCTATGTATTCACATGATTACCTACCTACCTACCTTAGGTAGGTAGGAAATAAGAATGGAATGCCATTGTCGTTTAGTATGCTACTTTGCAAAGGTCTGCGGTGGACGTAGGTTCAACAAGGGCTTGGCTAGGTACTTACTGTTCTTCCGTTAGTACATGTAAAAATAAAATGGACGAAATTTAAGGAGGAAAAGGGATCAATCGATTGGTACATACCTGACAGATATGCTCTTATAAGTCCAACCCCAATCCCAGAGCTGGTAGATAGCAGTAACCGCGTTGTTGAATGTGAGGTTTCGTACGGTAAACTGTTGGTTTCCAAATACGGCTCCATACAAACCGCCGTTAAATACAAGATCGTTTAAGATACCTCCAGAACCCGACTCGATGAAAACTCCTTGGTGCTTGGTACCCGCATTGCTAGACATCTGGAATACGATATTTTGTAAACTGGTCGCCTGCGCCGTAGGCCAATGGATTCCCGTCGCCTCCGTTGCTGCTGGAATAGCCGTCAGGTCAATGACAAAGTTTCTGACCTGGCGCCAGAAGATATTCGTCGCTCCATAAGGTAAAGCTCCGCCGTCCTGGTACTTAGCACCGTCTATGACACCGAATCCAGAAAATCCGGACGTCGCTTTCAAAATAGGCATGCTGTTCGGGTTGCCGATGATATTGGTTGCATAGTAGCTGATAATCGAAGAAGAAACTACATAGGTCCCTGCGGGCACGTAGACAACGGCGTTGGTTGTGCTGGACGAAGAGCAAGATCCTGGAGCGCACCTATTGCCATCGCTAATTGCCCTATTGATAGCGGCTGTATCGTCAGTTTTGCCGTCTCTGTTCTTCTAATTAGTACTTCACTCAAGGGGGTAAGCTACCCATACCCTTTGGCGCCATAATCCTTAACGTTGCGGTAGACCTTGTAAGTCGTACGGTTGGAATTGAAAGCTGATATGCCTTGGTGAGAGATCGTCTCATACCAGTAAGTGCTGGTGGCTCGTTCTTCGATTTTCCTCACTTCGGAGCTTGAGCTCACCGGCGAGGCATGATTGACCACGGCCGAACCATATTCGCTTGTATACTCACCGAATTCTGCTAGCTGCGCGCTCACTGCGCTTTGTACCTCTGGGATAAATAGTTTCTCTCCTAGAATAGTCGGCAGGAATAGGATGGCCGCCAGGAAACGCATGTTGAATTGGACAGCGCAATCAAACACTGAAGGCCAAAAGAATGCGTAAGAACGAAACGCATCACCTACAAAAAGAGACAGGGTAAACGCAAGCTGAGCATGACAAGTATTAGTAGCTAATCACTTCGGCGCTTAACGCCAACTAAGGGTCCCAGATAGGCACGGAGGCCGCATAGAGGATGTCATGATTAATAGCTTAGGAAAGCTTAAGAAATGAGAGCGATCGAGACCAGGGAAAGGGTCGATAGGTGAGGCTGGAATGTATCACGGCCGCGCATCATTCTTGCCGAAAATGTCTTAGAGTTCGCTTTAGCTGAGACTGAGTCGATCAACTTGATCCAAAAGAGCTAGATGTGCTGAATAGCGGCGTTGAATCAAGACTAGGTGATAGGTTTGGTTTTGCTTAGAGCTGTAGACTTAGCGAAACTAAGACGGTCTAGACCCTTGAAGCTCGGGGTCGAGTTCTCCAGATTGTAATCAGCCGCATACTTTTGTAACTGGGGTTTCTGGTGATTTTGGTCTGTATTCTTTATGAATACCTACCCAACCTAAGCCTAAGGTACTGACTGGGATTGCCTTGCAACCACTCGGCTAATTTACGCGTAGTTGACGTGGTTGAGTTGAGTTCAACGAGATCCTTCTACCTAAATACGTCCGGTAGCAATTGGTCAGTCTTCCGATATATCTTTATTTTTCCGAGCTGACGAAGGGCTGATGCACTGGGCGTACTACACAGCTGTAGGAGCAATCGCATTTATCATCGGAGATATGCTGCGATAAGAACGCGTATAATAACCATTATCGGGATCATCTAACATCAGATTAAATTCCTCGTTGGATTTTAAGCCTCGGATGTTTGTTCAAAGGACTTCGAGCTACTTGCGCTCTACTTCCTTTTCGCGTATTATCTTGGCATCGCGTAGTGCGAGAATGCGAACAACGAACCAGACCATTGCTGAGTTGTCTTCTGAAGTCGCGTCGACAAAGGGTGTTTGTTCTTTCAGTCAATCGAGATTCCTGATTGACGGCGAAAAGATTCATATCTACCATTTGGTTGAAAATGGCAAGGAATTAAATGACTCCAGCGATGCACCAAATAACCTAAAGAAGTCGGGGCCGACATGCTACACAGTTACTTGTTTGGGTATTGTACCTACCTAGGTACTGTGCACCACGTACGATAAGATGTTGTGTAACTCGAACTGCCCCCCTTTTGTCCAAAATCCTTATTCGACCAATACAGGTACCTAAGGTACTTCACATGTATTTTTAGAGTGTGTAGTAAGCTGAAGTACTATTTTATTAACTTTGTCTCTGTAACCAACAGCCCTTCACCGTCTATTCTTCTTTTTTCAGTAGACTGCTTACCTTAGGTACCTAACTTAGATACAATGGTCCAGTCGCCATAATCCGACTATTTATTATACATGCATTAATACAGATCGACAATAAATTCAACAACAGAAATATACCACGGGGCATTTATGGGAATATCAACATTCTAGGTTACATGTTTTGAGGCTGAGACATCATGAAGTCGCTCTTAACACAACTGCGGCACTCGGGAAGTACGCGTACGTCGTCTTCAAGCTCAAGAAACATAAAGCTCGATATCGTTAGTCGTCTTCCCTTTGAGATGCATGCTCTGATTATTGTCTATCTCGAGCCAAAAGACATAGACGCGGGTCTCAGCGCATGTCGTTATTGGCGTAGTGTTTGGCTGAGCGACGAAATATGGCCTAAGCTCGCTCGGCGGTGGTTCCCGGGTTTGGAGAACCACATCCGCAGTTCGGCTACCGATGGCCAAGATTTGGGCGAGATGTTCCGACTCATTTTACATAAAATTCAGAGAAGAGTGAGTGGCAGATTCGCCTCCGCCTTACATCATGAGATGTGTTTGGGCTCCGACCGTTTCTTCACGCTAAGCAAGGGCGTCCCCGAGCTGGAAGGAGGCATACATTGTTACGAGAATGTGGATGATTTGGAATTTGACCCTGGTACTTATTTCCCACGTTTTATGATGTACAATAATGGCCGAATGGCGTGGTGGCCTGAAGCGTATGTCCTCCCTTATTTCGCCGTTGTTGATGATCTACGCACGAGAAAGCGACGGGCATACTTATTTCCGAATCATCGCGGAGAGAAGCAGGGTTTCAAGACAGCCATGAGTGGTAAACTACTTCTCATGGGGCGTGGAAAGATACTACATGCGTGGCATCTCGAACTGGATAGACTCCACTCCACCAGAGTCCCAGAGGAGTTCGTTCGCTGTATTGCGGAAGGAGAGACTGTTCTTATCGTTACTAAGAATGCAGAACTCTTTATTTGGAGATTTGATCGAGAACCCGAACATATTGATGTAACTGGTTGTTACACTAAGGGACCCCTTGGTACATCTCATATATACGACTTTACTCCCGGACAGCTTGTCTCTTCTCATAATGCTGGCTCACGCCTCGTTCAAAGCGGCATGCTTTTGGATTTTATTATTTCTCCGACCGAGGATAACATCTTCTTTGTCATTACCCTTACCCCCGCTCCCATGAAGCAGCTCCGAGTACACGAAATCCGCAACGGCGTACTTGTAGAGACTTATTATTTAGACAGAAATACTTGTCCCGAATCTACCATGGAGTCCCTCGATTTTACGAACCTTCGTTGGGAAAAGGTAGATTCTTACGGCGGATATTGCCTAATGCAAGCTATATTTCCGGCTACTCAGAGTTTAGATGCAACTACCCGCGAGCCCGCGTGTTATCCCATGGGCGACAGCCTTATATCAGTGTGTTTTAATATTTATACGAAGTCTTTCACAGTTCCCCATTATCATCATAGCAGCCATAGAAGTGCCTGCCAAATCTGGAACGGTCGAATAGCCGTAACCGACACGGATAACGCACGAGGTCCTATTTTATCACTTCCGCCCTGCCGCGGCGCTGCACATCCTTGCGACAAGTCACACATCCCTCCCATTTATTCAACAATACCCAGTGGAAGGGGTGGTCTGTATCGAAGACGGAGAGTATGTTCTGAAAAGCATGGCTTTGAATCCCTCGGTGCAGACTTCGCACTTGATTCCAACCCACAATACGACAGGGGCCCTTTCGACAACACTCCCACTATCTCCCCATTGCTTCCCGGCGTTAAGAGGCTAGTAGGCGACGACGACTTTCTGGTTCTAATAATCAGACAGTCATATACTGCTTGGAGTTTTGGGAACGAAATATCTACAAAGACTTCAGAACGTGGACGGAAGTTATGGCGCAATCTAATCCGTTGAATGCCCCCATCGCTACCAAGTAATGCAGGTGCTATAATTTGAAAATTTACTACAATAGCTATACCGAGCCCTCCAACCTTGAAGTTGAAACTAGGAAAACCGAAAGTCGTTACATGACAAAAGAAATCCTTCGTAAGGTAATATCGCAAGGGCGTGCGTAGGTTAATCGCCGAATAAATCGTCAGACCCATCTCCACCGTTGTATCTCCTTAGGCCCCAACTCTTAAAACAACTTCTTCGCTAGGACCTTCTTATCTAGAGCTCAATAGTTGCAACTTTGCGACCTAACTAGGCCTTTTGTCCAGAATTGGTTCGAGGAGAGTTTCGAACAGCTGGAAGGTCATGCGGTTAGCCTCTTCTGATAGACGAGGGAGGGATATTAATGGAGATACTCACCCAAGCCTCGAGATCCTTCTCGTTCTTCCTGAGCTCTCGGAACTTTGAGTCGAGTTGCTCTAATAGTTTAAATTAGCAGTTGTTCACTTTAGGGCTGACTTGCATAACTCACGTGCTGTAATGTACACGTTCTCTAGGTTCTCTTCCTTCAAGCTTTGCAGGAATTCTTTAGAGTTCTTGTCGCTACCAATCTGACTGATTTGGAATATCACAGCTTCGAAGCAGGTTAGCAAGGGGTCTATGGATATGGGGGTAACGAAGAACTTACTTCGCGATGGAAGGCCATTTTCAAGCAGATACTCCTGGCATTTCTTGATTTCGTCCCGGAGGGTATCTCGTGTCTCAAGCGATTTGCTTCCACCATATGGGATTCCGTCAGTGATGATTGAAATTAAGAGCGGTCGCTTTAGATTCTTAACGTTATCGTTGTACTGGGAATATAGGAGAGGTTGAAGAATCCGGTTGCGGAGCTGAGTTCCGATCTCTGTGCATCCTAGAGGCCTGACTTGATCCATGATGTTCTGGATTTCGTCTATACTCAGGTTGTCACTATTATCCGGCTCGTTGTTTATAAACCGAAGATGAACACCAAGCTCATCGGGTACTATCCTGGTGCATATGGAGGCAACTCGACGAACTAGATCCCGCTGATCCCCCATACGGTTTTCCCCATCATTGTTGCCCATCGGGTCCATTGATCTACTGTCGTCTACGAATATTGTTAGCTCGAAACCATGGCCAATTTGAGGGCTTGTGGTCCTACCGCAATAAATGACAGGCTGGTAAAGAGCGAGCTTGATGAGGTTCTCGCTATTCTCCGGTTGGCCCAAGACTGAGGTAGTATCCCTTTGCAGCTCAACAGCCTTGGCGGCAATACTCTCTAGTAGTTGTTGGCTATCATCCCTGAAGAATTTCCCTAACTTGTGCTTGGCCACGAAATCGCCAATATTCTTCTTGAACTCTTCCTTGGTTTTTGGAGGTGGTAGTGCCTATAAGAGAAAGTTAGGTTGTGAACAGGGCAAAATAGGGGTTCATAGACTGTCTGCATCGTCGCACCTCGTGTACTTTCTTTACCATCGAGCTATTCATGCGGCCACTGATTGGGTACTTCTTCAAGATGCTTCCAGCTGCAAGAGCTGCATTGTGCACCCAACCGAAGATGTATAGTATGACGGCGATGATAAGGCTAACGATAGTTTCGAGAACATTGCCTCTCTGCTTGAAGGGTTCCATGACAGCATCGATCTCAGGTACTCCTAGACTAGCTGCTAGGCTTGTAACTTTGTCTGTCTTGCCACCATTCTGGACGAGAAGCCGAATCACATCGGGATCCTTCCGCTGCTTGAGTTCATTCTCGAGAGGTGTCGAGCCGTTTTGGAGAGTCGGGAGAGAGTATTTCGGGTCTGCCCCATATCTTAGCAAAAGCTGAACTATCTCGGCTCGGTTGTCGCCCTGTCCCCGCGCCGTCATGATCCACAACGGTGTACGGAGCTGCGATGAGAGAGCATCCACCATGGCTCCTTTCTCAAGGAGGAGCCTGACAATATCAACATGTCCATTTCGCGCGGCCAATGCAAGGGGTGTTAATCCGATGGTACCATTCCCCTTCTCGGTGCTGGGTTCGTTGATTTTGCAAGTATTTAAGTAGTTGTTTAGCGCTGCGTGCGTGAGGACGCCAGCTGCAGCATCACTATGAAGAGACATTTTGGAGAAAGCCGCATATAATTGCTTGGAAAACTTGAAGATGGGGATTTAATATTGTTCCTGAGGCCATAGTGTAATGCTGAATAGTAGTCATATAAATACATATCGTGATTCTTGAGCCGCAAGCCGACCAAGTCGTGAAATTCTCGATTCCTGCCTCTCTTACCTCTCTTACCTCTCTTACCTCTCTTGCCCTCATTTTGAGCCTCATTTCCCAGACAATACGAGTTTCAATCTCCAACTGAACATCTAGTAAAACTCTGCTAAACTCGTAGACACCTATAAAATTGCTATATGTCAATCGTTGATCCTGTTGTGGCTGCAGGCTATCTAGGTGAGGCGGTGATGTAACCCATGCCCTAGCATTAGGCGTTGATCTCGGTGTATGAAGGATTGATGAGTGAGTCGACAGGTGCCGATAAAAAGAAACCCCATATAGGTTCCATTCGTTGTACACGTGGTCGTCATTTTGTCGTCGCTTGGAGTATGTGCAGCTGGATGTCACATTGTCCTAAATGGTTGATATCTCGTCTCGCGGGGGGTTCTCCTTGCGTAGGAGTCAACATAGATAGGCGACTCGGGCTGAAAGGAGCACTTTGAGCCTAATGAAAAAGCAAAAAAAAAAAACTCATATGCCCAACGACACCCGCGTAGCCAATGCTAGTTTTGGGACCTTTTGCACGATAGCTCACTTCAAATCCCGACTGAGCCGGCGGCCAACACTTTTCACGCATTTATATTCACTGCGGGTGGAATTCCTACCCAACGAAGTCTCCCAAAGAGCCTCGTTATATCATTTGTAATACCTGCGTTCCATACATGAGTCGTACGTTCAGCTTCACGATCTTCCCTAAAAGGGAACTGTGGGGGTATTTTTCAGCTGGCTACCTCGCCAATTAAGAAAGTTGGCGTGTAAATAGACATACCCCCACGCAAACGTCATTATCCTAATAGAGTGGTATTCTTTTAGAAAGCCATGAGGCTCAAGTTGGAGACTGAGCGGTGAATCTGGTTATAAGTGTGCAGACATTACTATAGCAGCGAGAAGTGTATCGAGACAAGACAGTGTAGATCCATCAATTCCACGATCTTAATCATGAGTGTCCAAGACCTTGCTCGTTCCCTTGTTTCCGCTGGCTCAATCAAGCTCCCAGGTGATGAAGGTGGAGGGATTTATATCCTAAGTGTGAGAGATGGAGACCTCGTCGAGAAGTACTGGGTGGGCGACGCGGTAGAAAACGAGAATATCATTGCTTCAGGCGTAAGGAATGATACTTCGGCTTCATATCTGCCCAGCTTTGAGCAAATGCCTGTACGTTAGACCTCCCACGTGCCCACATGCCCACACAGAATTACTGGTAGCCTTGCTAACCCAATGCCGTATGACTATAGCGCCTTGTTATTTTCATTGACCAGGATAACTCTGTGCGATGCTATGCATACGACGAGGATATGGAAGAGTGGGAAGAGACTCCACTTGGTAACAAATGGAACATTACGACCAGCTCAAAGAGTAAGCTGAGTGCAATCATCGGCCCAGAGGGAGAGATGGTAGTCTCTTACCAGGACGAAACCGACCGTCTATCCGTCATAATTAGTACGGGCGAGGATGGGTGGACTTCCTTCGGACCCCTTGATGGCGATCCCATCGTGGGAACACCCCAGTGCCTGGAGATTATTAACGATAAGCTTCATCTCTTCTACGTGAATAAGGGATCCGGGATTGGTTACCTAGTTTTCAACTCCAGTACCGGCAGCTGGAAAGGTGAGAATTCTAAATGAAACCCTCGATATCCGGTTGTTGAAGTACCTCTGCTAACCAGTGGGGCCATTCCGTTCCATGTCCTAGCTAACGTGCTTGAAAACACCAAGTTCAGCACTGCCATCGATAATTTTAGCGTTGCCGAAGACCTCGAAACTGGCTCTCTCCAGAGCTACTTCCTTACTGATGGTTCTTTATGGAGTGTCAGTGGAGACAAAGAAAAGACGTTCTTGGGCGAGGTGAGTGATGATGGCAAGCTTGTTCCTTCAGGCAGGGCGCAGGCTGGATGGCGGGTTAAATGGAGAGGAGCTCGGAAAGTAAAGGTTTATAAGAGAAAGATAGTCATTTGGTATTGATATTATGAAGTTGGAACTTATGCTTGCTGGATTTGTAACAGTCAGCCTCCCGGTGTAGACCTATATGCTGAAATGATAACGAATTATCTAGTTCATTTGATTTGAGGATAATATTAACTCGTGGTTCCGATCAGCAAGATTACTGTGATTAATATTATCAAGCTAATTGAGGTGTGTAAGTTCTATTGGTGTAATATAATTGGACTATGCAAGTTGGTGTACCTGAACGCATGCAGGGTTAGTTGGGTAGTTGAGAAGTGCTAGAATGCCACGAAGTTGGACATAAGCAGAGTCGGATTGCATGTGTAAGGATGAAGCCCAACACACCTTTTATTAAGTTGCTATTTCATCTTTGTATTCAGACGAATCCATCTACCTTCCTTAGGAATCTACCTATGTATTTGTGCCTATAAGTTCCTAATATCAATATCAAATCTAACCCGATTTCAGCGACAAAATAGCCTAGATCTTGCTATCTACGTAGCTATGGGAAACGATAAACAGCAAGACTTCATAGATTTCGATCTCGAAAACTACCAGGTCCCTATACAATACTGGCATTCTACTCAACGAAGAGATGAGACATATGTAACCGAGCGGTTTGGAATAGACCTATCCACACCAGCACGCCGGTGGGAAAATTGGGTGGTTAAACTGACCTTCGAGAAGCTTGGAAGTGAGTAAATACCTGATGTTGAGAATGCCTTTAGATTTGTGAGAGCTAACGCAAACATTCGGTATAAACTGGTAAAGGTGAAAAACATGGTAGTGGTTTCTATGTCAATGTTCCTAATGCCTCCTACGATATAATTCTCACAGCTGGACACAACCTCGTTGACAAACCAGAACACTACTGTTCTAATATTAAGATTGTCCAAGACCCTTTCGAGAAGAAGGATATTGACGTACAACCGGAAATGATTCGTGTTTGCCGGAGGTATTTCGAGGATCCTGACGAGCTGAATGAAATCTACGACTATGGGGCTATCCTTCTAAAACGATCCCCATCTAAGCGACATCGTGGCTTTGGATTTCATCTTATGTTAGGCCTCGCACCACAACTAGGAGAAGGCGCAGCTTATACCGAAGATGAAGGTAAGGACATTCTCCGGGATCATATGGTGTATGTCTGCGGATATGCACCCGAAGACTTGCCGCCTGATAAATCGCCGCGAAGATCGGAGGGCAGATGTATTGGAACACTCTTACATCAACTTCGCTACGATGCTAATACTAAACCGGGGATGAGCGGTGGACCTGTCTGGGTGGGGTTTCGTGGGGTTGAGACAATTGTAGCAATTCAGTAAGTTTGTTATCATTGTTAAGATCCTCCTCTTCTTTTTCTGCCACTTACTCCTTATTCTCTCCCTTGATATTATTGTACCTATCTAACCTATTGGGCGTTGCCTTACTACTTCTGTGACCCTTGGCGGCCTAGATACTAACATATTCATACCCAAGCACTTACGGAGAAGCGAAAGAGACCGCAGGCAATAGGGGAACACGCGTGAATCTGGTATGTATAAAAAGTACCTTGTCGTTGCTTTCAAACCCCCCATTATAGAATAGTATCTACACTACCTCCGTATGGTATGCGGTGGCTGACGCTTAGCAGTAAGTGTGACGACCCTAGCATTCCGACTTGAAAGGAACGGCGAAGATACTAGAATTGTAGGATTGTAAAGCTGACAGATAATGGTTCATAAATCAGCAATGTCTGGCGCGACATATTTAAATGGCTTAATGTTGGTTGGCATGGAAAATCACTTCATTGCTGTAACCCTTCAACCTACAGTATGCACCTTCATTTGCCACAGAAAAATATTACCACACCCAACGAGGGTCGGGTCCGGGTAGGCAAGCCTGGTAAGGTGGAAACGTTATTTGATGTTGTACCTGTGGCCGCGAGACCAACTGTCAAAGACTCAAATGCTGGCTACGGATTTCTTCTGAGGCCAGTAGGCCTTAACGTGAAAGATACATGGCCTGCCAGCGTTACATCTCCTTGGGTGCGATGGGATCCTAAGAAGAACAAAGTCTCTCGTTCGAACCGCTTCAATGCGCAGTGCGAAGTCAAGCTCCCTGGGCTGATTATAAAGCCAGAGAAGCCCTTTGAAATACAAACACAGGAGGGAGATGGTTGGAAGCAAGTACAGATGGAAATGAGATTTCTTGACGAGGGGGACCTCGAGCTGTTAGAAGAAGACCCCCAGAGTTTCGAGGATACATCTGAGATTTCATTCGGATCCATCACCAAGAACAAGAACAAGAACAAGGTCAGCTACCCCTTAACCCCTTCCCTCGTTTTCTTATCCTATCACTTAATAGTTGCTGGAATAGTCAAAGGGGTAAAAGTAAATATGATCTAACAGATATACAGCTATTCCAATTCAAATAGCGAAGTACGATTTCAGTTACGGCTATCTATGACAATGACAGGTTGATATTGGATCTTAATAGTCTGCAAGGAATGAAATAGATAAGCCTTAGGTAGCTACCTAAGGCTTACACGAATAGATATTAGCTTCCCAAGTATGAGCTATAAGCACTAGGTCTTTTATTGATTAATGACGATATTCTCTTCTCAATGATGGTTTTTCTATATTAATCAACTTACTTGCGTTCGTATCTCTAGCTACATACTAGTCCTTTAATCCGAAAAGTTACTACATGTAGAATCTCTGGCCTATAGAGCTCAAGCAGCGAACAACGTCCTAGAAGTCGTGGAAGCGCTATTAGTCACTTAAGTGAGGATACTATGCGCAACTCGCAATGTGAGGTTGTTTCCTTACTGGATGACGATGGGAACTTAAGCCATTGGCATCAAAGAGGGAGGACCGAGACATGGAGACGGTAACTTACAAAATACAAATCACCTCATAACAGCTAGGAAGGGTCGTTGAGTAGGCTTATAGGAATTTCCGGCGTTTGATAGATAGTATCTAACACGAACCCCACGATGATCTAGCAGTCCTATATTGTTATACGAAGTTGTTTCGCTAAGAGATCCAAAGCAGAGTGTTGGTTTGCGGCTACTGCAAATCATTTACCGCCTGGCCACGTTGCGGCACGTACTGAGAGGATTTGTTCTCTCCCAAAGGACAAAAAGAATAGCCTCGCATCGTACTTTGAGTAAAAGGAAGGATCCTTTGAGTTTCCGTTAGACAACCTTCAGCCTTAGCCCCACGAAGTGGAGTTTTTAGACGAAGGATTAGTTGAAGGTTTTTGATTCTATAAAAATACATTGTTGGTTTTTAGGGGCGGTAAATGCCTAACTTAATTCCCCTTAAAAAGCTGTATTAATATAGAAGAATCGTGGTAGTTGATGCTACTGCTAGTTGAAATGTTTAGATTATTATTAACATTAGTTGCTGCCCTTCTCGGTTCTGGCTACCATAAGATATGTATGTCCGATTCAGGTAAATGATTGACCCGGGCCCTCGGTAAATGCCCTTCAATCCTTCTATGTATGCTGTTTAATTCATATGACGT
Organism: Daldinia decipiens; assembly: GCF_022478715.1. Classification (NCBI taxonomy): domain Eukaryota; kingdom Fungi; phylum Ascomycota; class Sordariomycetes; order Xylariales; family Hypoxylaceae; genus Daldinia; species Daldinia decipiens. Next base: position 199,648 of record NW_026054581.1, read on the forward strand.
AGCGAAACTGCCGGTGGTGGTATTTGGTCGAGCAAGCACTAGTGCGGCGTTGTATGAATTCATACATGTCCTCATATATGTCCTCATATAATATTTATCGTAAAGTAGAGCTGAAGACTCGACGCGACCGCATCTCCGGCCCAAAATGGTGTTACCTCCCTCCCATTGAAACAAATCCGTTTCAAGATAAAAGCTGAGCCCCGGGAGCAGATCGATGATTGGCGCCGTGCCACCCGCCGATAGCCTTAGCTCCGTACCCTGGCCCATGTTGTCCACCCCCGGATCTACATGTATATTTGACAATTGCCCGGAAGTATCCAACAGCCCACTGTTATGTCGTACATAGCTACTTTTAAGAGGCGTTGGTTGACTAGACTTGAGTAAGGCTTGTTTCATTCATGTTCGGATGCGGCAGACCTCTTCGAAGTCGAAAAGGGGTTATGTTGGCTTTGATAGGCTCGATCCGGTAGGTCAGAATCCGGCACCTGCAGAAACAGGGTAGCATCGCGAATGGGGCTGGCGGGAGAATAACACGACTGGTTAAATAAGCAGAAACGAATTACCATTTATTTATATGTCGTCTCCTTCCCGAACACTGATGGCTGTTGGCGATCATTATCTCACGTGCTGCGGCTTCGACCATCCTGCTTGTCCCTCCCTTACAGATCTCGAGAGGGATATCGGCTTACGCGGACCAAATTATTAAGGAGGGATTTCACACTTAGTGCCGATTTTTATTTTTGACGAATGAACTTCCGCAATCCCACTCATATAGATATCTTAAATATTCCAAACCGGGAACTTAAGCCAACTCGATTTTCCCAGTCGCACAGAGTTGCACAACGCTCCTATATACGACGGCGCCCTATGGGTGATACCTGTGCGTTGTGGGTACCGGGCGTAGCTACGGCTCGGTGTCTAAATATAGTAAGGCGAAGGGAGGTTGAATGCTTATTTCCCGTCACCCATTTTCAGGGTAGGTAGGTATGCCTACCTAGGTGCCTAATACTGCCGATGATAACCCAAATTGACTTGACAGGTCGACAAGCCGGTATAACTTCGACATATGGAGATGACCGGCGGTGCAAGTTAATGGCGATGGCGCATAAGACATCGGATGAGAGCTGTGTCTGGCTACCTGGGTAAGCGAATACCTAGGTTAGGCGACTAGGATTAGAAGCCTTCAGATGCCGTGCCGATATGGCCGTTCCCGAGGCTGCAGCCTGAGCTTTTCTATACCACGTAGTAGAGTACATCCATCAGCCAGACAAACGATTATCCTTTTTCAGAGTTTGTAGACAGTAGGTCGAGTATCTGAAATCAGATTGTTTGCATCTGGGATCCTACTTCACTGATGATCACGCACTCTGTTCGGCCTAACATGCACGCTGATGAATAGTCTCAATAATAAAGGCCATTGGGAATATACCACTCTGTTAAACAGCATGACCGCCATGGCTGCAGTTAAGACGACTGCTCCTTACAGTAGGTCATAGAGTTGGGGAAATGCACATTGATGAGATGGTTACTCTTCTTCATTGTTGAACGGACTGCAATTAGTCAAGGCACAGGTAGGTATGGCTATATGTAAGTATACATACCTATACTATATAAACTTCCATATTGATGCATCTAAGGCGTCATATATAAAACCCTGTAAATCCTAATTCTACGATCGGTAAAAAGAACCAGTTGGTGCAGAGTTAAATACTCCTACCTATATGATAGAATTTCAACTTTTCGAAACTCATCGTAAAGTCTATCGTTATATCACATGCCTCCAATCAAGAGGTTTATTTCTGTAGGAGGCGTTGGAGTAGGCTGGTTCATGCGAATACCTACAGTGGTCGATTTAGGCTTCTTATTGGCTGATCACCGGTTTGGAAATTGGTTTTGGTAATTAAGGGAAGGTAAGGTGTTAGAGAGAGGCGCTTCTACGGAGGTTCTGCGGACTAACAGTTCAGATCCTAGCTCCCGGGGGCATCTATTTTTTCTCCAACTTTGGAACAACCTCCAGATCCCCCCCCTGGCCCCTACACATCCTTCGGAAATAAAGCCCTAGTCTAATGCAGAACATGTACAAACCTTACTCTGCACAAAAAAAAGCCATCTCGCTTTACTTGCAGCATTGCTCTCCATGAGGCTAGTTTCAGGGCCATTGACAGATCCTCTTTGGCCGTAAAGGGAAGGTCATCGAGGTGCTATGTGCACATCTTGGTCCGTGTGAGGTCTATAGGGCGAATGTAACTAAGTAACAAGAGGATCGTAACGTTTCTTGTAAGTTAAGAGGCATCACTAACGATTAGGACATGGTTACGTATATAACTCTTCACGGGCCCGGCCCTTCGTGTTATGCTCTCCTCCGTAGTATGACCCCGTAGGTGTACAGCAAGTATTTTCTGGTTCTCTTTTGGAACTGTTCACTCTCTTCTCGCTGAAGCCACAGGCAATAGGCGTCCATTCCTTAGTTCGATGCGCATACACACTCCTTATTACCAAAACGATCGTTACCGAAAGTAACTCTGCTTCTAGCCAGACCTCAGAATACAACCAGTTCATCATGCGTGCTTTTTTCAACTTGGCTGTAGCTTCTGCTACAGCATTCTTTGCTCACACTATCGCAACACCCATGCCTATAGTTGTAAGCCCCGGGGGAAAAGGAGATCTGGTTATCACTCAACAGAATACTGTTAACCACACCTTTAACGCCCTATCCCAAAACATGACTATAAAACAATATAACCCGCTCAAGATCTCTCTTGTTAACAACTTTGGAGGAGGGCAACTGAATGTTTACGTGAGTGGTAACGACGCCTCCGGCGCCGTCGTTATGCTCTCGGCTGATGGTACTTGGTATCGCCCGGACGCTGCTGGCAGCCAAGTGCCAGTACCTATCAGCGGCAACATCGCCCTCCCTATGAACGCCCAAGGACAGACTACCGAGTTCACTCTACCCGACTATCTCAGCTCCGGCCGTATTTGGATCGCCGAAGGTGAACTTCAGTTCTTCGCCGTCCTTGCCGGAGACGGGACATCACAGCTCGTCGAACCCGCTGCCGCAAACCCTTCAGACCCTTCGGCAGCTGTTAACTGGGGCTTCGTCGAACTTACCAACACCGAGGAGGGAGGTATCTACGCCAATATCTCTTTCGTTGATTTTGTCGGTCTAGTAATGGGCATGACCTTGACTCTTGGTAACGGTGAGACTCAAGAGGTAAAGGGTCTCCAGCAGGACTCTCTCGCTACCATCTGCCAGGAATTGAGGGATCAGGCGGCAGCTGATGGTCAGCCCTGGGATAAGTTGTGTGTTACGGACGTCAACGGCAAGCCGCTACGCATTCTCGCACCCAACCTATACCAGTCCATCGACCCCACCGCCCAGGCCACATACTACGATGACTACATCGAACAGGTCTGGCAGAAATACACTAACGAGGATCTTACCATCAACACCCAAGCTGCCGCAGGAAGTGTTGCTTGCCGCGTCAACGGTGACGAGCTCACCTGTGCTGGGGACAACCGCGGATACCCTCGACCGGCCGTCGCCGATATCTGGGGCTGCAACTCGGGTCCCTTCGGTATCCAAGACGTCGACAACGATGTTCACAGGGCAATCGTTCCTAGGCTGTGTGCTGCTTTCTTCCGCACCACTCTGCTCCTAGACGGCGGCAACGTGCAGCCTTCGCTCGCTAGTGACAGTTACTACACTGCGAACCCGACGAACCACTACTCTCGCATCCTCCACAAGCACGAGATCGACGGCAGGGGCTACACCTTCTCGTACGACGATGTCAACCCAGATGGCGAGAACCAAGCAGGTGTTGTCGCTGGACTGCAGCCGCAGGTCTTGCAGCTCACCGTCGGCGGATTCGCTTCTTAAGGGAAATCCACAGATGGTGAGACTTTTAGGAGCTTGAGGCGGTATCTACTTCTACTGCCGTATATTACCATCATCTCTCATCTAACAAAGATCTCATAGTAGCAACATAGGCTATGGATCTCCGCACTGTATATATCATTTTTTTCGTGTACATAGTACTTGTTGATAGCATTTTCAGGGTATATGGGTCCCATGTATGTATATAAGCCACGCTCGTTTTGCAAACTTTGTTTTTGATTTGAAAGAATTGTGCACTTCCTCATATTTAAAGCTTAAGTGTATATCTCACAAATTAGTTGATTTTTGCTGTGCTAGAAATTTAGGTACACGAGAGCTTTAGTGTAGCATAAAATGGGCTGGCCCCTATTTCCCTTCGTTTATCTGATAGACTGGGTGGTGGTCTCTTATAATAGAATTTAGATTGCCTTCATCACACTTCCGACCTGGTATTAGTTTATAAGTCACATATCACTTACATAGGTCTTAATGCGTATTCTCTCATCGACCTAGGAATGTTTCATAAGTGGAATATTGCTTTCTATATATTAACGTCACAATCAAAACTTATACGATCGTTTGTTGAAGAACCTCTCTACTTATTAATATTTTATACGCAGGTCACAGATTTAAATTAATTGATCGACTAGTGACTTACCTAGGAGTTGCTAGTGTCATCCGGGAAGATGGCTTTGGTACCCAGCTAGAACGTAGTATCGACGGGACCGATAACACAACACGAACCTCATACGTTAATAAAGTTAGCGTTTGTGTATGCATCGTATTATAATAAGGCTGGATACTGCAGCCATTATATTACCCTATACTTTCGTTTAACGTCTTTGCTAGTTATAGGATCTCCATTTATGCCGTCATATTACATATGTTGATCCCGTATCCTTTCGGTCCCGTAGTGTATAGAGTGAATGGTTTTAAAAAGATTACTAGGTATGTAGAAGTTCGTTTCTATTAAATTTACCATTCATTCCCTTCATGATATTGGTCACTGTTGTATAGGCCGCTACCATTCATGTCGTGTTAAAAGATATTTTTAGTGTTATATCGATATATTTTCAATGAGATTTTACACCATAAGTCTCAATCATAGAGTTGAACAATGTCACGGCAATAATAAAAAACCTATCTCTGAAAATAGTCGTATTATCAAAATGCTTGGGGCGTCCAGTAAGTCAATTCATTGTAATCAATAGAATATCAGATCTACGCCCCCTTAATCACGCGTAAATATAATATTGATGTTATTCAACTGAACTCAGGTGTATCTCGGTATCCAGAAAGGCCGTAGTTATGATTACCTAGAAGAACTACCTGCTATTATAGACGACCTCTTTGCACATGTCAGTCAATTCGTATTACCACCGTTCATTGAAGCAGAAACGCTATTTAGAATGATACTCTTGTCCGTAGCATTTCGCCTCTGCGGAAATATATACATGCAAGCTGCCTCGATTTTATCTCAACCCACATCTACCATATCCATCGATATACAATCTGTATTTCAATCGTACAAGCCGAAATGCTTCAACTCCAAGCAACCCAAGTTAACGCTTTACCCCCAATTTCTCAACCCAAGAGTTGAATTGCGCCGATTTAGCAGCCGCCAAGTCCAACGTGAAAATTCCGTGCTCGGAGTGGATGCCAATAGGGGATGCCGGATCAGTAGGGTCGATCGGAGGTGTTGCGGACGCGGCGAACGCGAAGCTTGCAGCCGTCGCGCCTGGATCTAAAGTCTCTTTCGCACCTCCGTTATGAATCCACGTACTACATCCCTGGCAGAGAGTAGTTAGGGTCCAGTGAGTTGCATTCGTCGTCGACCCCTGAAGTGTAGTGTGATTTGCCGACTCGTATATCTCCGGTTGGACATGGGCCCTAAGGCAAACATTAATTAGGTCTTTCACTCAAGAGGCTTCAACTCACGCCGCGAATCGTGCGGCTGGAACGGTGCTGTTTCCATTCGCCCAGCCTAGAGAGATGGGGTTATACAGCATGCCGCCTCCCCAGGCGATACCCGCCCATCCGACTGACTTTGGCGCAACAATTTGGAGAAGGATATCGAAAGGGCCCTCTGTCACTTCTGGGATAGCAATACGCCAGACGATAGGAGCTACTCCGATCGATATTTCGGAATAGCAGACACCAGTGGGCTCATCGCAGTACTTGACGCTAGCTGAGACCGGAGCTGCAAGGCCATGGCCTACGAGGAGGGTCACGGCTGTAGCAAATCGAGAAATAAAGCCCATCGTGTGTTTCTTACTTGACAATTTAGACTTCTGGCTAACTTATGAGTGTACTCGAGGCACCACAGGCTACTCAATAAGCGAGTAAGTGCCTTATATATCTTGACTTTGTCATAGCACTGACCCTTTCTGGTACTCCATCCGCTCTCATTAACCACCACAGGCGCCCTTCCTCGCCTATCTACTATAGATATCGGCAGTTGTCATTTTTACGATATAGTGGAACGTGAAGAGGAGCGAACCAAGTTTTTGGTAATAGAAAGGAGTAAATTACCCGATTGCTGATTGGTGTGTCTACGCAATGATATGTAAATGCACCCCGGTCTGCCTAGATCCGTAGGGTTACATCTATTTAGACTAAAGAGGCTGAAGTCAGTGACACGACGGAGCTTGCTACCTTCGAAATTTTATCTGTATTTGGTAAGATGATGGAACACAACAGTGCTACGATATGAAAATAGCCATGACATCTTCCCAATATGTTCAAATTTAGCAGATCCGTGATCGTTTATGGTTAGCACAACCAGCTGAAATGGACCCCGAGTTCAGTACATGAAACGGTTAATGGGCTCCTGGAGGTTCATGCTCCTCACCGGATTCCAGGGACTACCTTCGTATTTGTTCATGCCAGCGATGTTTACATACGGATATTGAGGAAATATATTAAATTAGCAACGGTTTCATACCTTCCCTAAATTTTTCATTTTTCATTTTTCATTAATGAGCATCCAGTTCTAGGCTTTCGTTTTCCTATTCCGGATGTCCGACTTTCGTAGGCGAGCCAAGAAATGGTGGGGTTACAGACGAACTCTGATCATCACTCATTCAGGGGAGTAATGGTAAGCTAAGCATGGCGTGCTCTAATTCGAGAAAGTTCAAAGCATGATGGACGAAATGCCGGAGTCACAGAAAGTCGAAAATACTACTCGACGTTCTTAAGAACATATTAAAGAATGACCTCACGGGAATTCACCCTGACGATCTCTTCACATTCCCATGTAAGCTAACGTACGGATCCATGCTGGAGAGGTACATATGAGTGGCTACCTACTATAGACGTAGCACTTGTCCAAGAGATCTTAACATTTGCTTGCCTAGCTTAGCGGTAGCATCAAGATAATTTATAGATATGTGACTTGGTGATGACCCGACGCAATGCCAAATTAGGTACCTACTTAACCTAATAAGAAATAAATCCAGCGTAAAAAGACAGACGATACTAACACAGTGATTCCCCCCACAAAAATATGGGATCCCGTCCATCTCGTGTCCTTCCGATCATCTTGAGTTCCTCAACCGTACTCTCAGAGGGTTGCCACAGGCTTAGGTAGAAATGACTCTCCACAAGCTCATGTCATGCGCGGGCATTGGTTTGCCTCTTGGGAACGGCGTACCCGGTGCTAGACACCCCACCTCATATTGCCAGATGTCGACACCCTGACACACTACCTCTATACATGCCTCTTTCAGCTTTGGCAAGCGGCAGCACGTCCGCGCGAAAGCTGTGAATAAAGCGTTCAGCTCGGTATAATTTGGCATAACCCTCTCAGATTGGTTAACTAGATCGAATTCGACCATGTGTCGGGAAATATTATAATATTTCTCGCGTTCTTCTAACTCCTCTTTCGTGTCTCCATAGCCCGGCGGAAGTTGATCAAATGGAATTGAGAAGCTCTGGTCCTCATTAACACCGTTTTCAAGTTTGAATAACCACTTTTCTTCTGGGTTATACATGAAGGCTGTGACTCTTAAAGTCTCTATATTATTCCAACACTGCCGAACCCCATTCAGCACGCCCGTCGGAGGATTAAGAAGTGTGGAATGTATGGTACTTATAATATGGACATGGGTATAGTTTCTTGTAAGGTATCGAAAGGCGCAACTGACTGGGTCATAATCACCTGGAGTGATGAATTGAGGGAGGAGCATTTGCCGTTTATCAGTCAATGGTGAAGGTATACAACAATAAAACCTTGTGGTAGATGCTGGAAGATCTGCTGACATGATACTCTGAACAAGATCGTTTCGCTGTCTTCGATCCATACCGTAGTGGCGACCCCAATGATCTTCGTCACAATCCAGATCCCACTTGATGCTCTCAGCTTCTACCATCTTGGCGGAGAGAAGAATTGCAGCACGAGGGCTCCATTTGCGACGCCCGTTAGAAATAGTGAACTTTCAAACACAAAGTAGGGGTGGGAAGTCGGGCACATCAGATGTGAGATCAAGTAGCGAGAATCTATAACGCGCAGCGTTGTGGTTTAATATAAATCCAATACGGGATTGGCGATTAGGAGGGATCCATTGTATAAACGGTCTTATTTCTTTGACCGGAGGTGAATGTGGCCCAAGGATAGTTAAATTGAGCATTGGTGTTATATTATCATTACGGTCGAAAAGGGTCGAAATTGCATAGAAGATTCGCTTTAATGCTGCGGTCACGGCCTCGTTATTGGCTCTGCGATCCCTCTCCGTTTCGAACTTGGTAAAAAGTTCAGAGGGGTATGATGATAGGACTATCTTAGTAGTAAGACGTTGTAGAAAGCAGCAGCGCCGCGGTGTTAAAATATGTGTCAACTCGTCCAGCCTTAAATCTGTAGCAGTGAATTGTATATCTCGGAAGGTATGTCGTTCAACGGAGTTTTGAAACTTGCGGGACACAGTTGCGAGTGCCAGGAAAGCCGGGTGAAAAATTAATAAGTCTTTTAGATAGAAGGAGATGACATGGTCATAGAGCTCTTGAGGCAATTTGTCCATGTTGGCAAGTTTATGTTATCGTAATTCGAAGTTGAAGAAGAATTTAAATTTGACGATAATACACTATGTAACAAGTCCTCGTCTTAGAGCCTGCCTGTTAGGCAGCAAGTATACCATGTCTCTAATCTTAAGAGATGTGTTAGCCATGTAGTCCCAATCTTGCAGTTATGACTCGTTTTCACCCACACTTTTAAACCGACCTATTTAAATCGCCAGAAACATCCAGCCAATAAGATATAACTTAGGGGCTGTGCATGATAGTAACTGGTCTATATTGTAGGTATTTGAACTAAATGTTTACTATGAGAATTAAGTAAAGAATTAGAGTAAGAATGAGGGTATAAAAATGTCATCAATTTATCCTCGCGTACTTGATGAATTTGCCTGGCACAATCATTTTCAGCTCGTCCTGCACGAAGTAAATGCTGTTGTTTAGTTCACACAGTAAGAATTGAAGAGAATAGACCGGTTCGCACTTCAAAATTCAATACGCGAAGTAGTTAGACGAGAGAAGGCCTTCATCTTGCCAAATGCTTCTTAATTATGGAGAACAGCACCGGAGTGCTCGTGTCTTGAAGTTTGTCCGTTTGCTAAAGAGAAAATAAGTTGGTAGTTCACTTCTCATGATTCTTCGCGTTTGCTCACCATGAATCGGCGATTGGTGCTGCACATCAATCCAGAGACGCAGATACCTAGGTGATAGGTGCAGCGGCGCCGGCCGACTGCGTAGTGTCCTAGACTGTAAATGGAACTAGAGTTATTTTCTGAGCCATGGCAAATCCTGTCATTCGCTCGCAATCCTCAATGTGCTGATCGTTGGTTCTCGCATCTGGTAAGAATGGCTACAACGCCCAAGAATCGGGTCTTATCAGTAAAACTATACACCTACTAGCTATTCCAAGAATGAATAATGCTACATGGGTGTACATGAAGCCTCGAAAATAGATGCCAAAAGGAAGAGTCGCAATGGAAATTAGGCACTGAGCGTTAACATATCATCCCATCCCAAGAAGTATCACGGGAACCAAGAAATTTTACCACAAGCCGCGGTGCTCGGCGCTCAGCATGAGAGGCTATACAGACCTCCAGCCCGAGTCAATTATTTCTCTTGGGTCGTATGTTTAATCGCTGATCAATGTTGTCTTTGGTGCTTACCTTAGGTACATTTGAGCGATTGGACAAATAGTAAATCGGCCCGCGAGTTATAGGAAGACGAGGGCTTGTCTCTGTCCCTTTCGAAAGCCCAAGTCATTCTAGAAGCAAAAAGGTCGCACATCTCCTACGGCCGGTGTTCAGGATAAGAAGTTATTCATAAAGGTCGATCTAGATGGGCATATTAACTGGGTACCTAAGGTATGTTAGTCTCCAAACCCAGTAGGATCATCAAAGTCGACTGATTCTCACAGGAAGGTACCTAAGCTAAGTAATCTCAGCCTACGTGTTCGTCGAGGATGGGAAATCTAGATGGGATTGTTAAGAACTGGATGGGTAAGAATCATACCGCTTTAGGGTCCTAGAGGGGTAGAAGGTGAGCAACATGGTTGGTTGATGCTACGTAGAGATGAAGTATGTACATAAAATAAGACAGAATGGAGACAAAAATGGAGGGGGACCCGGAAAGTCGGCTTTGAGGTAGGGATTACAATCGATAAAAAGAAAAAGTGCACTGCAGCATTGCATAAACGAAAGAAGGAGAAGTCGTCTCCAAGACCACGGGCTCACGGGCTCACGGGCTTCACGGATGGGATGCATACATACATACCTAAAGAGAGAAAAGTGTATGACGTATAAGGAATTTAGAGAATAGAAATCAGCCCACCGTCGACCCATTATACCGAATCAACCACTAAGATGCCGCATTCCCCATGCAACTTTGTCTATCAGCCACTGTTCTCGCCGCCTAGAACAGCTCTGGAACCTGCTCACTATACCATCTATCAGGCTATTACCACGCTATAATGTCATAATTGCACGTTACTCGCGCCTCCGTTACATACCCGGTGCCTTGGGTTCGCTTCCCACCGAGTCCAATGATAGCATGCACATGCATCCAGTCTACGCGGTATCACTCACATGAATCAACTGCCCATGCGACTTTTTGCGGATGTTACAGGCTTTGCGGAACCTAGAGAACCCAACTACCACCTCAGAGTAGTAGTAGTTCTAGCATGTAATTGTCAACACATCGAGAGTCTTCTCTTATAAGTATTCGCCATCGTCAACACTATCCTCTCCATCCCACTAGTAAATCATCATCACAACACCCCTCCTCTATATATAAGCCCGATATCTTGAGCTACTCAGGGCACCTTACTGCTGAGACTCAAGTTTCTTCCGAGTGTCTTTTAACTGAAAAGTCCCATCTTTATCGAATGCGCGTATAAGTCGAAGACAACAAACAAAACAAAATGACAGATACTCACCAGGCCGAGATCGATGAGATCCGGCCATTCGGCAAGGCTCGCTCTACGATCAAGGGCGAGCCTTTATCAAAGGAAGAAATCGAAAAGTATAACGATTTTTTCAAGGCCAGCTTGTATCTCAGTCTTGGCATGATCTACCTAAAGGAGAATCCTCTCCTCCGAGAACCTTTGAAAGTTGAGCATATCAAAGGCCGCCAGCTGGGCCACTTCGGATCTGCCCCTGGCCAAATTTTCACATATATGCACTTCAACCGATTGATCAAGAAGTACGATCTCGATGCGCTCTTCGTCTCCGGCCCGGGCCATGGCGCTCCCGCCGTCATCTCCCAGGCTTACCTTGAGGGTACTTATTCTGAAGTATACCCTCAGAAGTCCGAGGACCCCGCAGGCATGCAGGTCTTCTTCAAGCAGTTCAGTTTCCCGGGAGGCGTGGGATCACATGCCACCCCAGAGACCCCCGGTAGCATCCACGAAGGTGGCGAACTTGGCTATTCCATCTCTCATGCCTTTGGTACCGTTTTTGACAGCCCCAATTTGATCACCTTAACAATGGTTGGCGATGGTGAAGCCGAGACTGGGCCATTGGCTACGGCTTGGCACAGCACTAAGTTTCTGAACCCCATCTGCGACGGTGCCGTTCTCCCAGTGCTGCACCTAAATGGCTACAAGATTAACAACCCTACCGTGCTTGCTCGTATCTCGCACAAAGAACTCGAGCAGCTCTTCTACGGCTACGGCTGGCATCCATACTTCGTTGAGGGTGATGATATTGAGACGATGCATCAAGCCATGGCCGCCACGCTCGAACACTGTGTTCAAGAAATCCGCAAATATCAGAAGGAAGCTCGCGACTCCGGCAAGCCCTTCCGCCCACGGTGGCCTATGATTGTCCTGCGCACGCCGAAGGGCTGGACCGCGCCGCGCAAGGTTGATGGACATTACCTCAGTGGTTTCTGGCGCTCTCATCAAGTGCCCATTACCGGTACTACAACAAACCCAGCAGATCTCAAGACCCTCGAGGAATGGATGCGTGGCTACGAGCCCGAGCGCCTCTTCGGCGAAGAAGGCAGAATATCCCCCGAACTAAAAGCCTTGTGCCCTACCGGCAACAAGCGCATGAGCGCGAACCCAGTTGCTAACGGTGGATTACTATCGGTACCGCTCAAGATGCCCGACTTCAGAGATTACGCCATCAAAGTAGACAAGTCTGGCGCCACTGTAGAAGGCAGCATGGCCAACTTCGCCAAGTTCCTACGTGACATCATCAAGAACAACCCCCATAACTTCCGCCTGATGGGTCCCGACGAGACCGAATCCAACAAGCTGGCAGCCGTGTACGAGGCTGGTAAGAAGGTGTGGATGGGCGAGTATTTCGAGGAAGATGAAGACGGCGGAAATCTATCTCCTTTCGGAAGAGTTATGGAAATCTTGTCTGAGCATACCTGCGAAGGATGGCTCGAAGGCTATGTCCTGAGTGGGCGACACGGAATGCTCAACAGCTACGAACCCTTCATCCATGTCATCGACTCCATGGTAAACCAGGTAAGTCTACTCATGTGATCCCTCGTTTAACTAATAATTCATTACTGACACTCTGTGCAGCACTGCAAGTGGATTGAGAAATGCTTAGAAGTCGAGTGGCGTGTCAAGGTTCCATCGCTAAACATTCTCTTGACTGCTGTCGTCTGGAGGCAAGACCACAACGGCTTCACTCACCAAGATCCTGGCTTCCTCGACGTTATCTGCAACAAGAGTCCGGAAGTAGTCCGCATCTACCTCCCGCCTGACGGAAACTGTCTCCTTTCGGTCATGGACCACTGCTTCCAGTCGCAGAATTACGTGAACGTCGTCGTAGCAGACAAGCAGCCTCATATCCAATACCTCACAATGGAACAGGCAATCGCGCACTGCACAAAGGGCATCGGTATCTGGCCCCAGTTCTCCACCGACGCAGGTGAGGAACCCGACGTCGTCATGGCCAGCTGCGGCGACGTCTCCACCAACGAGTCGCTAGCCGCCATCGATCTCCTGTTGCAACACTTCCCCGACCTCAAGGTCCGCTGCGTCAACGTCGTCGATCTGTTCAAGCTGATCCACCACACCGACCACCCGCACGGCCTCACGGATAAAGAATGGGTCGCCCTGTTCACAGACAACAAGCCCGTCATCTTCAACTTCCACTCGTACCCCTGGCTCGTCCACCGTCTGACATACAAGCGGCCGGGCAGCGCAAACATCCACGTCCGAGGCTACAAGGAGAAGGGCAACATCGACACGCCGCTCGAGCTCGCCATCCGCAACCAGACGGACCGCTTCAGCTTGGCCATGGACGCCATCGACCGCATGCCCACCCTCGGCAACCGCGGCGCAGCTGCTCGCGATGCCCTCAAGAGCCAGCAGGTCGCCGCTTCCAACTACTCATTCGAGTACGGTGTCGACCCCCAGTTCCTGAGCGACTGGTCGTGGCCTCAGGAGGGCGTGAAGGAGAAGCTGCAGAAGCTCAACATTATTAGCTGAGGGGGCGGGCTGGGCATTTATTTATAACGAGGCGAACGGGTCAGGTTGGGGTTTTAACGAAAAGGGGCTGGGGGCTTTGGGGATTGGCATGAGTGGTTGGTGTTTCCTGGGTCTGATTTCGATTTTTGGTTGGCGCGGGTTTGTTTATGTATGTGAGATAACTCGACTGGAATCTTGGCGATTTTGTCTATTTTGATGGAGATACGCTTGTGAGATGTGGGATGTGGAAAATACCTGTTATATGAATTTACTTTGGTGAATTATCACTTGATGCTTTTCGAATGCTGGTGTGCTTTCACTTTAATCATCGCATTGCAACTACACTCTCCTTATAGGTACCTCCTAAGTTAGGTATCCAGGGGCCCAAGACAGGGGAGGGGGTCTAGGGATGCGTAGCTTTGACTTGTTGTTTCGCGATTTATTTCTTCAGTCAGTTACTACGTATTGGTAGCATATATATTCTTGAGTGACGACCTCCTAAGTTCGCCAAATACCCCCAACTTAGTTATGCATCAGAGCATGTAGCCCAGGCAAGATTTCCAAGTCCTTCTTCTTATACTCATATTTGCCATCGGCAGAAATCTTGGCGGTGACGCGGGGTCGTTGTTGCTGCGTCTGTCGCACCTTGACCCATTGCTCCGTGGTCAAATGCTGTCCCAGCTCTGTGAAGGCATTGCTGGTCAGCCCGAGTCGGTTCAGCAGAGGGCTATTCGCGATCGGGTCCAACACAACGTGGTTATTCGGACGCGCAAAGTACAACACGCCTAGGCGGTCGATGTGCGCTTGGTCTGCAGGCGGCGTGTGTACTCTGTGTATGCTAGACTTGATCAACCCGCCCGTCAGTGCGGTTAAGGCGTCGCATGTGTTGATCGTGATAGTGCCATCTTGTGGCTTCACCCACTTCCACTCTCCTGCCGAGTTTAGAATCTGCAGCGCAGCTACTGGTTGTCTAAACAGGAGGGTCACCGTGCCAAGATCTGTGTGGCCCGTCCCGTACAAGTTAGCCAGCTTGGCGTTCTCTTCCTGGCTTCGTGCTGCGTAGTGCATGTACCGCAGGTGATCTTCTCCCCTAACGTCATAGAGATGGTCCCGGACCAGCTGGTCCTCATCAGGGAGCTCGAGTAAGATCGCGAAAAGGCGCAAGAGCTTAACGACGACTTCCTCGTGACATTTCTGTTACGTTTCGGTGAGCATATATATATGGATGGACGGGGGCTATCGTTTACTTACCCTCGAGAATGCTTCGATCTCCTTGATGTTGCTCTGGAGGACGGGTGGTTGTTCGCGCTGGTGGAAGCCGTCAAACTTGGGTATGTTGTATACTTGGACGTTATCCTTCACGCCATTTCCAAGGCTGTAAAAGTGGCATATCAGTCATGATCCTAGGTACCTAAACTTATTCCCCCGAGGGTCAAGGTAGCAAACTACCTGACGGAGTCAGATGACATACATTCGATAGCCCGCTGGCCTATACCCATTGTATTCGCCGCTTTCAAGATCGTGCTTGTTATGATACTTCAACTTCTCTTCTATGGGAAGCGAATAAAACTCTCGTCCGAGAGCGAACTGACGGTCGACTTCTTCCTGGGGTATGTTGAAGTTCTTCACGTAGAAAAATCCTATGATGAACACGTGAGAACCAGTACTCCTGGAGGTGCCGCTTAGGAACTGTCAACATACCAACATTTCGAACCGCGTGGTCAAGCTGCTTTACCAGCTCTTCTTTGCCTCCTGGTTGCTCATACAGACTTAGGTCCAACGTAATGAGATCGGCCCAATCAACTATAGTAACCCAGTTATTAACTGGAAATAATGAAGATATATCAATATAGCTTTTGGCTTACGGTCTTCCTGCGTTACAGGTACGTGCTCATAACGATCAATTATACGTCCCGGCATCTTGAAGATTGATTACAAATGTAAATACTAATATTCTCAAGGGCGGCGAGCTCAGATGAGCGTCAATACGCGGGGTATATATATAGGTATATATATATACATTTTAAATTGTCACTGGGTAGTTGTGGGACTCAACACGTCTAGATTAAACTCTTATTAATACCATTTACAATTTGTTTCTCGTAGTGTTAACCAGTTAAATAGAAGCTTCGCAACTTGAAGAGTTGGTGGGGGTTGCAATCTATCGATAGACTATACATCTACCAATCGACGCGATCTGCCAGTATGGCGCAACTTGGAGAAGGGATTATGTATGTGGGGACAAGGCATTATACGGGTCAGTCATGGTATTATCGAGTTCTAGTATACCAGCAGCCTCCGCAAGTTTCAAGTATATGGCAAGCACGCCATCGCACATCATCGGACCCTATCGCAAGCAACGTAACACTGTTAAGACACAACGGAGATAATATGATAAAATAAGTAGGTTTTCGTAGTTAGACTAGACTACATCTATCTCCTTGGCAATATTAGGACAGGGACATTTATTAAGACCTTGTGCTAGGTTTATCTATCTATCGTGCAAGTCTGAATTGCGAAATCTCGCCTTAAAATAAGGCCAAGTGCCTATCAGCTTTATGAACTATGGGTCGTAGAGTAATAAGTAACCTGTCTATCCCCGTGTAACTCGAGAATGATAATCTCCTCAGTAAGTTATGAGTAGTCTTGTTCGGCTTGACGCTACAATGACGGTAACAAAGCAAAGCCAGGGGTACTCCCCATATGGCCTTATCAAAGAGATCTTCAATTGGTACCCTTCTAGTTACCCTACAGCAGAGAGAAAGTAAGTCTATCTACTTGGATATGGCCTATAGCAATTTTCATTGAAACTTTTATACTGACAATATACAGACTTCTATTCAAACTTGACTTGTCTATCCTAATATTCGCTTGTCTATGCTGTAAGTACGCCTTTCCCATGTTCGCGATAGCTTAAATCTAACAATTTCCAGTCTTCGTAAAATTTCTAGGTTAGCCCCTATTCCATCCAACCACTCCTTTTGCGTGGGCTTACAAGCACATCTCGAAGATCAAACAAACATCAGCAATGCCTACGTCAGTGGTCTTAAGGAGGAATTTGGATTATACGGCGATGAGCTCAACTATTTCAATGTGTGCTACTACGTGGCTTATGTGATTTTTCAAATCCCCGGCATGTTACTTATGTCGCGACCTCTGCTGTGTGTAACAACTCGAGGAATTCCTTTCTCTTCTTCTTTTTTCTGCTAGTCGACAAATTGGTAATTGTGCTAATAAATATAGAGCGCGCTGGTTGCTACCAACTCTCGAAGTTCTCTGGGGTATATGCACTTTCGCACAGAGTCGTGTTACGAACGTTCACCAACTCTATGCATGTCGATTCCTAGTAGGCATGTTGGAGGCCCCAGTATTCGCTGGGACACACTTCATCTTAGGTAGGTACCTATACTAGACGACACGTCTCTCTATCTCCCGATTCTTCGAATCTTTGGCTGACGAGACACTAGGATCATGGTATAGTGGCCCTGAATTATTTAAGAGAGCCGGGACTTGGTTCATATGTAACCCCCTGGGATCTATGGTAAGCGGGTATTTGCAAGCAGCGGCGTATACCAATCTGTCTGGTGTAGGCGGGATGCCCGGATGGAGGTAAGAAACTGTTGAACCCTCCCTGCGTTTTAAATCAAACTAGAACAGAATGCTAAGTTTTGATGTCTCATCAAGGTGGCTGTTCATCATTGATGGCATATTTACACTTCCAGTTGCGATAGCTGGATTCCTAGTCTTCCCGGGAATTCCGGATTCGCCAAAGCCATTTTATTTTACTGATGAGGAAATCGACCTTGCAAAGGCGAGGCTAGAACGGGCTAAGATCCGCAAGCCAGGCAAGCTAGGGTTTGACGTGCTCAAACGTACACTTGGGCGCTGGCATATTTGGGTTTTTGTGTTTTGTTATATGTAAGTTACTAACATCGCAATGACTCAAGTAAAGGGTTCAATCCATACCTATGATTTTGCTATAAGTCTAACCATCTGTCAGCTGCATGATCATCCCCAGCTATCCAGAGTCGTATATGAATCTCTGGCTGAAAGAACAAGGCTTCTCCGTTATTCAGATTAATCAGCTGCCTACTGTCACATACGCCATCAACATCGTGGCTTCTTGGCTGGGTACTACCTTGGCTGCTATCTATCCTTCATGGACCGTTTACACTAGTGCGACAGTATGCATCGTGTTCTCGTCAATCTGTATGATTATTTGGGATATCCCGAAACCTTTGAAGTATGTAGCCCCTTTGCGTCGACCCCTCTCCGTATCCTTATGGGGTTCGTTCCAATCCACTAACAAGAACCTGTAGATTTGTCGCGTGGTACACGTTTGGTATATCAGGGTGCCTAAGTCCGGTCCTATACTCGACGGTCAATACAATTGTGAAAGGTGATTCTGAAGAGAGAGCTCTTATTTTGGTGAGTGAATCCGTCCACCTCTTACGAAAGGGGATTGCAAACCACGGTAAATGATAAAAATCGAATACGAAGGCTTATCCGAATTATTTCAGGGCGCAATGATGACTTTCGGTTATTCATTCAACGTATGGGTGCCCCTTTTGCTCTTCCCAACTGCCGGCCCCAACGGTGCTCCAAGATGGCGTATCGGATGGCCTGTCGCGTTAACTTTCCACCTGCTACTATGGGCTGGGTTTATTGTTGCGATCTTGTTGTATCGCAGAGAGTGAGTTTTGTCCTATCTTCAATTTGATTAGCTGCTAATATCAATCTTCAGCTCCAAGAGATCGAGAGATGCACAAGAGGAGGAGGATGAGTCTGGGGAGGAACCAGTTCTCGTCCCAACCGAAGCACACCTAAAAGATTGACATCAAGAATTTGGTCACCTCGATGTTAGGCCGGGGATCCGAGGATATTGATGTCATACGTAGATTAATTGTGATATATTATATGTTATATACATTGCCCTATATTATCAATATTATAACATATGTGAAGCTTTCGGTCGGATGAAGGCCGCAATCAGGAATTAGCTGAACGATATAAACTAACCCTTGGATATGAGACGGCTTCACAAATCAGCATTGCCAATGGGATTATCGTATCGTTCAGGGAAAGCGTCATTTCTAGAGATTGGCTTCCTTAGGGACGTATCCGCTCAGAGACACTCTACATGGAAACTCTCCACGCGGGTGTGCAGAACCATGCTCTATTAGGTATGCTTTCTCATTATCCACAGTCGTCAGATCCAGCTTCTCTCCTGCATAGACCTCGTCATAGCATTCCTGGAAGTCAAATTCTCTGCATATAATAGCGAGGAAGGCCTTCACTTCCTTTAAGACGAAAGCCTGGCCTGTACAATTTCGAATACCATACTCGAAGATACGCCAAGCACCTTTTTCTGGATAGAGTTCGTGATCTGGTCCCACGAGAAATCGCTCGGGTAAAAACTCGAGTGGTCGCGGCCAGCATTTGGGATTCCGATGGATGCTAAAGTGACTCGCCTGCACGGCACAGCCCTCAGTAGGATACTCAGTGCCATCGCGACCTTTCAAGACTAGATCCTTACATCCCGTTCGAATGCCGTTTGCAGGAGGGAAGAGTCGCAGCGCCTCTTTTATCACGGCGAGAGTATACGGAAGAGAGTTGAGAATGGATGGGTTCTCGGTGATCATGTCCGGACACGCTGCAATATTCCGCCCAAAAACTTCATCATGTTCAGCGCGGAGCTTAGCCAGGACCTCTGGATGCTTCCAGATCAGATAACAGTTTGTAACCATCGTGCTTGCGGTAGAATCGTATCCTGCAAAGAAAAACATGCGTAGCTGTGCGCATAACGAATCCAAGAATTGCTTATCGAGTGGTTCAGACAGCTCTCGGCCTGGCTGGGAGTAATATGTCTCGAGAGCTTGGTCTAGGATTGAATTGAAAGCCGACTGTTCGTGACGTGTCTTAGCATTACGAAATGCGTTGACCCGCTTCGTAATTTGAGTGCGAATGTGTTGGTTCAAGATACGGCTATTATTCCAGATGCTGAAGATCCTGAATGGATTAAGCTGACCAAGGTTATCTATAATATTGTTCGCACCGAACTTCAATCCGAGTTGGCGGAGCATAGTCTTCGAAAGAGGGTGAGAGCCGGATGTCTGATTGCCTAGCTCAGCGTTAAACACTACAAGCCCAATAATATCATTCATTAGCGATAACGCCAATGGTTCAAGACGAAACAGATCTCCTTTGCGGGCTTTTTCCCGGAGAAGTTCACGGAAAACCAACATCTGCTCAATGACCACGGGCACAGCAGCATCAAGGTTGCTATTGTTAAAGAAGGGTAGGAACAGATCGTGATCATGTTTCCACTCTTGGCCATTCTGAGTAAAGAGGTTGACACCTCCTTTTCCCGAGATAGGCGCAAACCATTCTGTAAGGGTGAAAGGCTTCTCGGCCGATACCCAGGGATGATTGGTCGCCTGGTTGGCGATGTAAGGGTCTCGTACTATAAGCATAGGAACGCTCACAGGGTAACTGTCAAAGTAATACGCCGGGGGGCCATTTTCACCATCTAGCTTCCTAGCTATGCGGTCGAGAATATAAGTGCTATGCGCACCTGGAGGAAGCTCGTCAGTGGCAGTCTTGGCCGCCATGAGATGACCCAGGAGAGTGCTGTGCTGGGGCATGGGCTACTAGTACAGTGATTAACGCGTGGATTCAATTAAACAGACAACGAGTAAGTAACTTACCTTCCCCATGTCTTTCAGCTTCTTCATTAGGCTTCTGCAACGCCAAAGTTCAGATGCGAATGCGATGGTTCGCACAACCACAACGGCTAACAAGAAACCGCCGCAGGCGTTCAACAGCTGCCGAAGAAAATCCATGCTGTTACGAAGAAGCTGCGCCAATATCGAGGACAATGTGAGTGCTTGATTAAAAGAAGAGGGACACTGCGTTTCCATAAGAAGTCCCTTAGGTATCTAGTAATAGTAGTAATAGTAGTAGTAGTAGCAGTAGTAGTGATGTTTACGTGTATTAGGGCTATCCCATTGAGACCCAGACATAGGTCAAAAATTGTATCCGCTCAACCAAACCAAATGAGTTCAAAGAATCATGATATCAAGCTCGCTACCAAAAAGGAACCCTCGTTATTTTACGGTTTAATCCATAGCAACAAAAATTAGATTTTAAAATAAACACAAATTGCGTAAAATACTCTTTCTTAAAGGTTCAGGCAGTGGAAACATTTTTTGACCCATGTCTGGGTCTCAATGGGATAGCTACCTGGTAGGTACCTCTTATAACATTACTCTACCTGGTTAGCGCTGGTGCTAGGTAGCCGATTTTTAATCAAGGGGAAAACCGTCGAACACGCTTTCTTATAACCAATAACAAATGAGCTCTAACAAATGAGGAATAACAAATGAATTTTAGGTAAGTATTATACGAATACGATAGCAGTAGGTACCTACTATGTACCTACCTAACCTACCTTTTACATATGAGGACTCGTGTCTTAGTGAAATAAATAGCTATAAGAAATTCAGGGGGTAACTAAAGATAGGTAGGTTATCTCCATACATACCTAGAGCTGCGGGTCAAAATCAGTTGCATAAGGGTCTTGGTGCCAAGAGGCTAATGCACGTTAGGATACGGAGTGATGACGCTAAGATAAGGCGGTTATCAGTTAGCAACCGCCAAAAAATTATTTTGGCTACTTTTGCGCTTGAAGTCATATTATCACCCACAATTGCCAACACAGTCTAGGATTCGTAACGTCGAAATATCTACGATGCCGAAGCCACGGACGAAACGACAGGCGATCCGCGACGAAAGAAAGGAGAAGAGACGTGAAAAGGCACTAGCTGCTCAAGAAGTGAGCAAAAGTACGAAAAGACGACGGTTAAACGATGAAGATGGCGATGATGGTGCTGTCCACCAAGAAGCTACATTTCAAGATGGACATGACCAGGCCGAACATCAATTTGGTGGGCCACCACAGGCCGATCGAGAGTTCTTTGGAATGCTGTCGGATCAAGAACAGGAATATTTCCGCTCCGTTGACGAGCAGCTCGACATAGATGACTTCCCTTCCCAAGAAGAACGACAACTATACCTCGCCAGTGTCTTCGCCGAGGCACAGGGAAAGGAACTTAAGCTAGCATGCAGTCAGTCGTGCTCGCGGTTAATGGAGCGGTTAATCTTGATGTCAAACACGAGACAGAAGAAGAAACTTTTCGGCCAATTCAGTAGTCACTTTTTAAACCTCATCCAGCACCGCTTTGCAAGCCATTGCTGCGAAACCCTATTCTTACAATCCGCACCTATCGTCACTAGGGAACTTGGAGGTGAGCGCGATGATGCTCCTACGGATCAAGACGATCCAAATGAAGAACCCTTACCGTATATGGAAGAACTATTTCTTCTCGCCCTTGACGAACTCGAGGGCCACCTCGGCTACCTACTCGCCGACAAATTTGCGTCTCACACTATCCGTGTGCTACTAATCATTCTGTCCGGGCGTCCGTTAGAGCAGTCACAGACCAAGTCCCTCATCCACAGCAAGAAGAAGGAAAAGATATCAGTCCCTTGGACCTCTGATGGGCCGACTGACTCAAATTCTCAATTACGAGCCGTACCTATGTCATTTAATCTAGCCGCAAAAAAGATTATCGCCGACTCGGTTTCAGGCATGAATACCACAGAGCTTCGGGTATTAGCGACACATCCTACTGGAAATCCGGTTCTACAACTACTCTTAGAGCTGGACATTAGTCTAAACTCGAAGGCAGCCGAAGACGACTCCGAAGACATGACGCTACTATGGAGACTTCTACCTGATGCCCCTTCTTCGTTGAAAGACGCCACTACACCGGCATCGGATTTTGTCAATTCAATGTTATACGATCATATTGGTTCACGCCTCCTCGAGACTCTCATTACTCATTGCCCTGGAAAAGTGTTCAAGGCTCTATACAGACATATCTTCGGGAGCCGGATCCATAGTCTTCTACGTAACGATATCGCGTCCTATCCTGCCATTCGTATCCTCAATCGACTCAGCAAAGAGGATCTAGTAGTCGCCATCCAAAAGACTTTGCCGGAATTCAGCAAACTTGTCGCGCTGTCAAGATTCAACGTGATCAAAACCCTGTTCGAACGGTGCCAAGCACGCCAAGCCATCAGTGAGATAGATAGCCTAACGAAAGCTTTAGTTGAAGCGCTCGGGTCAGATCCCAAGTTTCTAGTCCCTAAGCTTTGCCTTCTTCAGTCATCGGAAACCGGCGATAAGAAGGATCAGGAGCTTCCCCAAAAGAATCGTTCAGCCTTGGTCTCACACGGCTCTCATTTGGCAACAACAATGCTTTCTATGTCCGGGTATCCTTCCAGCACAGTTCAAAAATCTATAGCCGCTCTTCCGGAAGAACTCATCCTTCAACTCGCAACATCATCGGCGCCGACATCCTATGTGTTGGTCAATGCGTTATCAACCCCATCGCGAAATAAAGCCTTCCACAAGACCTTAGTCGCAGCGCTACGATCACATTCATTCCAGCTGGCTATGTCTGAGTATGGAAACAAGGTCCTTAATTCAATTGTTTCTATTCCCTCTAGAGGTGACGGGATATCCATACCTTTCCACTTCAAAGAATTTATCATGGAACAATTAGGCCAACATGAACAAGAATTACGAGAGTCATTTGAAGGTCGACGCACCTGGAGAACTTGGAAGGGTGATCTGTGGAGGAACAGAAGGAGAGATTGGATCTCCTGGGCTAAAGAACTCGATTCTTCAACGGAGCACGCGGCGGCCGGACCTTCGAGATGGGGCGGTGCTAGCGGTTACAACGTTAGAGATGTGGTAAAGGGTGACGATTATATAAAGAAACGAAAGAGAAGCCTAGATAATGCGTTATAGTGTGTTGTAACCCGGTTAACTCTCACAGTTTCGCCACTGGCAGTAGTCAGAGTGAGTCCCTTGAAGGAAAATAAAATATCCAACACTGTTCTCTAGGTGATGTTGGCTCCTTGTCAACATCACACAGTTAGCAGTTGTGACTGCAGTCGTGACTGTATTCCTAGTCATTAGTGTTTGCTCTGTTCTATTTTAATTATTTGGGTACCTATTCCTACCCTAACCTACCTTGAACCTATCATCCACCCAATACCTTTCTTTTAACCATACTTCTTGAACAAGCATGTCTACTTAAAAGCATTCCTATCTACCTAGTCTACTCTGGTCCATGAATGACTATCACTCCTCAAGAAGTTCATATTTCATTCTACCATTCTCAGTTAGAGCCCCCCGAAATCCTTGAGCCTCTTTACACTTTCTTGCGGCTGATAAGCCTACAAATACGCAACTTTATTCTTTATCATGGTTAATAGGTTCCTCAGCATAAAATGCCTCATCGTCAAGGCTATGACCTATCTAACCTCTGTAAGAAAAGTAGACAATATGGACGAGGACCCACAGAGCAAAAAGACTCTCCCCTCGATACTACCCTAGTCATCAACAATACTCAGGGTAACGGCGAGAGCAACTATGCAATGGCTACTCAGTCGCAGATACCTCATAGCCAGCATGAGCAGCATGAGCAGCAGTCACGCTTAAGCCCCGGATATACAAGAAGCTCTGGTGAGTATACACTCTATAACGAACATACTGGCCGCGGGTGGAAGCGCATCATCCAAGCAACAAACTCTACTCGTGCACTTGCTATTACGAGTCCAAGTACATCTAATACGGCCATAAATACCAACGATAACAATATCAGCTCTGATCCTACCGACCTTTCGCCATCCAAAGGGGGTCGCATCCGCAATAGAGGTATTAGAAAGTTAAAGAAACGCGTAACATCCATAACACAACGCGCAATTCAAGCTTCGCAAAACGCAAGGCGGTTCCTAACACCTCCCTTTTCGCACCGCTCTACCAACCCGCTGCCCAGTACGTTGATGGTTAGCCCTGCTGAGACCGCAACCCTTAAACACACGACTTGTGGGCAACAACTGGATCAGACTTTTATTAACACTCAGCCACCTCTACTGCTTCCGCAGATTATTGTCACCTCGCCATCAGGTGAAGAAAAGGGTGTGCAATAGACCTAAAATGGGTTTAATACGGTAAAAGTAACAAGTGTGCTGAATATGGTAAGTGCTTCGATAAACAAGAGAATGTTGAGGGTTCTAATCATAGCTAATCTTAAGTTATATAGCTCAGCATGTAATATCTTTAAATCCGTCAGAGACGTGGAATGATGAACGGATGCCCCGACGGTTTCCTAGGCCCATCTGATGAATGGTCAAACGTGTTGGTATATACTGTCGACCACACGATGACAAGGGTAGACGAACTCGCTACATGATAACCATACGCTGTTGAATAACAGTAGCGTCTAAGGAAACGCATATATATGGTATTCATATGTCTGAAATAATCATGTTTCGTCCAACTGATTTTGGCGATACATTCTTCGGCCTTGAAGAGACTGGTCAACGACCTGTCATATATTCGATACTCAATGTTAGTCATTTTCACCCCTCACCCCCGCTTCTTTTACGCGCAGTATTTTCATCTCTATCCAAACTACCCTCACGTATCAACTAATGCCTCTCTAGCAGATCCTTGGAACACAAGAAAATACACAGAACCGCAGCGCAATTGACCTATTTCTTGATGATGAAAAGTAGTTACCCAAACGGCCGGCCATGAGGAGTGTTTGCGATTAGTTGTGCTAGGGCTCTAAGACTCGGAATATTATGCGATGCCTACTATATTCCACGGCGGATTCCTGAAGCTTGTCCTACATACTCTCACTCACTTTCATCTAGATAGGTTCAATTTGAATTCACCCTCGGTTAAAATGAAGACTAGTGTTCAACCTCTTAAGGCTACAATGGGTACCTCTTATATTGTATGACTCCCTAAGGGAACTGGCCTCTACAATTCGAGAGCGGATTCGGCTCGAAGTCGTCATCATCAAATTAAATCTGAAATTAAATCGAGCATTGAGAACGAATCTTCATCACGTAAAAATGTATGTTTAGTATGCTAATCCTTTCCGAATACTCGTAGAGATATACTTAGGTACTAACCTAAGGTAAGTAGGTCGGTCGGTCGGTCGGTACTCGACAGCTTACTATAATGTGCGTTGTTAACTCTGATTCAGGACGGATATCTCGGCTTCGAGTAAGACCTAAAATACGGCACGTTTTCCGAAATCTTAAACTTAAACCCGCGCGAACTAAGACGCGCGGAAAGCCTAAGTGTGTAGAGAAAGGTAAAAACATGCGATCTAGACGTGGAGCTCGGTATATGGGACGAATCGCTTAGGTTACGTTGTTACCATTGAATATCTACCTTGGCGGGGAAAATTGAGGCAAGGGAGATTCTAATAATGCTCGATACTATTCACATGTAGGTTAATTAGGGGAAGGAGGCGTATAAGCCTACGTATCGACAATGTGTCTAAGATGGGATGGCGTTCAAACTTCACTTTCGAGTTACATCTTATTTGAACTGTTCTAAGGCAAAAAAAAAAAAAATAGATAGAGGTAGATATTGGTATTCATCACCCTCTTCAATCCAAAATCATACCACCCAATCCGTAGAGAAGTTCTTGTATTTGTTTTTCACTACCACCTCATTCTAAACGAATAGCCGGCAACAGCCGATTCTAGAATAACAGTTGGCCTCACTAGCCAACCTAGGTACCTAATCTCCATAGCGCTCGCTATATTCAACAGGTTTCTCCAAGTCACATGTAGCAGGCCCGTCTTCATTGAAGCACATCCTCTCTCTCCTCGATATCGTCCGATTATTAAACAGTGTAATGCGTTATGGGATAATTCCACACATAGTATTAACCGACAAATACCTCCTCCTCCTCCTCCTCCTCCTCCTCCTCCTCCTCCTCCTCCTCCTCCTCGGACATGATCGTTTGCGTGAAAGAGCCAAGAAAGCAGAACGCCGGGCCAGGATATAAACGACGCTTTCATGCAAATCAACCCCAGTGCTAAAACCCTAACAGGCGCAAACCGTGCATGATGCGTAGTATCTCCGGCAAACACTTTTTATATGCGAAAGCATAGTTTAGACATATACAAGCCGCATCGTTGGACGTTTTATACTGCAGCAATGTCATAAGAGGATACCGGCGTATTATTGCTCGGATCCGAAGTCGACGAAACTCTCCCAGGTGTCACCCCCTGTCCCGCCACCTGGCGTGCCCAGGCGGCTATAGCTGTCAATGGAAATATCTGAAAGTCCCATGGTACCCTCTATTGAGGTGGGGAAGTAGTCGTCTTGAAGAGGATTGCTATATGGCGAGAATGTTTCGGCCCCCTTGTCCGCTGGACTGGTCTTGGCGCTGTCCTCTTGTGTTGTTGTTGTTGTTGTTGTTGTAATTTCGCCTGGGTAGGGTCCAAACATCTGGTAGGTCGAAGGATTGCCATCCATAAAGTGCATCGCCATTGGATCGCTCATGTCAATATGGGCCATCATCTTTGCTTCGTTTGATAGTTCGGATGTAAATATGGAAGAGGACGTAGACTGCTGCGCTAGTTGTGGATCTAGATGAAGAGTTGGAAAGGCAGACGGAGTCTGATAAGGTGTACTCTTTGAGTCGGACATATCTGCATCCGTTGACGACGCAGGCGTTAATGCTGGCGGGGATGATGTTGTTGTAGCTGGAGTAGGTACCGGGCTCTGGGTCGCAATGGAATCCCTCCTGTCGAACTGCGACTGAGAAGAGACTGACTGGGTTCTGGTTGCTGGAGAGCCTTGGCCAGACCCCGACGTGGATAGCCGGTGGGCAAAGTTAGCGTCGTTGTTCATGAGCGGCGCCATGTACATGGAATTTCCCAGGTTCTGTTGGTACGCCATAGCAGTTGGGAATGATTCGCTAAAAAGTCGATTGACTTCGTTGTACCTGGCCATGGTGGCCATCGCCGCTTGGGTAGTGATGTACGCATTCACACGATGGTTCATATCCGGCGAATTCGTTTGTAAATGGGCAGTAAGGTACTTGTAATGGCGGGGGATTTCGTCCTCTTCTTCCTCGTACATTTCTTCCTTCAACACGATTTCCTCGCTCACTTTGAGACCTCGGCCCGTCCGTCGTCGGTGGATTTCGGATGCCTGGCGGGCGGACTGCACTCTAGCCTCTAAGCTTCTGTCGGCTCGTCTTGACGCGGCAATGTAGGCCCTTTCCTGGTTTTCTTCGTGGGATCGTTCGGTCTGTAACGAAAGGTTAGGGGGTTCGTTCCTGGCAAACATCGCTATTTTGGTGAGGGAAAAGAGCTTACCTTCTGTATCTTAACAGGTGGGACTCGTTCGTTGCCCGGCATGGCGTTTGATATATCTAAGGATCGCTTCGGCATGGGTTGGAATGTATATTGAACCTTGGTACTGAAGGTAGGACTGACGATGGAATCACCTCTGTGCTGGTGATACGTCAAATTGTCCAGTAAAATAATATAATCCAGATAGGGGTCTTTGCGAAGATATATTAGAAGTTGGTTGTACTATATAGTCTCAAATAGAGAGATTCATAAGCTGAATGTGGGGTGTTTCGGGCCTCGTTGGCATCTGCAACCACAAAGGCAAACAAGTTGTGTGCTGGTTAACTTAAGTTGACAGTAACCCGTAGCACAGTATTCCTGGAGATGACTGAAAGTCACAGTGGGTCGTGAGACGCAGGTTATAGTTTGGGTGGAAGCTTCTGTATAAGTCGGCTCTTCTGTTTCAAGTCTCTGAGTCTCTTCACCTGTTGCTTATCCTTGTGTTTGTATCAATGCTAGGCTCTTATTGCGGGCAGCCGAATTATATGAAGTATTTATTGTATGATTAGACGGATATGTGGCATGTAAGTCTCGTTCCTAAGTTGTGTATCTGACACTTCCGGACTCCTATCTGGGGATAGATGGATGAGACAAAGAGACGGACGGGATGCTGCTTGGGAGATGTCGATTGGTCTGCTAACAAAGGATAATGTTAAAAGGGGAAGCAGAAGCTTAAGCTCAAGCTTAAGGTAAGGTAAGGTAAGGTAAGATGGTGGTAACAAGAGGAGTAGGTATAGTAACAGATAACAGAAAACAGAAAACAGAAAACAGGAATTTGAGCTCGGAGAGAGACAAACACAATAGGTATACATATACATATACAATAATGGATTTCCTTAAGTTCGGAATCGCGAAATAATGGGAAGTACATAATTTGCAAAGCGCCATTGCGTAACATGGCCGCAACGGAGCATACCATGTTAAGGTACCTGGCCTGGAAGCCAATGGCTTCGATCGAAGACTAGAACAAGGATTCACAATATTCCCTGATGCGGGAGAACGCCCAAGTGGCGATCGATCGCGATGAAAAGTATGGGACCAATGAAATAGCTGGAAAGCACTGAGACCGAGCAGGGATTATACCTTTATGGCCTGGTGATAGTGCTTCAAGTAGCCCCCTAATAGGACTAGCACAGGAAGCTCTCTGGGTCTTGGGTTCATAGCTCCCCGCTTTTTATTATACGTCCCATCCGAGCTGGTCAACAGCTTAGCTGCTTAGGTACGGCTATCTACCTAATATCATACCTACGTGTGTATGTATTAAAGTTGCTTATTAGCTTTGCTATAAAATACTAACATGTACCAGCGAACTAGATGCCACATAGAGGTTGGCGCAATTTACTGAGAAGCGATGTTACCCAAGTGTGTAAATTCTGCTGAATGGATAGATAGATTTATGTGAACTTCACCAAATGATGTAAGCTAGCCGCGATCGACAAGACTACCTACCTACCTATAATGCCGGTAACACGTTTCTGATATCATATAAATAACTACTTAAAAGCTTGAACATAACTAAATATCGGCTCTTGAGATCCGATCAAGTACAAATAGGTTGTGGAAGACTTTTTAATACACATAATAAGCAACAAGCATAACCAGATAATATGGAGAGCCTAGGCTATTTGGCGTGAGGGGAAATTATAAATGATGAAAATATAAACGAATAAGTTCGTAACAACGTACGAGATGGATACGACGCAATTGTTACCTAAATCTAACGTCAATTCCTCCCCACGACACTTTTCCAAAGGAATTGTACACAGGTCTACATAACGCTTTAAATAAGTGCCATCTCATAGATGCACTTAAAGTTTAACTCGCCTCGGCTTATCTACCCTTTATTCGCCTCGTTCCGTTACATTAGTAGATTAAGTAGGTTGTAGCTATGTAATAAGCTTGGTACTTAGCTGGCCATAACACGGCATAGAAATTTTCTTTTTATTAGCTACGAATTTTATATTTGGTCTTTGTTTTTTGTTTCTTTTGCTTTTTTGTTCCTTGTAGCAAAGAACATGAGTTAATGTTAAGTACCTAAATTGTCACTCGGAGAATAGAAAGTCAGCATTATTTGTAAAGAAAAAGGAAGAGTAAAAAAAAAAGGTCTCTTCGTCGCGTCCGGACCTTACTTCCGCTAAAATCATCCCAACTTACCCGTTACTCATCTTACATCCCAAAGAAATCGAGATAGATGTGTCACCTTGATACCGGACCATATTTACTTCTATCACGGTTACAGCCGGAGCTTTTGCTACGCGTGTTTTCATATTTCCATACGAGATACCTACTGCTGGGCGGCTGAGAACGGTTGTAATTTGCAAGACAACAACCTGCAAGCAGCTGATTCTTTTTGATTCCCGCCCGGACCTTTGTTTACTTAGAAGCATGTAGAACCTCATAATTGAATATTCAGTCTTACGCCGAACCAATAACCAATTATAAACCAGTGTTGGAAAAGACATCGCAGCGATATCTCCACTAGCAGCAACAAACACTCGGCGCAGTTGCATTTATTTGGCCAATTCATCCAATCACTGCCAGAAATAGTTTCACCATGCATCTGCGGACGGTAGCGTGTGTGTGTCCCGCATGAGCATGAGATGCTGGGCAAGGTCTGGTTTCATTGTTAGGTGAGAGATTCGATCGAGGGTATATTTTAACGATTGCCATCATATTTTTCGATGAGGGACAATCTGCCATTGAATCTGTGCGGATCCAGTCGACTTGAAACAGACGAACCATATATGTATAAGAGAGATGAGACTATCCTATTTGCTCTTTTTCCTGTTTTCGGGCGGCTTGTGGCTCGTTGGATCTTAGGTTGTCTTGACATTCCGGAGCAAAATGTCCGTTCCTTGAGCCCTTAGTTCCTTAATGGTGGCTCACCTTTTGGTCTTTTTGGGTGTGTACTTGGAGCCTTAACAATTTCTCAAAGCCTCGGCTTCCAATCACATACAAATACGTGGATCCTTTCTGGAGCACCTGCATGAGCCATACGTGGCGCTGTGGCTAATATGTACTAATCATACTAATCATACTAATCATTCCCTTGGCGCTCTTTGCTCTTTTCTCTTCTTTCACCAACCATTGACCCATAGCTCCTTAATATGAACAGATTCTTTTGACCGAAAACAAGCTTAAGTGGTCAGCCGTTCAACCAAGGCCTAAAACGAACTGGCATGTCTTTCCCCGCAGTTGATCTTATCCTAGAATTCGAAGAATTCGAACACGACGACGTAACTATCGCATAACTAGTATGGGATTCTGATTTCAGTCTTTTAAAATGCCATCCTGACGTACATGGGATTTGCTTTCGCCCCATCCGATACCAAACATTTTTGATTAATTGTTGTCTTACCATACGCAACGTCCTCTTTGCCACTACAGTTAGCATGGCAAATGCTAGGTATTATGCAGTGGAGCTCGTTCCGACCTTACCGACCTTACCGACTCGAAATGGAATTACATCAAGCCTATTTACTCAATATGTACTCTTCTTAGTCAGTTGATCTAATGTTTTTTCTAATGTAGTACTTCTTGCAAATTAGTACAATACCTAAAAGCCGCCCCTCTAATGTAAGTAGTCCCTTGTGTGACGCGGCAGTTCCAAAGTCGACGGAGGGACTTCGGTCAATGGGATTTAGTATTTGCAAATTACTAATTACTTCTGTCCCTTTCAACCTGCCCAAGTAGTTGAGGTATTATTCATTCTCGCAAGCGTTCCCAAGCTGTCCACTACTTTAGCTGTCTCGCCCCATAAGCTGGTACGGATCCCCATACAATTTTGATGGAGTTCAGCGTGTCTAGACCCAAGCACTACTATCATCTAATTTCATACATGAAGCTATCTAACCTAGGTATTTATCTACTGGGATACTGACGTCCCTAGATATCCGGTAGATCTTATGGGGCAGATCTCATTATACCTAAAAAGGTAATTCTCCAGCACAGAGCGGCCATTCATACCTACCAAGCTCTACAACCCTTTTTCATGGACTGGACCTCAAGCTACGCTCTGTTTCCGTTCCGGGGTTATGATACCCAAACCTAAAAAACCCGATATTCCACAAGGTAAATAGTTGTATTAGGTTATGGCAATGGTTGTCGGTGGATGCGTGAAGAATTGGAAGCCTGTTGTGTCTAGGGTCATTCAGAACCTTATTCAACCCCCTCCGCTGTATAATATTGGAAGGAGTATCGTTAATATTGCTAACAGTGAATAGGACTCGTTGTAGAAGTCTATTTCACGCGTACCCATATCCTCCACGGCTTTGACGATAAATGTAAATAATAATGAGGCCAGTATGATTTGCAGAGACAGTTGCCTCAGGATGAAAGAAGGAAGGGCTAGGCACAAAATGGCTTAGCAGCATCTTGATGCTTGTGATCCAAAGTTCTCCCACAAGCATTTAGTATCTTTGATTTGGTGTCTCCGGGGCCACTACTCCGTGCTCTACTTGTGTTGACATTCTGACAATAGGAGCGGCCGCACTCTTTTCTGAACCCAAGGAAGATAACACTCCGATGCTGTGTGCCAGCAGCAGCTTGAACTCTCCTGACTCGGGCCCAAGGACACTAAGGCGCACCGGTCTCCTACGATCACTCGCTCCTTTCACAGGCCCATTCCTGTAGGGAGCGATGTTTATCGAATGAGATAATAAGGTTAATTCTTCGTCTTTCCGACGGGCTGGTCGATCTTCAATCTTAGCATTGGCGCCAAAAGTTCCTTCAGATCACCCTGACTATGTTCGTATGGAATAGTGTCCGGCAGATCGGCTTAGGGCCTTGGTGGACCCCAACAACTCGATATTCAACATTTCCCACTAACATCGGTCTAATAATCGAACCCTAATGATCTTAGTCGATATCTTTTGTATCTCTTTGTTCGTCTAGTCTGTCTGCAAAGCCTACTAGCTAGCATCAGAGCCTCTTAGAGACATAACCCGCGATCCCGGTTCTATAGTATTGATTTGCGCTGGCAACGCAATGGCATCGTACACTCTTGTGGGTCTATGTTATCCGTACGATCTCCCGGCATCGCGATCCACAATCACGGCCAGGACCCGTGAGGCGCTATCCAGGTGGCATACATACATAGCCATACCTTTGCCATTTGAGGTCTAGCTACCAACGCTTAAGCCTCTTATAACGGGGTCTCGGGGAGCTAGGACCCCGACGATGCTCAACCCAAGGCGACAGCTTAGTACGTTGCTTTGATATCCTAATGTTATCGTCAAAGGCTAAGAGGAATGTGTTTACATTGAAGAATGTGTTTACATTGAAGATATAGTTCCCCAGCTTATTGTAGCTAAATCTAGCCCCTATCAGTCTAATAACCATGACGATGAGGTTCCCGTGAAGTTGTCCAAAGGGACATGTGAGCTCGGTCACTTGAATATTTCGAAAATGCATACTCGCATTCTCCTACACTATCAACGTCTTGCTCCCCTGTGTCTGGCTGGAAATAGTTTACGATATGAGAACTACGACAGTGTCCTGAAAGTCCACAGAACATGCATCGGCTAGGAAGCGTTACATCCCGTCCATACCGAGTTTTACACGTTTTTTTTTTTTCTCGTTGCTCCAGTCCCCCTTTCCAAAGTAACCACCTGGGTTCTTGCACGTTGCCTTCCGGGTCTCCTTCGCAGGAATTTTACTGCCTTATTTTTCTGTGTTTACCCCTCCGAAGTCGAGGATTTAATGGCACCGCAGCAACCCCGCGGGATACCAAGGACCCCTCACCGCCCTGCTTTCCAAGGGTGAGCATGGGAACATGAGGCGACCTATTCCAATTTCAAACCATCTATAGCTACAAGAGTTTTAAATATCTTCCAAATCGGGTCGTTTTGACCGCTTGAGCGCATGGACCTTGATCCAACCTATTTCCCGACCCCGACGCGTGCCGTCGTCGTACGTTCTCATGCAGGCATGCAAATCCGCACGTGTTCCGGGATCAGGGAACATCTCGCTTGAAGATTTCGGACCTATATCCTGTTAATCATCCCGACACCCCAACGATGCCAGCTCCAGTTTCTATCCTATTACTTCTAGGGCCTTTATACTAAATGGTGATGGTACGCTTCACACCGCTCTTGTTGTGGGTGAGCCTAGTCCATCGAGGTTGCAACGGATTACTTGTTGATCTTAGGAATATACATGGGTTGGTTTTCAGCGGTGCCGAGCCGTAGGGATATCTGACGAATCAGACAAGCTCCTGTTCTGTGATCTCTCTCGCTACCAACGCAATTAAATCAGATATGTGTCTTCAAAAGAGCTTTTCATGCAACCAGACCGTTTGTCTATGGGGGTTAATGCGACATACTGCCGCATGTTGGCTGGTTCGTGCATGAAGTTTCATTGTAACAGGAGCCAGCATACTTTTATGTTGACTGTGCCGTACCCATGCAGATTCGCAAGCGCACATGGTATAACCCTAGCTTCTATGGATATAGAAATCCCAGGAGGTTGGAATATTTATATGTAGGAAACTAGCCATAAATTTATGTCCAAGTCCAGCTCTCTTGTCATTAAATTTAAAGGTTGTGTGTATAAGATTCCAACTCGGATCACAGCAGAACGAATTTCAAACAATCAATACCCACCCGTATCATTCAGAAAGAGACACGATGGCGGCATCACAGAAGTCGGGACACTCCCTCAAGTACGAACCCGAGTTCGGGGCGTTTTGGGCAAAACTTAGCGGTGCAGTCCAAATGATACCTGACCAGCCGGTACCTGAGTTCCGTGAAGCCAACGACGGCTTTATGAGTGCCATGTTCGCTCAGTTCCCAGCGCAGCCTCACGTCATCAGAACCAAACACTCAACTAAGTCATTCGATGGCGCCGAGATCGATGTCTACCGGTATGCCACCGAGGAACATAGATCCAGCAAGACGCCACTGCCGGCAGTCTTACACATACACGGCGGAGGCATGGTGGCTGGAAGTGTCGACATCTTCGCACCTTATATCGCTAACCTAGTCAACGGCACGGGCGTCCAATTCTTCGCTGTCGAGTACCGCCTTTCGCCAGAGCACCCCTACCCTATTCCGGTCGAAGACAGCTATGCGTCCCTAAAGTGGCTCCTAGAGCACGCCGCCGAATTCAATGTCGACGCCACACGACTCGGTGTTATGGGCGACAGCGCTGGTGCAGGTCTTGCTGCAGGGACGGCGCTCCTAGCCCGCGACCGTGGCTTGAAACCTTCGCTGAAGAAGCAGATCCTTATCTACCCCATGCTTGACGACAGAACTATCACAGCCTACCACGCCCCCGACTTCGAGCATCCACTAAAGGATCTCGTGATCCTCCCTACAGACAGCCTCATCCGCTGCTGGGAGTTCTACCTTGGCAAGGACAAAGCGGGCAAGCCCGAAGCTGATGTGAGCCCTTATGCAGCGCCATCGCGAGCAAAGGACTTAAGCGGACTACCCCCTGCATATATCGAAGTCGGCAACCTCGATTGGTTCAGAGACGAATCGATCGACTATGCCACACGATTGACCAATGCGCACACCGAAGTGGAATTCCACATCTTCCCTGGTGTGCCTCACGGGTTTGAGGTAGCTGGTCCCACCAGCACGACCAAGAAAGCTGTGGAGCTACGAACCAAAGCCATACAAGAGCTGTAAATAATGAGATAGATGGAAAATCACTCGAGTAAAACTAGGTACTTTGAGGAAATAACAGACAATATTAACTGTCACCAACTTTATTACTGAATACCAATGGGTATCTCTCTTACGTGCCTAATACCAATGAAATGATGAAGTCGTAAATAAAACCTTGACTGTCTATGTACCTACGAAGCGAAGTTCGTAGAAGCACAGTGTAAATTAAGCAAGTCGAGATATGGCGATTCCACTCCACCCATGATGTTTCAATAACCAGGTTGCAACGTGGACACCCTGTTGAATAACTCGATAATAACCCCTACCTATGCCAAACCGAGATAGGTGTGTTCAATGTATAGGTGGGGTGAGGGGATGGCTGCCAAGTTAGAAAGAAAAAAACCATCAGCATAACATATGCACGTAAAAATAAATTTGGCGTTTGACGATCCAGGAACTGTGGGACCAACAGTAGGGAATATTTACCCCACCAGAGCCGAGGACATGGAAAAAGACATTGAAATAAAAGAACCAAAAAGGGGGGTAAGAAGGTAGAAAACCGTTCAAGGAGAGGTGAAAGGTAGGATAATAAAGAAAGACGCAAATAAGGATAAAGAAGGGAAAAAAAAGATTTATCAAAAAAAAAAAATTTAGAGGCTGCTAATCCCAGTAAACTGGGAAGCATCAGGAATTGAGCCCGATGCGGGGGTCGAACCTTTAAGGTGTGATGTTAGCATTAATGGTAAATAATCTCAGACGTTGAGGATTGACTTACCCGCAACCTTGAGATTAAGAGTCTCACGCTCTACCGATTGAGCTAACCGGGCGGTGCAAGGTGACTCGAACTTGAGCTATATATTTTGTAGTACAGACGTTTGTGCGTGAGCCATCGGAAAACCACCCAAGTCAGCCAATCATGATTCCAGCTTGAAGTGGGCACGGTATGTAGTCCAAGTTTGGAGAAGTCCTTCGACCGCACATACTCATACACAAAATCGCGTATACATAATTCGATCAAACATAATGAAGCCTAAGTGCAATGAAGGAGGATCGATAGTAGATCGAAGAATTAGTATCGCGCCCCTGTGTATCGTATAAGGTGTAAGGTAATATTGAAAATATAAAAGCAGGTGAGAATTGCCTTGGAAAGCAGGGCGCAGAGCAGAGTAGTAGGTATTGATCAACAACTATCTCATTATAGGTAAGTATCGCAGATATAAGACTGTCAACGTAAGGGCCACCTGCTAAGACTATATATGCTTTATTCAAGCTTAAATATCACACTCATATACTGATAACCGCTTACATACCTAATGTACAAGTATCTGCTACTGCTATTTGAGGATTCATTTCAAGCGCCGTTGTTATCCAAACTCTCCTTAGAAGTCATAAGTACCAAGACACCCATAGTGATGATCTACACACTCTAATGTAATAACCTTTTATCTCTCAATACCAATATAGGTATTCCGTATAATTAGCATAATACTACTTGTCTGTTTGACGTTGAGTTGTCTAATGCAGGTACGACTTATAAATCCAATAGACTTGGAACACCGAACCACCTACATAGACAAATCTAGTAGTCTTATGAGATTCTCTCTATATACGGTGACGTGATAGATA
The DNA here is from genome assembly GCF_022478715.1 of Daldinia decipiens. Lineage (NCBI taxonomy): Eukaryota > Fungi > Ascomycota > Sordariomycetes > Xylariales > Hypoxylaceae > Daldinia > Daldinia decipiens. The sequence continues at coordinate 236,999 of NW_026054581.1, forward strand.
GCTTCAGAATATCTCAGAGATTCTTATATTATCATAAACGCCATGTTTTCTAGCCGCTATATATATGTATGATTTGCATACTGAGGCGGGCTAGTTGAACACAAGAGTAAACCCATACTTTCAATAAAATGTAGTTATATAATATGTCGACCGTTGAATAGGTTTTATTTAAGAGTAGCATCCAAAGGCTGTATTTTCGCATCTTGATGGCGAAGATGTAAAGTTATATCGTGAAACATAATTTCTTCGACTTTGTTTAGTGATACGATACTGAGATTGCTCTCTAAGCTTTCTCCAAGATTTCCCGGCAGGAAATAGGGTTTTTTTTGTTGGAAACATACCGATAGCCATACCGTTAACTATATTTATTAATTGCTCAATGTTTATACTAGGGACAATAGGTAGTGTCTTTTACCAAGTACTAGTACTTGTATCAATATGAGTCTCCAAGTTCGTAACCCTACAGTTGAGGCCATGAAGGGAAGCGTGATAAATTAAGACAGAACGACCTCCTTCCCCACCTCTCGCAACGCTTTCACGAGTCCATCCACAGTGCTTCTCAGGGTCTGAGTGTTCACTACCACGCGGAAGAGGCTACCCTTTGGGCCGGGCGCGTAGTCCACCATGAACCCCCTCGGCACAAGCTTCGCGACCATTTGGCTGGTTCGCCGCGTGGTCTCCTCTTGGTCGTCGGGTAATGCACCGCCCGGTGCATAGTAGAAACACACCTGTAGACATGGCGGTGGGTTGCTGGATAGGAGGTGAAAGTCGCCTGACTCCTGCACGAGCGTCGCAAGGTACGCTGCGGTGTTGAACGCGTGGTCGACACGCTTCTCGAACCCCTTATCACCATAGTAGATCCACGAGAGTGCCAAGTTCAACGCGTCGCCACGGCGCCCGCATTGGAGCGTCAGATCTGCCAGATCCCAGATTTCGTCTTCGGTGCCTGCATCATGGAATAGGTATCCCGCACGCAGAGTGTTAGCGCGCTGGAAGATCGTGACATCGTTGGTGAGCAGAAAAGAGCAGGGAATAGGCACATTGAGCATTTTGTGCGGGTTGATGGTCAGGGAGTTGGCATGCTGTGACCCGGCTAGCTTGTATCGCTGCGCTGCCGAGAAGATTGCTGGTCCGCCCCACGAGGCGTCAATGTGTAGCCAGACGCCAAACTCCTTGCAAATGGGCGCGATCTCGGCGAATGGATCATATGATCCCCATACGGTTGTTCCGGCAGTCGCGTTTACATATAGGGGCGTCTTGCCCTCGTCTTTAGCGCGAAGGATAGCTGTACGAAGCGCCGATGGGACTATCTGACCGGCTGGGTCGACTGAAATCTTGATGACACTGTCAGAACCGAGACCACATGTGACAGCTGCCTTCTCAACTGAATAATGTCCGTGTTCACTGGTGAAGAGTGCGAATTGGCGGCCTTGGTTACCAGAGGTCTTCACATCGGGGAACAGGGCGTTTCGGGCGATGGCAAGGGAAGTCAAATTTGAAGCACTGCCTCCTTGACAAGTAACGCCACCTGCTCTAGGACCAACAAACCCAAATAGATTCGCTAGTTTACGCGCGGCCGTCTTCTCGATGATCGTTAGTGCTGGAGAGGTTTTCCAGACATGCACCTGCATTGCATTAGAGACTTGAGAGAATCAAGGGGTAAGAGGACCTACGTTGGTGTTTAATACTGTAAGGACAAGCTCTGATATTACGCCAACCTGTTCGGCTGTATAAGCTTATGTTTTTCAGAGGTTTCATTTTTTTTGGAGAGGAGTAAGGGGTTAGCTTACTGGATTGAGGCTCGAGTATAGCTTGTCCATAAACCCCTGATCCCACGTATTTACGCTGTATCGTAGGATAGTTTGGACGATATCTAGTAGACCTTCTTTTCCTACCCCTTCCTCTGGAATTGATATGTGCAACTTTTTTACCAACTCCTCTGGTTTATGCGGATCTACTAGGACATTTCTACCTGGTGCCCCTTGAGCATCTGCAGCTATAAAGCCGCTGGCTCGACTCGAGGCGGCTTTGTCCGCATCCCTGATGAATGGTATGAGAAGAGATTTCACTGCGTCGATCAACTGGACATGATTTAGCTACGTAAAAAGAATACCATTATATGTTGTTAGAATTAACTTACATCTTCGACCTCATCAGCTCTGTTTAACTTGGGCTCATCGACCCTGTTGCGCTCATTGACTTGGGCATTTGTCGACATATTTGACGATCGCGCAATGATTAAATTGACGCTGTGGATTCGGAGGTTTCTAGGTTAGAGGTTTTAAGAAAATCTCATTTATAACCTCATTTTTTTTGGTTATGATTTCCCGTGTTTGACTATTTAATATGTTGGAAGTATCCAGGTGCTTGGAATTTTCCGGCTACCCTTTCCACCAAGATGCTATGTATTTGCAAAGGTAATTGCCGAGACCCACTGCATAGGGTAGTTCTTGGGGCTACCACTCGGTGTAAGCGATCGCGTGCTTTCCGGAGTTTTAGTGCAATGATCGGAAAAGGAAGCATTGCTATCGTGTTAGTCAGTTCGTGTTAGTCAGTTCACGAGAGGAAACCACATACTATTTTCCTACTGCGTAGCTAACTTAACCTGTCTAAAGAACTGAGAAAATCGAGAAAATCGAATTATCAGATTACGTGTAATGGTGTTATCGCCCCTCTTACAATGCCATCTTACAATACCGGGACATCACAAAATGTCTTGTCACAATATTCCGCCGAATGAAATGGGTATACTTGGACAAATCCCTTTTGATAGCCTGTGATGTCACGCCAATTTCATCCTACCTCTTACAAACGCCATGATCCCTGGAGCCTTGCCAAACAACTGAATCCAGCTTATGCCGTGTAAGTGAACATGTTTTATGTTTACCCCTGAGGAAAAGGTATCATTCAATCCGTCCACCCGTTGCATCGTATTCTCATAACGCTCTCAGTCGACTCGTTTCTTGGTATCGATTGTTTCTCCTCCGTTTTGCTCGGTCGTTTGGCCATTGTTAACGCCTATATCGCCCTCGTCTTCGCCCTCATCCCATGCGTCCACAGCGTTTTCGTCCCAGTTGTCGACTTCCTCCTCGAGTGTATTGGCCCTTTCGTTTTCGGCTGCTGACATGACACCCTCTTCTTGAGCCTCGACATCCTCATCGAGCTCGAGATCTGTGGGGTCCTCCCCTGGAACAGCATTGTATTGTCTACGTGAACGCTTCCTCTCTAGCATCCTCAAGTGGTACCATGAACATAGCCCAAGCCCCGCCAAGCTGCCCACAATATTGGCGACAATGTCGAGGGGGTCAAACTCTCGTCCGTTAGGGAGAAACCCTTGGAGGAATTCGGAGCCGACACCGAGGCCTATGGTACATACGACCACGGTGAAGTTGAGGGTACGGCGGCGGTTCGTGTCGATGATCCAGTAGAAAGCAACGGTCAAGAGGAAGAAAGTTAAGAGGTGTAGGACTTTATCATTAATAACGGTGTCGAGTTGTAGGGACGAGAGTCCTGCGTAGCCTGCAAGGAGACATAACAGGAAGAAAACTCCTATGAATGTTTCATTAACTTGTGATCTTCACAGGGGCTGTGATATAAAGCTTTAGCGATTCTCGGGGATCGTCATAGCAAGTCTGGGAGCTTCTTAACTATGGAACGGAGCAAGTTAGGCAACAAAGAAAAGAAACCAGGGAACAAACCTGCAAAAGGTAGACGAATTCGCATGTTGGAGTCTATAAGAGTTTAAACCGGGATAGTATGTATGGGCATGGTTTCACACGGGGCTATTGTCAATTATTGTATATTATAAAAATCGTGTGATGCTTGACAAAAAAAAGATGTCGCTGAAGTGAAGAAAGTTGGCTCCGGTGAGCTTTACTTCGGGTTTCCAGCGATGGAAAGCAGACAGGTTCCACTTCTTTCGTCACCTAGCCCACCTGGTCTTGGCTGCTGAAAAGATTTGGGGCTTTAACTGATAGGCACCTAGATATGTACATAGGTCGTATAATGGTCAAGCTGAGTTACATAAGCAACCTAGGCTTATCTGGTCTGCTGGTCTAAGGTACATACCTCATGTATGTATGTATGTATTAGGTATCTTATGTAACGAACCTGCACTTTATTATCTGCAGCTGGCCGCCTGTCCGCCGCCTGGGGTCAGCTAGGGAACTTAGATATTCCCCACTAGCCACTTATCAGATCATATACTCTCCACACTTCTAATGTCCGAGTTTTGGAATATGCAGGTCGGGCTGAGCTGAATTAGCATTTATAATCATTTTTAGAGATCTATAGATTTGAGACAGGCTAAGTCCCAGATGCAGTGCTACATGTACTATATGATGTACTTTGTGGTATTACTAAAGCTCGAATAGAACCTTACCTATGTAGATTCTTATATGAAAATGTGGCTGTGAGACGAAAATTTTGTGGCTGCTGACTTTGAGCCATAGGTAGTGTAGGTATGTAATGCCTAGCACGTGACGAGTATGATTATCTAAACGGGATCATTCGATTGGAAATCCGGCTGCTTGCGGGGGCTTTGAACATGTACCTATTATGTACTTAGGTCCCGGCACGTCTTCGATATATATTAAACGTGTATGTGCCTCTGAGGAACAAGATTTTGTAATAGTATAATTGAGGATGTGATAAGAAAGTTAAAGAAAAGCAAAAATTTTCATATTTAACATAAATTTTATGTTGCAATTATATATTTTGTTAATTGAATCTTTGATTTTAGGTCTGTTGGGTTTAGGTACCTTTCCACTGTTTTACTACAAGTGCCTGTCTCCATCAATGCGGCGGTTGTCATCGCAAATGCGCAATAGCAGGCAGGTAGAGACCTAAGGTGCTGATTTAACAAGTTATGGCGGGTTCTCAGGGGCACATACATGGATTGGTCAGGCGCGGTACTTAAAGTTGTTACTGTAGACGTAGAGGGTAGCAGGTACCGACAGTACATGTTGTATTATTCATTGTAATACCTACATGTACCTCCTCCTAGGTAGGTTAGGTACTAAGTTAGGTAGTTCAATGTACCGCAGTACCCCCATCAAATCATTGTACCAGGGATCCGCTCAAAACCTCCTTCGCCATAACCTCACCTTCAAAAAGTACGCGAAATCGCCTTGAACAAGACGCATCAAGGTATCACCATTCTTATCAAGTTTTCTTTTAAAACAACTTCTGTCATCTAATTCGATGTCGCTCAATTTTGTAGTGTCAATTTAGGGCCCTTAAACACCCTATTCCCGAATCGACGCGATTGTAATTTCTTCCCGCATGGCTCCCGCCACCATTTCATCACTCTAACACGCCCATAAGGCCATCATGTCTATCATGAACGGCCAGCATGCCTGGCCACCACCGCAACATCATCAAGTCATTGGCAAACGTCCCTTTCATAGTCCTACTGATGCTTTGACGCAATCCAACGATATTATGGATAATTCCGCCGCGTCGGTGCCTGAGGCATCAGATATCGATGAGGACCGCGTGAGGGCCCACTTCCGCGAATTGTATCACCAAAATGAAGCTCGCATTGCGCAGATGTTCGCCCCGGATGGTTCTATTAATCGTGCCGCCATAGAATCATGGAGGCGACCAGTCACACCATCTACGGCCCCTCCTCCAACCACCGACCATACCGCCGTACAAGAACGTCCTGCCAAGAGAGTCAAAAGAACGATCGATGAAGACGACTATGGGGATGACGATGAGGAAGACGATGAAGACGATGAGGACATTAATAATAACACTAACATATCTTCTCTTAAATCTAAAGTTGCCTCCGCCGCCGCCGCCGCCGCAAAAGGTCTTCCGTCTCCTTCTAAGTCAGGAAGCTCCCCCATCGCGTCCGTATCGTCGCCTTATAAACTTGACGATAGAACGAAAGATGATGGTCAGCCGGTGTCGCATGGATCGCAGGCGCAAGCTAGCAATTCCGAAGACGCGCGCAAGCAGTTGGAAGAAGCGCGGAAAGATACCGAGGAGGCTGCCAAGCGTAGTTTCTATACTACCTTCTATACACTTGAGAATGATCGGGCTGCTATGTTGGAACAACAACAGCTTGAAGAATCTGAAAAGCAGCTTCAGGCTGAGATGGATAAGAATACCAGCGGCAATACGAGCGTAGGCACGTCTGGGGAAAACCATGGATCGCTCAGTAGCGCAAACCTGGGCGCATCCAGTTTAACTCTCAAGCATCTTATTGCGCGCATAGATATGAAGCGCGATATGGTGCGCGCATCGGATGCCGAGTTGCGCCTCCTTATGAACGAAGTCCGTAAAAATAGAAGTAAGTGGGCTAGCGAAGAGAATGTTAACCAGGAAGAGCTATACGAAGCCTTAGAAAAGGTCTTGACCGAACTCAAGGCGCATACCGAATATTCGACCCCATTCCTCCAGAGGGTTAACAAAAAAGACGCTCCCGATTACTATAATTGTAAGTTTCGCGCGACCACCGAGGCTCGATTACGCTAACTGACACTGCCGTAAAGTCATCAAGCAGCCCATGGATCTCGGCACGATGACCAAAAAATTAAAGTCGCTGACTTACAAGTCCAAGTCCGATTTTGTTACAGACCTCAATTTAATTTGGGACAACTGTCTGCGCTATAACCAGGACATGGGTCACCCATTGAGGCGAATGGCCAACGGGATGCGCAAGGAGGCCGAGAAGCTCATTCCATTAATCCCGGACCTTGTCATCCGCCCTCGTGCTGAAGTTGAGGCTGAGGAGAGACGTAAGCAGAACGGCGGCGATGATGACGGTGGTGATGACTCGGATGACGAGCCGATAATGTCGTCTCGCGGCCGGATCACCGGTGGAGCGAAGGGATCGAAAGCTAGGAAGACTCATTCTAGCCAGAAGGAAATGACTCCCGGCGTCGAACAGAAGCCAGTGCTGCAGCTGAATGGATTGTTAGCAAAAGCTCATAGAGAAGGCTCCGAACTCGATGGAAGTAACGGGTTTGGAACGCCTCCTATTGCGGGCTCTATGACACCCAGCGGGATTAATGGCCATTCAGGCATGGGTAGCAACGTGGATGCTATGGACATTGATGGTCCGGAGTTGAACGGCATGGCATTAGGACAGGCGCTGAATGAAGCTGCCCAACAAGCTTATGAAGACGAAGAACACAAAATCTGGAAGCAAGTGACCAAGAAAGACCGCGCGCTAATTACCAAGAGTCGATTTCTGCTTTTTAACAATAACAAGTTGAATGTCGACGAGCCTGCATTGCTTCGAACTAAGGCTGGCATGCGTCGATTCCTACGTGGTCGACAACAGGCAGAAACTATGGGCTTGGTTGGTTATACTCAGGATCCGTCAGCTAGTCTAGGCAAGGAAGCAAAGGCAACCGAAACTCTCGCAGAGGGTATGGAAGAGGATGAAGAAAAGGCTATCCCCGATTATTATGACATCCAAAGCATTGTACCTGACGTCCCGCCAACCCTCCAGTGGGTCGAAGACACCGAAGGCCATGTCATCAACCAGCATGAAGAATTTCTTCAAGCCTTGCCGCCGGGATACTTCACGGCGCCTAAGAGTAACCTGACGCAGAAATTCGATGCCAACATTCGACAGATGCAGGAGACGAGGAAGATCTGCTCAAAAATTGGCGTTATAAAGCAGATGCAGCTCCAGACTCAGGTATACACTACATTTCCAATGCGTCGTACTTGTATCACTAACTGACTAATTCCTCTTAGGTATATGCGAACCAGTTTCCGAAATACAACCCCGAGCCGTTTCAGGAAGCCGATGTTGAACCGCATGTTACGTGTGGTGATAACATCGTAATGGCGCCCGAGGTTTGCAGAGCGGGGATGCAACGGTCTGTTGCGAAGATCTTCTACCATGCGGGTTTTGAAGAACTCCAACCGTCCGCCATGGACGCCATTACTGACATCGCTGCTGACTACTTCGGCAAGGTGGTACAGACTGTCAAAAGCTACACCGAGATTGAAAAGAAAGACCCTTCTGCCGAAGACCTCCAACGCGGTTTAACAGCTCGGTCCCGTTATACTCCTGAAGAGGCTCTGCTCCATACGCTCAATGAGAGTGGCTATTCGATTGAATCGCTTGAGAATTATGCCAAGGACGAGGTCGAGAGGCTTGGGCATAAACTAGTCGGCATTCACGAGCGTATGAAGTCTCACCTGGGCGATCTTTTGCGTCCCGCGGTGACCGAGGTGGGACAAGACGGGGCCGCCGCCTTCAACGATGGTAGCGAGCAGTTCATTGGGGGTGATTTCGCTGAGGAACTTGGCGAAGATTTCTTCGGATTCAAAGAACTCGGCCTCGCCGGGGAGATGGGTGGTGTACTTTCAGTTCCTCTCCATCTCCTCCAATCGAGGGTTCGCAACCAATACCAGGTTCAGAACCCAACTCAAGGTATTTCCGATGAGGTCCTCTTTGAGGATCTCTCACCTCCTGAACCCATTACCAAGGAGAATATCCAGGAGCAGATCGGCCTTGTCAAGAACTTCTTCCTCGCTAAGCTGCACGCTAATGGCGACTCACCTTTGGTGGAAGATGAAGACTTGCCTGTCAAGCAGCGACGACCCCGGCCACGTCTTGGTGCTACTGGCAAGATTGTTTCACCTCAGAAGCGACCTCCCAAAGAGCAGAATGCCATTAACAAGAAGAAAAAGAAACTAGAGGCCCAAGCAGCCGAAGCTAGCAAGGCAACAAATAATAGTCCTGAAAAAGGTAGCTCGAAGAAGAAGAGTCTGTCTATGCCTAACGGTAGCAGCCTTACAAATGGTTCATCTCTGCCTCCTATTGCTCCTCCTATGGAACGTGTCGGGAGCACGCAAAGCCAAGGCAACAACAGCCAGACGGATAAAGAGGATAACGGCATGATGAGCCCAGAGAGCATGGAGCGTTAGAGAACCGTACACCAAGAGCTTGCCAGCCCTTATACTGACTAGCCGTGGTGCTACTCCTCTCATCATCTACCCTTTCGGAAAAGCAGTAAAGCAGTGTTTGATTAACCCTTCCCATCCCTATTCTATACCCTATTTAGCGGGATATCCGGTTTTCCTTTCAGGGTTTCCTTAGACTTGGCCTGGAACCCAAGGGAGGGTGCACGGCGTATGGTAGTGCATGGAGGCGTTTTGTTCGGAGGGATGCCGATGAATATTCACCCTTTCGCAAGTGGGAATGGTTCCATATTTGGCTCGTTTCTTGCTAATGATTTTTTTGGTACGACTTGCATATATCTGGATGGATGGACGACGACTGAGGAGACAGACAGGACGGCATATGGATGAGTCACGCAGGATCGATCGACAGGACACCCGAGATGCACACGATGTACATAGTTCTCCCCCGCCACACCCCACACGTTACCTTTTTATTCCACCATCACACATCTAGCTATATGAGCTACCCTGTATCATACTGAATCTGACAGACATCCCTGAGCCTCAATTTCAGCATTCGCGACTAGTAACATCAAGCGATTGTTCTCATTGAATGTTTTAGTCTACTGTAGATATGTAAATTAGCTAACCTTGACTCTTGTCGTATTGGTTGCCCGTGGGGTTTTTTCTTTTTTTATAAGTTTTGCTATGAACCCTGTTCCCTTCATGCCCCCCTAAATACCTAGAACCCAAGTTCTCTATCTAAATGGCCTTGTATCTGTGAGCCCTGGTTCTAATATTAATATTTCTAATGTTCCCATTTTAAACCCTAGTTCTCGAGTATCTGCTTGTGTCAAGTTGCCGGTTTAGACAGCGAAGGCGAGATGTGTTATGCCCAAAGCGTCTATCTAACCCGTACCTAAATTAAGCATCCATTTCGACCGGAGCCGACACTCCTTCGCGGCCACGTACCCTCTTCCGAAGACCCTTTGCAAATCCCCTCAGCGCACTGACCTGGGTTCCCTGTCGTGCGAACGCCTGGTCGATCTCGCTAAGACTTAGGCCACGAGTCTCGGGCATGAAGACGAAGCACACGGCGGCAGTGAGCAGCATACAGCTGCCAAACAGGAAATACGCCCCGTAGCTGGTGCGGGCGAGCAGTGTGGGTGTCACAAGCGCCACTAGGAAGTTACTCAGCCAATTTCCGCCGTGGGCGATACTGGTCGCGGACGCTCGGGTCCGTTGCGGCTGGATCTCCGCTGCGTAGATCTTGATCCCGACTGCCCATGATAGCGCATAGATCACCGCGAATAAGTAGATACATACTACTACTACCCACCGCCCAGCGCCGGTGCTGGCATGTACTGCGTCTCCTGCGTATAATGAGCCCACTAGAGATATAGAGGTTAGTGGTTAGGTATTTGTTTTTGTTTGAAGCTGGTAATGCGGGAGTGTCTTAGGCCACTACTCCAGTATGAAATCTATTAAAGAGGTCTTGGATATACATACTGAGGAACATGGTTATGGTCATACCCAGACCACCGAGGATGGTGTTGGCACGCCGGCTCCACTTGTCTGCCAAGATGGCTGCTGGGATAGTGACGGCAAAGATAGCGATAGCCGAGACGCCAGAGGCGAGGAATGTCGATTCGTTTGATGATAGGCCAGCTTGCTGGAAAAGGAGGGGTGCGTACTGGATCAAGATTAGTTTCTACATTTTGAAGAAGATACGTGCTGCAACCACGAGGACGTCTTACGTAAAGAACGCCGTCGATGCCGCTCAGCTGTTGCATCCCCATAAGGAAGACCGCCAAGTAGAGACGCGGGCGAGCGTCCGAGGAGAACACATCGAGCAATTCCATCTTCTCCGACTTGGAAGCAGCAGTGACGGGAGAAGTAATGTGTAAAGCAACTATGTCGCCACTTGCATCAGGGATAATGGTTTCCACTACCGAAGCATCGTATTGGTCGAGAATCCTCTCTCGATCGGCGACAGGGACGTCAAGTTTCTCCCAAGCCGCAGATGCTTCTTTCGTTTTCCCGTGAAGTGTGAGCCATCGCGGAGACGCAGGAAGCCACATAAGAACAACGATGGAGAATGCAACAGAATAAGCGGCGAGTAAGATAAATGGTAGACGCCATGAAAATGATGACTGTATATTAACAGTACCGTAGCAGGTGAAGAAACCCGTAACCAATCCAAGGGTGATGAGCAACTGGGGCCCGGTAGTCAGAGCACCGCGATTCCTCGGCGGAGATATTTCGCAGATATAACTAGATCCCAAATAGAATAAGACTCTGTTTATTCTCATCAATTGCTATAGTTCAACTTACACTACTAACACGCTAAGATAGAGGCCTTCGCCGATTCCTTCAACGACGCGGCCGACTATGAACATAGCAATGTGAATCGAGGCGCCTTCGAGAGCTGCGCCGACGCCGAAAATAAAAGAGCCAATAGCAATCGCATAGGGACGACCAAGCACGTCTGCTACCCTCCCAGCGAAGAGGGACGAGATCGCAGCGGGAATAAGGATGGAAGAGACTATCAGACCGTGTATTGTTGGGGAAGGGTTGCCGACGTATGCTGTGAAGTCCTCCATGACGGTAACAGGGCCGATGATACCGGTATCAATGCCGAATAGGAAACCTCCCAAAGAGCAGATAATGCTGGCGAGGACATAGCCCGGGGGCTTTTGGAACGAATCGAATCGCTGCATATTTTCCGCACACAACGTCTAACTTCCCTCTAAGAATTTACCAGTACGGATTTAAATTTGAAAAATACGCAACCGAAGCTGGAGTACGATACTTATCATTTTATATCACCATGTCAAGGGCAGAGAAAAAGGAAAATACACTCACTGACCATAAGGTGCTTGAGTCAGGAGAAATGCTATTAGCAGAGGCGGGGACATGATGCAGGTGATAGTTTGAGATATTGGGGCCATAGTCATAACAGTATTATTTAAACTTTTAGGTAAATCTTCGCTGTGGTTGTGTCGTTTTTTAGCTAATCGATTTGCTATCTGTGGTATCGTGGGTCCTACCGGCGTTAATCGGAGGGTGTTCGGGGTGGAGACTACAGGGCGCGGAAGGCAGCCGGAACTAACATCGCACCTGCAGATTTAGACAACCCGGGATACGGAGGTAAGGAGCGACTATCCGCTATTGCTTACTAAAATGCCCCCGTATAATCCACTTTCATCAATACATATGTAAGTAGTGACCTATACGGTTCATTTGTTTGCTCGAGAGGCCGCCGGTACACTTATATGTGACGTTGCGTGCGCGTTGTACGAAGAAAAATATAAGATGAAGAATGCAACCTGCAAGCGTTGAGATATTAGGTATCATATGGAACCAAATAAATCTAGCTTATATGGGTATTTTCAACAACATGTAGGTCTCAGAAAGGTTCCCATTTATACAACATACGAGTAAGCTGAAAATACCGCATGACTAAAATTATCAGTTGGATATCAATTCGTATTGTTCCTGTTCATTGTTGTGGTTAGGACGCCATGGGAATATATCTTCTCCTGGCTCCACTGTACTCCAGGGCCGCACCAATTCGTCCCGAGAAAACGTTGGGACTAAGAGAGTGTGTGGATCTAGATCGAGACCTGTCATATCCTGGTTTCGGTCAATCAAATGTTGGAGAGTCTTATAATATTGTGGGAACCATAACTCTACGAGGTCTCGAAGAGTAACATCCCAATTCCGCTGTTCTGCAAAAGCTGCAAGGGCGCAGGATCTTGACACAATCCCCCAGGATAATGGATCGTTTATAACACTAGTATAATCTGCGCTGACTTTTAAAACGACTTCGTTATTGCGCTTGTCGCGGCAGTCAGGGCCAAAGCATAATCTGAATTGTGCCCTAGCACCATAACGAAGACACAGTTCAAGTAAAGGTAATGGGTTTATAAAGGTTGCAGGAGACAGAGCTTGTTGATCATACTAAATATTGTACCAATAGCGAAATATATATGTCCGGAGTATTAATTCAAATAACGATAGCCCCTGAAATCCAAGGCCAGGTGATCCCTCAAACTTTGGGCTGACGTAGTCGGGAGAAGCATAACTCAAACATTCTACATTGTCGAGTATGGCAGAGCCTCATTGGGGAAACGATCATGACGCTGGCGTGTGCCACCATCAGAAAGGAAGACAGGCGTATTGAAAGCGGCAAAGCACAGAATAGAGCTTAGTTCCCAATCAAAAGGAGGACTGAAATATCTCTTTTCGCCATGAAAGTACCAAGCTTGTCTAGAGAACTTAGTAAACGCAAGGAATGTCTGACAGATGCGATCGAAAAAGTCGATATGTCCCACAGTGCGATTGATGGTTTCCTTTATGGAATCCTCCTCTAGAAACTCATATGCAGTACTATGCATGAATGTGACTTCGCCATCATCGGGTAGAGACAGACACGGGAAATTACCTTGTGGGATCTTTATTGGGCAAACATCCAGGAGACCTTTGCAGCGTCCATATGTTTGCTTCCGAGTGATCTGTAGTATCCGCGTAATAACTTCTTTCGGCATATTCCCAATCTCCATTTCCATCGCATAGTTTTGATCGTCCATAACCTTGTCGAGGAAGAAGAACCGGAGTAGAGGTAGTTTGGGTCCATGTCTCATATCTTGTGCCATTCTTACCATCCCCAAAGCCTCGAAAACCTTTGGACGATCTGTATAGTGAATCGAATCGAATAAGTACTGGTAAAGAGCCTTGATCTCGCTTCGGAATGTGTCGATTTTTGACTCTAGATCTGAGGGGCCATCGCCATTGAGTATACCATCCTCAACGGCGGTGAGTACGAGCCGTACCCAGAGAAAGACCCCTTCCGCTTTGTTCACAGTTTTCTCGACAATAGATCTCACGTCTTCGCGTTCGACTAATATTGGAAAATGTGAAACATCGTCGAGACGATCGCTTACAAACATAGTGATATCCTGATGTGTACAATCATGTATGCGCAATTGAGGACATTCGGAAAATCCAACCATGAACTCGTTCCATTCTCTGCTAGAAACACAAATCTTGAGATTCTTGGCATTTAGAGATGTCCAGCTAATAAGCTTGCTGACGAGCTTGACGTGGCGACCTTGACACTCATCTAGGCCATCGATGAAGAACACCAACTTGTGTCTTTTGAAAGTTGCTTCGCTCGTTAAGAGACTTTCAAATGCATGCTCAATTTCGCTCAACTCTAGTCGGACCCCACCATTTCCATACGAATTGGATTGGGCTCAGAGAGGGGTAAATACGATGGGGATCAGCTCGGGGGCAGTAGAAAGAACTTGATAAAGAAGAGAGCGAATGAGTCCAACAAGACTTTTTTGCGGGTCACTACTAAGCCTTTAGAAAAAGGTATTGGCGAATACGAGAACTTTCCTGTTCGACCAGTGCTCGAGGTAGTGTCTTGTTAACGGGTTCATACATAGAAATTTCATCAACGTCGATTTCCCAGCCCCCGGTTTACCGGATATATGAAATAAACCATTTCCATATTGGAGCCAATTGATAAAACGTTCTCGAACCGTCTTTCTGAAATTAGTTACCTGCTGATGATTTGAATGGTCCATCTTTCTTTCATTAAGCCCCCCGCGGATGCATCATCGTGACCAGGGTCTTCCTTAAGGACCCATTCAAACGTTGTTGCGTGGGCGAGCTCCACATAATAGAATCGATCCTCCATCCCCTCATATGTACTTTAATGCATCTGAGAGCAGCTTTCGCTTAGATGCCAATGAAGTTTCATCTGACAGGCGCAGGGTATCTTGCAGCCTCCCTAGGAACTGAGAATCGATATTGGCAATCCGTCCTGGTAACAGTTGCCGGAATGATTCTATAGCATGTTTTTATGTTCGTCAGATCCTGGTTAGTTGAACTTGCTGTCGTGATCAATTCCTGAAGCCCTCTAGGTTAATGATATCTGACCTATCATAGCCAGTCAATTAATGCCGTAGAATCTCAATATGGAATATTCTCTCTGCTATACCTATGTACCTAGACATACTCGCTATCTGGAGATCGAGCTGTTCCCGACAACTGTTGAGGCCTCCTTCAAGTCGATCCCTCTCGTGCCTCATCCTGTGGTTCCTAAAGCTGCTCTGAATGCTTCGAACCTGCTGTTGGGATTTTCGGTTTTCAGGCGGTCGAGTAATGCCAGCATATCGTTAGACCATCTTCTGCACTCCGCGATCAGTCTCCGTAGAGCCTCTTCCTCATCTGTCATCCATAGCGTCGGGAATTCTTCTTCCAAGCTTAGACTTAGGCGTTCCATCTCCCTGGTGATAAACTCGACGTCCTTGTTTGACTGGCTCGATTCATTTCCGGCTCCATGCATATCCTTTGATGCGGATAATACTCTATATCCTATGCTGACGAATTGGAGGGCGTTGCTGACCAGCCCGACTGCAGCTAGGGCTTCCATTTCGGCAGTGCGCAGTCCTAATGATGACGCTAGCCTACTTTCATGAGCCCTCCGCCGTCAATAGTTGAGAAGTCGAATCTCGATCTGCACGATTTGGCGGGATAGGAGTAGGAGTAGGATGAGGGGAGGCCTGATTATCTACAGAAAATGTCAGTACTTTGAGAGGTGGGATTGATGGAGCAACTGATGGGGAAACAGATCGGCAGTGCAGCCCAAACTGCTAACACGGTTGGCTACAAGTTAAGGCCTGTTCCAGCTCCGTCTTATCTTGCAGACGGGAATGCCGCATTCCCCTCTTACCACAACTGAGGCTCGGGATAACCTGACTGTTACGAGGTGGGTCATGGCTCTGGAGATGGTATGGTGGTTCGGCCTTTTTTGCTAGTGGGCTAAAACCTCGCGGGCGGGTTAGTGATAGTCCCGGTTATAGCCCAATTATACTGTTGTATACAGTCCCCGTTGAGTGGGTTGGATGTGTGGCTACTTCAGTCATGTGATGCCAATAAACGTCAAGGAGGATGTAAGGAACGGCCGACGATGTCCGCTCTCCACGCCCGCTGTTGGGTGTACAAGGGGCGGCCGACGATGTCCGCGCTTTCTGGGTACGTTCTCAGGTACAAATCCTGCCTGGCCAATTTAGCTATAGTAGGTATAAGCGCTTAGAATAATGAGATTCACGTTAATTCTTATTGGTCAATATCCTATAGATTCTCTATTTGAGCCGTAGTAGTAATATACGATTTGTGTAATTCGCCATGTTGTGAGACGTAGCAGTGTAAAAGGATGTCAAAACAACTCATACAGAGACGACGTGATGGCGTCAATGGTAACCAAGAAATCTGTATCTCCGCGCCTGAAGCATTTGACGCCCAGAACGTATTTGCTGTGTAGGTAGGCACGTAAGCTGAAGAATCGATTGCAGATCTGCATATGCAGAATTTATTGCATATAATACTACGCACGACCATAGTTAATACCATTTTGGGATAATATATGCAAGCGGAAACGCATGCTGACCAGTACCGATTGTAAAATAGACCTTGTGTCGTGAGACGTCCCGCAGCACGCTACGACATACTGCGTGATTTCAGAAGTAGTCCTCGGGTTTGCACCCGCACCTCTCATCCACTCCTCTCCCTGGTCGGTTGATGATCCGTAAATGATCCATTGGCTTATAAAAGGGCGAGGTGTTCACTGACGAGAGTTGTTCCTATTGTGCGTAGAACAAACTCAACGATTTCCGAGAACTTCACACTCGATTCAGGTTTCCGCGGTTCAAAGTAACACGCGTCGAAAGATCTTCTATCGAAACAACGCCATCCAGAAACTAGCTGCTTCATTTCAGCAATGGCGGGGTCAGCAAGTGAACCGCAGGGCGGCGTAATGACCCAGATAGCCCGATCGGTGGGCTTCTCGAAGAGCTACAACTTCTGGCTATGGGCTGTCTTCGGCGGTGTTCTGCTAGGGTTTTCCATATCTCGGTTACCATACCTCGACTTCTACGGCGTCTTCTGCAGCGGCCCGGGAATGGCCAGGGGTAACATGGGAGCCGCCACACCTGGCGAGTGCTTCTACTACCTGAACCTCACTCTCGGCGGCCTCGCCATCAGAACACATCTATGGTGTGTACTGCCCGCGGCTCTGCTCGCCTTCGGACAGTTCGTCCCCATATTCCGACGCAAGGCCCTGTGGCTCCACCGAATCAACGGTTGGATCTCGACCGTTCTATCTCTCATCGGCGCCTTTTCCGCCCTACCGATGTTGAAGCACACGATGGGTGGCAGTACCGAAACCCAGTCGATGAACGTCCTGCTGCTTGTCATCTTCGTCACTGCGGTCTACAAGGGAATTGTTGCCGCTAAGAACCACAGGATCCAAGAGCACCGCGACTACATGTTACGTGCTTGGGTTTACGTACGTCCCATAATGACCCCTCTTCCCCTGCTCATTCTTGTCGGATGAGTATAACCAACTTCGTACTGGGTGCTAATTTGATTCCTCTTTTAGGGTGGATCTGTCATCACCCTCCGACTTATCATGTTGGCCACCTCCATCATGATGTCGTACAGTGGCAACTGGTACGTCGCCATACCATGCGACAAGATCGAGTACTTGATGGACGCTCAGAACGCCACCATGGCTGAGTACCAAGCCAAGTACCCCGAGTGCGCACCTCAGTGGTCTGGGGAGGACCCGAACCGCCACGTTGCTGTTCGTGTATACGTCCTCGACGACGACCCAGTGGGTGTTGCTGCCGCCCACTCCCACTGCTTCGGCATGTCCGGTTATGTAGCCATCATTCTGCACTTCGTGGCAGCTGAAACCTACGTAAGTCTAGTCTTGAATCATGCATATAAATGCTATCTCGTTTCAACTATAACTAACACGTTCTTCGTTAGATCTACTGGACTTCGCCCGAGCGCAAGGTCTCTAAGGCCATTCGAGCTAGCGAGACTAACCACGCTGCTAAGAAGGTGGAATAAAGCTTACGCGAAGAGCTCCTGGAAATGTAATTTCCACCTCTGTGAAGTAAAGGGTTAGTATCGGAATAGTTGTCATGAATAGCTACAAGTCATGAACTTAGTGGAATAGTCGATACTCTTTATGAGGCGGAGTTAGACGCCAGGGTTAACACAATGTACCTTATATCATGTTACCCGTTTCCACCCGTACGGGTAGAATCTAGGACAAGGGGCCGGGGTCGGGGCCGGGGTCGGGGTTATGCATATCATGAGATGGCCCAGTACGCAAGTATATAAGGCTGAGGAAGGAAAATATAAGATAGTGAGAAAGATGCTCCTTATATACATACTTAGATCATTAAGTGATGCCCGCAAGTCCCTAGCGCACGGGCTTAATCTGTGACAGTTCTCATATTAGCACATTATTTTTATTAATGGTTTATGTGAGTCTGAGCTATAGTGCTCGGGTAGTATGGACTATGATACAGAAGCATGCGAGGGAGGAACAGTCGATGTGGTTGAAGCTGTGGCTTGGGCCTTATTGTCCGTCTTCGTGATACTCCCGCTTTCCTCATCTCGGACGGCTTGTTCCCCATCGATCCGGGCTTCATCAACAAGAACAACTTTATCACCGAAGGCTTGTGCGATCTCCTCGAGAGTTTTTCGCCGTGTCTCTGGGAAATAGAGATACGCAATGACCAAGAATAATAATGTGCACCCAACAAAGACGTAGTAGTAATTTTCGCGGATATTGGCAAAGGCGCTCGGGCCGGCTTCGGTGACGGCAACATTGACGATGAAATGACCTGCCGCTGCAAGACCCATCACCTTGCTGCGCAGCGCAATGGGCAGTACTTCTGCGCCATACAGCCAAGTTGTAGAGTTGATCATTGCTTTGGAATTGGAGTTAGAATATTATCTTTTTTGGAGTGACTGATAAATAATAATTCAGGGGCTAGATTGAAAATGTAAAAGCACCCTTTGATAAAGAAAAAGCTTCCGAGATGTGCTAGAAAAGGGGTTCGAGATGGCACTCACCATAGTACCATGCCACGTATAAATATATACCTAACACTGCGAAACCCTTGCCGATTCTGTTTTCGCCATCCTGGAAAATGCGCTGCATCACGGCAGAGTATATCATGGCCGATATGAGGCCAGCTAAACCTGCCAATATCATCTTTCGGCGACCCCATTGATCTGTTAGGTATCGCGTAGTAATGGTGTTTGATAAGAATGCAACAGTTCCGTATACGCCTGCCAGCGCAAGTATAGTCTTCTGTTGGATTCCTAGGGATTTATACTATACTAAGAGGTTAACAAGGGCGAATCGGACTCAAGACTAAGGTTATACGGAAAAGGAATACTGATAAAATAAAGAGAAAAAAGCCGAGTTAATAGAGAAGGGTACACTTGCAAGCGTCGTCTGATAATATTGTATAACATTTATACCGGTAAGACTTGTCATAGTTTGAACAACTATAGATACCATGGCTCGGCGGCCGAAAAGTGTGAAAACCTCACTGTAAGACTGGATCTCGCGCGTCATTTCGAACTCGATTTGTGCCTGCATCAGGGCGAATTCCTCGTGTACTTCATGCGGCTTAAGTTCTCGTCGGACCTTGGCAAACTCGCGTCGGGCCGCCTCGATTTTACCGTTGCGGATGAGTTGTCGCGGAGAGTCAGGCATGAACGTCGCTAAACCGATGAACATAATGACGCCCCAGGGTATTTGGATACCCAGGGGTAAACGCCATTGTGTAGCACCATAGGGTGCATACGAGCATGCGAAGCCCACCCAGTTAGACATCATGGTACCGAAGGAGATACCACATCCTGATATGCCTCCAATCAGGCCCCGTGAATCTGGTGCTGAGATCTCGCTCAGGTAGATAGGCACAGTAGCAACCATAGCACCCACAGCCATACCCGCAATGGCACGGCCAGCCAAAAACATTCCGATGTTGACTGATGCCGTTTGGATCGTCGTACCGATCGTTACGATGATGCACAGCAGCTGCATAAATCGAATACGACCTAGTCTGTCTCCTATAAAAGTTTGGCCCAAAGCACCGACAGCTTCACCCGCAATATATACGGCCACTACTGCTCCTGTGATTCCATTGGAAGGGTGGTGCATGTAATCGATCCAACTTTGATGGGCGATGGCTAATTGGTACTTGGTTAGCAGATCATTCACAGCGATATCTCCCAGTTTTCCTCACTAGTTGTGGCAATGCCAGTGTCGAATCCCTATTGTGGAAATCATAGGTTAATATAGTGGTTCGTTTATAGATATAATAATGAGATATGATGAGGGAAACTTACGAAGAGAAATGTGCCCATCGCAGCGAAGAAGGCGATTCCGAGTGCGTACCAACTCGCCATGGTTTGTGCTTTTTCCTTTCGGTTCCCGTTTAGTCTATAGCTTCGCAAGTAAGGGGGGATGTTGAACAAAAGCTCCAACAAGTATGTAAGACTATTTTCAGCGGGGGGTATAGGGCCTTTATTTCTACCTTCTCCTCACTCGGCTACTAAAATTTTAAGACACTAGAAAGCTGCGAAAGCTACCGGCCGCCCAGTCGGACTCGAAAATTAATGGCCGGGTCTTGGCATTTTCCTTTGAAAACAACACCATATATTATATGCAAACAAAAAGCATTGTAATGCGAAATAAAAAATAGAAAAAAATATTTATAGGTTATTTAGCCATTTTAACTGTCTTTTGTACTTTTTGTAATTTTTATCCTTTAAAACTGGTCAAATTATATATGTTAATACTAAGTGTTCAAATGCCAAGACCCGGCCATTAATTTTCGAGGCAGGCTGCCGCCATGGTTTTAATGACGCGCATAGCCTGAATCTCCGCGTTGGGCTAGGAGACCGTGCGTTCAGAAGATGATCATCATAACACATTGGGGAAGCCCCACGAACATTTCTTTACCCCTTGTCACTATGTACCTACACTACATCTGTGCAGGTGTACCCGCAACTCCCGCTGTCCAGTCGAACAATAGCCCAAACAAAAAGAGAGCCATCCACTCGATTCGTAGTTTACTCCCGGTCTCGGCTTACGTGCATGTTGCCAACGTGAGTCAACAACGATTAATAATATGGCGATGGTGGAAATATGACTAACCTGGTCGTTTCTCACCGCCTGTACATAAAAATACACTACTCTCTTTGCTTCAGCGTTTATACTATCTCTAACTGGTGCTACAAGATTACCTCTATCGTGAAGTTTCCCTGCGAATGTCTAACCGTGTATCTTGCAATGGAGAGATAGAGCTGATCATATCAGAGACTCCAACTGTCGGTGAATATAACGAGCTAGGCGACGCATCTTCCCTAGACTATCCGTACGTCTCCCCCAGTCGATAGACTAGAGACGCCACGGCGATTACCCCGGCGCTAATACCCTACTACTGAACCGTTGACGTGCCAAGTTTAGAGCGTTATGCTGGGGGCTCATCTTAACCCCAGATTGTGCTGAAGCTGGGGAAGTGGAGGTTGCCGAGCCTAAGCTAAATATTTTCTATTTGATAAAATATTTAGTTAGTTACATTCATTGTCTCTTCAACAGAACACGGGAAATATATCGGTATGAGTTCTCAGCTATTTCGGTCCAGCTTTCGGCCGAATTACTCCGTCATTTATCGCTTTAGGGATCTCCGCCGTCTCTTTAATTATACATCTTTAGACCCTAACATACTCATTCTGCTTATATTGAATTGAATTAGTAACACCAAATTAGCTTATACAGTAAATTTGATCTATATAGGTAGATAAAGCCATTAAAATAGATAAATGACTACCTACCTCCTAGGTCCGGTAGATAATAGTGATACTTCAATCAGAGGTAGTTACTCAATAACATTTCACAATCATGAAATACATAAAACTGACGGCGTAATAGAAGTAAAGAGATATAGGAGCTAACTATAACAACTTATATATTTAACTCCATTATCTATATTAATAAGCATTCTTAATCGCACCATGCGCAGCTTCCACGATCATGTTCACAAGTTCATCCGTCTTGTTAAGCATCGGAGAGTGCCCCGAGTTGATTCTGAGCATAATGGAACCTGCGTTTTTACCCCACATCTCCTGGTACTGCGGCGGCGGACCTTGGTCGTTCCCGCACACCACGTAGGTTGATGGTATATATCGGTATGCGGCGCGGGTAAGCTTAGTGGTTTGAACGGCATAGGACTGATCGATTATCTTAGATGTCCAGTACTCGGCTTCTTCGGCAGGTAAGTCACTGTACAAGACCTGTGCGGGTCCTTGACGCGGAGACGACCGCCGGGACGAATCTCATTGTTAGGAGACTCTCCGAATGCACTCAATACCGATTGGCCTAGTTATATAAATACCGTCGAAGTTTAATCTCATTATATAAAAGAGAAAAAGGAGGCTCACCTTCTGCGAGAACAAAGGCGGCGAAGAAGAACAGATAGATAACTCCACCGGTTAGACCCCGGTCTTTACGCTTATTCCAGCCGAACTCGTCCAAAACTGCTTCGCTTCCCACGAGACCTCCATAAGAGTGCATAAGAACTAGCACGGTTCGCGATTTCTCTTCAACAAGACGTCGAAGCACTGCCTATACAGCATCTGCATCGGTAGAAAGAGACTTTGAAGCAAAGCCAGGCTTGTCCGGATCTACTAAGCTCGGAAGAAGAGGGTGGATAACAGGATAGCCTCTTGCTTCGAGGGCTTTTGTTAGCTTCCTATATACTTCCGGGAGCTGAAACGAGCCCTGGATTAATAAGATAGTCAACTGAGATGGGGCAGTTGAAGCCATGGTGATATTATACAATTGTAGCTTTGCAAATATGAGATTGAGATTGTTTGGGTCAGCTTTGTTGGGTCATGAGAGGAGCGAACGGAATACCTCTGACATTCGGTATAATTTGGCAGTCATCTAAGTCAAAAGGTTCCCAGTTATATATATCTATCTCTATTAGTTATATGATTACCTACGTGGAATAAGATATTACATATACCTAGCATTGCATGTAACCTTAGGTAGGCTTTAAAGGTACACATATATTCAGTAGGTATCAAAGTCCTAACTAGCGTAGGACTATAGCAATACCGCCACACTTATCGCCGATGAGCTGAGCTGAGCTAAAATCAACCCCCCTCGATGATTACCGCGAAGGCAGGCAGTGCCTATATATAAATTCAGCACACGTTTTGCTAATGACTATATACCTCAGGTACATAATAAGGTGTTTCGCATATACGACCAAACGCCTATCTCCCTAATTATATTTCCGATGGTAGTTTGAGGCAGGGGCATGCGCTACTACATCCAATACAAGTGATGGCGAAGGCAGTGGGGGCAGACTGTAATCCTTTTCCCATGATACCACAACTGACCTACTTTAGGTGCTTATAAACGACGAAGCATATATTCGTATATTCTTAAGAAAGGTAAAATAGATAGAATATCCACAGGCTTAGGTAGCTTAAGGCATGTTTAAATCTCACATTTCGAGGTTTGGAGCGAGAATCGGAAAAGAAATGATATAACCAAGTGTGGTAACACCAAATCCTACAACTTGTTTCCGTAGTGCAACATACGAGTTTCAATTTTTCATATATCTAGAGGATAGTTACCCTAGTTTCGAATAAGAGTAATGGCTGCTCAGGGGGCAGTACGTCTCCACCTTGGTCAATATACATAACCCAATATATCTAAGCTACATTATTCCACCAACCTAATCCTCGTACTTCAGTGTCTTTTCTCTCAAAAGCAAAATTGAAAAAGCATCGTTACGAAGAAGACTATAATTCATAATTTGTTAAACTTTTACCTGTTGCATATATGTCAAACCTTGGACCGCTCACCACGGCTTATCAGCCTTATGGCACTGGTTGCCAGACGATACACTTGGGTCTTAGTACGGGTGCGAGCTGGCTACAACAAGGAACCATTAGCGGTTGCCTGCCGTCAAATTTCCAACCAGAACCTAGTTACTACTATTCTCCGGGTGTATGTCCGCAGGGCTATACTTACGCTTGTACAGCGGGCGTGATAGATGGAACCTCAGTTGCTACTGCTGCCACATGCTGCCCTAGGTAAGAGACTACCTCTGCATGCTTATATAAGGTGCTATGGAAACAATTAGTTAGTTTACTAATAAGGTGGTTTGTAAACAGTAATTTTGTCTGCATGAGTTCGCGAGGCAGTGACACTCCTAATGCCTGCGTGTCGACTATGCCCTCTGCCAATTTCTACGTCGTAGATGTATTGTCGTATCTAACGCATTCACCAACATTTATCAATACGACTAGTATCTTTTATGACGCTGGTAACATTGTACAAGCTAAGGGGCCTATTGTACGGAGGGCTGAAGATGATACTAAATGGCCCCAACCAACTCCACCCAGTACTTCTACGACTGGGACTACATACCAAACAATAACGAATATGCCAGCTGGGACAGATAAGATATCGACTGTGACAAGACCTAATAGTTCCGGGTATTACACTGCCTCCATACAGACGGCCAGGGCCAATAGTCTTAGTGTCGGTGCTAAAGTGGGAATCGGTCTCGGTGTATCACTCGGTGTTCTTTTCTTTCTTGGCTCCGTATCAGCAGCATATATAATTGGTATGCGGAAGGGTCGCTCTACTACCATAGAAATAGGATCAAAAGCCAGCAGTAGTGAGGCAGATACAAATACAACGGGTCCTGGGTATGAATTGGATGAGCAGAGGAGAGCGCTAGAGATGGCTAGCTACCGAGAACCCGTGGAATTAATGAGCTCATATTAGAGATATATTTCAAAACGGGTACTTGTGCTACGGTTCGTACGGGGTATTTAACAGCTGTGAGAAAGGCTGGTGGTAGACCACCTCAAGGCTTGCCAATAAGGGGGGCTACGGCGCAAGGGCCGTGTCAAGGTCACTATCACAATGAGGGTATTGTATGATGAGGAGAGGAAGTTCTAACTGTCTATAGAATGAGTGTATAAATATAATAGCGTAACCAGCCCTTGGTAGCCTTGCATATTGTCAATAACTCGCCTAATATTGTTATGAATTTATAAGTCATTTTGAAGTTTCGCCTCGAATGCATGCATGCATTATGCACCGTCGACTTGGAATTTCTATTGACCGCATTAACCAAAGGAAACTAGTACTTCGAGGGACGTTATAGCATCATTAAATACTTAGTTGCACGTAGTTTATTTCTAGTTTATTATCGAATATATTGGGCGATATATTTATACACGTAGGAAATCATATTACATGTGTGCCATCAGGTTATACCTATACTAGATACCTAGACACTTTACTCTTTCCAGCTTGCTACTACCATGCCTAAGGTAGGTGCTCTAAGTAGTTGGGAATTCCTCTCCTTGGTCCCACTATCGAAAATTGCAAGGTCAGTATTTGAACGTTCAATTACGTTGACTTAAGTAAACTCTCAAAGTCCTTGCAGATGATAGTTCGCTAATAAAGAAGGGGATCACAAACGTACGTGCTCCATGATACAACCATCCTCCCAACGGTATCGATCCACAATCTCGCCAAAGGAGTTCTTGTAGTTAAGCCAGGACATGTTGCCCTCGAATTTAGTACGAAACACTGTTATCGACTGGTTTCCCCAGATCGGACCGAGGAGATCCAAAGCATACTGAGCTCCATTTTGAGCCAAGGGGTTGTGGTTCTATAAATCAGTATCAGGGTTTGAAGTTACATTGTATAGCATGTATTCCGCAAGCGTACAATGTATTCAGGAAGGATATATTCGAAGGCCTTATAAACATCCTTCTTAACAAGGAAAAGGTCGGCAAACTCGTTAAACCTCTTCTCTGTCTCCCCTGCACAGGGTGCTGGTGTGATCCGTGTGCAGAACTTAGCAGTTTATAAATAATAGTTACTGGACCATACAGAACGACATTAAATGAATCTTCGTATTATCTTATAAAACTCCGGACAAGGGCTTAAAATTATCCCCACTGCCTGAACCTTGAAGAAACAGTATTTTATGCAATTTGTGTTTATTCTAGGTCAAGATCTTATCGATTAAATCGTAAAATGGGCGAGGGTCTCCTTTTGGTAGCGAGCTGGATATCGTGATTTTCAAACTTATTTGGTTTAATTGAGTGGATACAATTTTTTGGTCCATGTCCGGAGTTCAATGGGATAGTCCTCTTATTAGTGTGATATAACCAACCTCCTTCAGTCTCAAGATTGTTTGACTGTAGTGGCAGAACTATTACACTCAATATATACCGGAAAGTCAAGACACTGGCAGGAACCAGAATGCCACTTGGATTTCAAACCAACCTCTAGTGCCTTTATTTTATCGTCTAGCGCCGTCGTAAATGTGCATTTTCCAACTCTATCCTTTACT
The DNA here is from genome assembly GCF_022478715.1 of Daldinia decipiens. Lineage (NCBI taxonomy): Eukaryota > Fungi > Ascomycota > Sordariomycetes > Xylariales > Hypoxylaceae > Daldinia > Daldinia decipiens. The sequence continues at coordinate 263,161 of NW_026054581.1, forward strand.
TCTACTACCCCCCACTGGACTGGTAAAAGATAGACCTCTTCACTATCTTCCTCGAGGACATGACACGTGGTGCTGACTGCCATACTATTAGTAGAATACCATGCTCATGGTCCCGTTGTATTTGTACAACCCCATAACTGCAATAGATGATAGCAATGCATCATGTCGATTTGCGAGATTCGCTAGAGCGCGTCTCAAGCAAAACACTCGATGGCCAACGACGAATTCTCGGGTTCGTGGGCTCGAAAGATAGCTTCCCAGTCATTCCCAGGCTGTCTCGCAGTGCTGAGTTTCGCCATCGCTGTAGGATATGCTAAGTCGGTAGTGGTGTCAGGATTCTAGATGAGACATCTAGAACAAAGACCACGTTCAGTACCTAATGTATAGACATAGGTCCTAGTAGATAGATTAGAGCTCCTCGCGGAACAACAAAGTTGTCTCCATATCGTTTGGTTCCACCTCATGACAAGTGGTCCAGGCTCGTTGATCTGTGCTGGAATAAGGCCTACACCCCGTTACGGCGGAAGCACGGTAGCGAGCTGCTTCTCCATAGAGCCCCATTTCTAGAAAGCGCGGAAACGAATGGGATGTTGCCGGAGCATGTTGATCTTGGTCAGCTAGGCCGGCACTTATGTATATCGATGGGGTTGTACTCTTAATGAAAGGGGTAGGTTGGCTGCTTTACCGGGTAGATACCGTGATCTTGGCTCTGAGAAAGCCTTTGACAAGGAAGGGAATGTGAAATCAATATATGTAAGTCAAGCTTTTTGATACCTTCAAGGTTCGTGGATTTCCTGTAGATCACCCCAGTGCAGCTCTTGCGTCTAGAACCGGCGATTAATACAATGATACGATGTATGGCCAGACTACAATATGTAATTGGGAACGATTCATAGAACTTATGACGTCGTCCATAATTAATATGTTTCATTGTATCTGACCCTTGTTCTCATTTGGAATTATTTATTCGGCCAGTGAAGCTCTTCAATACTCACGCCCTGCCATGATAGGTACGATATTATACCGACCATCAGATTTGCATAGGAAGGTTATCATACGCGCTGCACGGCGCGTAATACTAGTGAGGTAGGTATGGGATAGTGAGCAGATCAAAGACGAGCCCAGGACTGGGCCCGCTTGTAGCGTTGGCAATGCCAATGTACGTGCAGTAACACCTGATAGATTCCAGGGTGCTCAAGTGGTGGATAATGGTATATCCGAAAGCAGAAAACTGGCGATTCGGAATCCGGGGCAAGTGCCGGACCGTGCGGCGGCCAATGTGTGCCTCATGGATTCCAATACGAAAATAAGGGTCGCCATATGGGGCCATGGTTGAGAGATATAAAGGTCGATGTAGGAATCCCTTAACTGTCCTGTTTCCCCAAGTGTCGAGCTTTCCTTCATTTAAGCCACCCAAGCTTATACCGGGAATACGGAATAATGGCAACGCTCAAACTTCTGCTCCTGGCCTCCGTGGCGTCCCACGCTGCAGCATTCGTCCATCCGGGACTTCTGCACACGTCCGAGGATCTGATTCGCATTAAGAACCATGTCAACAATGCGGATGAGCCTTGGAATACAGCCTGGCAGCTACTCACCAAAAACTCACACGCTCAGTCGACCTATGAGCCCAGCCCACAGGCGACCGTCTACCGGGGGTCCGATGGTACACACTCCGAAAACTACCGAAAGTTTTACAACGATGTTCACGCAGCTTACCAGCTTGCGATCCGTTGGCAAGTCGAGCAAGCGACCGAGTATGCCGATGCCGCTGTCAGGATCCTCAACGCATGGTCGTCCACCATGACGGCCATAGGCGGTAATAGTGACCTCTTCCTCGCGGCCGGCATTTACGGGTATCAGTTGGCAAATGCTGCCGAACTGATGCGGTCCTACAGCGGCTGGAATAGCACATCACAGGACGACCTGAAAAGTCTGCTCGTGGATGTGTTCTACCCCCTTAATTACAGGTTTCTTACAACCCATAACGACCAGAATGAGTACCATTACGTAAGAGAATTCTCATAACTCTGGTTTTTCCTTGGGAAAGATCTTTTTAGGACTATGATGGACTGTTCGTAAGCCAGAGCTTTGCTAATTAAAGTATGTTTTAGTGGGCTAATTGGGATTTCTGCAACACTGCCAGTATAATGGCCATTGGCGTCCTCACGGATAACCAGACCATGTACGATTGGGCCAAGAACTACTTCTTGCACGGAGATGGTAGAGGTGCCATCAACAATTTTATCTACAAGAACTACACCGAAGATGGGAGTGGCAAGATTCTAGCCCAGGGCCAAGAGGCAGGAAGAGATCAGGGCCACGCAACACTGGACCTCGCGCTCTTGGGTGCTATTATGCAGCAAGGGTACAACCAAGGAGACGACTTGTATGCGGTTTTGAACAACTCCGGATTAGCTGCGTGGGTATCTTCCTCCGAAGAGACGAGCTGTAGTTAGGGACTGACAACGCGACCAGATCTGAATATGTCGCCAAGTACAACACGGGCTACGACGTCCCGTACACTTGGTATGGCAGCTATCTTGGCAACCAGACCGAGATCAGCGCTGCCAGCCGCTATAACCACCGTCCCGGCTTTGAGCGCTTGTATGCCCACTACGCGGATATTAAGGGCCTGAATGCCTCTTGGACGAAACTGTACCGAGACGAGATGAACGGTAACAGTACTGACGGTGTGGAAGGCGGTGGCGGCAACTACGGCAGTAATAGCGGAGGTTATGATGACTTAGGCTACGGAACGCTACTGTATCGACTGACGGCTTGAATACGTTCAATCGCCGTAGCCAATATTTTATCAATTCTTTCCTGTATATGAGCGGGTGAGCTTTTAGTAAATATAATTTGCACAGCACATATCGAGAAGCTAGAAGCTATGAGGCGTCCTGGTGTCTTTAGTGACTTCAAGGATTGGTCCACAGTGTGAACCTCGAATAAGGGGCACATAGTCTTTGCATATTGTGAATACTCACGAAAATAGCAGCACAAACCACCGCCGTTTTCTAGTAACCACAACCCAAAACTTTCCTCGTCCTTCCCATCCCCTAGGCTCACAGTTCAGGGTGAAGAGCTGCTCCACGAGGTTGGACTTCCATGACCGGCGTCGTATAAAGTCATCCTTAGTAGCAAGGCACATGTTGTCAGGGGGCAAGTGAAGCTAGTATGAATTAAGTATAGATCTATGTAGAATATATATATAAGGGGCGCTGCGCGCCCTCGAAAGAGGATAGAAGGTCAAGCGTTAATAGATTCATACTACTATACGGCTACTATACAGCAGCTTCGCTGCTGCTTCTAACATTCACTCTACGTATGACATCAACCAAGGGGCATCTCTGACACCCGAAATCTCCTGCTCGGTTGATTTCCGCTGTAGTGAGATCCCAAGTATTGCCATTTGCAAAGGAGTTCTTTACGACAGAAATAGTATAATCGGTTGATGCAAGTGATTGGAAAACCGCGGAGCTGTACCTACGCGCTTCAGACTTAGCTTATGCATTCATGGAAATGCACGTTCTAACTTATATCAGACAGATAGGAAGAGATGTTAGAGCTAAGAGATACCAGGCCAGTCGCCTCCATTTACTAATACACTGGAGGTTTCGTAAACTTGGTACACCAATCTCGAGCCATTGTTCCTCTTATCCCCCTCATAGATAGTCCCCATGCCAATTTGGCTATCATATCGAGTAATTGTAAACATTGTCAAGGAAATATTAGTAATAAATATAATACCAATCAGAAGTATTTGCACTTACTTTTACCCTCGTTATATGAAATTGAAGGGACCATTGAGAAAGGGTACTCTTCTTTGCAAAACAACTATTAGCACGGAAGTCCTGCTGCTGTACCGGCTGGTCAGCATTCTCTCTGAGGGTGTCCCCCAATTGGCTAATAGGCTCTTTTTTGGGAATACTGCTAGATTTTAATATTTCAATTAATATTGAATAGAAGTTACTTACAGTAGCTCCACGAGGGTTACGCAGAATCATAGCCACTACAACGTTCCTATGCTTAGTTTCAAGTGTGGTCTTACATATTATTTCACCTCCCGTTACATTGCAATACAAGCGCCAACATTTGGGGGCCGCGCGAAGGGCTTGATCTCTAGCATAGATTGATATACTGAAAGAACCTGTATCAATATCATCTCAGATTAGTAGCAACTACTAGAATTTTTAATATGTGATATCAAGTTTAGAAAGGGCCTATCATGCCATTTTAAATGCCTACCTGGTTAGTACTAAGATCGCTACCTCACGATAGAAGTGACTATCAACTTATATAAGACTCAGTATAAGCTATCTCGGGACATATGCGTAGAAAACCAGCTACTCGAGGAGAAATCTAAGAATCACATGTCTTCATTCTTAAGATACATTCAGTAGGTAACAGAGAACTGTGTTAACAAAAGCCACCTCAAACAGTGGGCTTAGCTGTTGCGTCCAAGCAGTCGTTCGCGTTTATTAGCTGCACATACTGTCAGCATACCAGCCCCTTACGTGGGTTGTCAGCTTTTTTCTTGTACATAACTGGTATGACTTGACTTGAGGTTGGCCGAAAGGATTCAAATCAAGTGATAAATATAAACCAATTATACTAGAAAGCATGGTAAATTACTCGGAGTTTCCAACGCCAATTATGCTAAGAAGCTACAGAGTATGCCTTATCGGAAGTCCACAACCGTTCATATGGTTACCTAATAACCCCTAAGCGTAATAATATCTAAGACATCCGGGAAGATCCCTATGTTCGCGCCCATAACTTTAGACATTGAATCATCATAAGGCTCATCGTTCGTTCTCCAAGAGGGTTAATTATGCCATGTGCCTTGTACAAGGAGACTCATATCAGACGTATCGTTATCAACAGTGTTCTGGTGGACAAGGTAGTCCATAACTGTAAGCATTATAGATACCAATTGGGCAGTCGTTCGTGTTTGGAAGAAATTTGAAAGTGGTATCATTGGATGAAGTCACTGTACCCGCGTTAATAGCCTGAATTTATCGCTCATGAGAAAGTTATGAGAGAGTTCTGACTTACTCCCAGCCACACATGTTCCAGCAGCAAACATACAAGGGCCAACATCGATGGTATCTAACGTATGAGAGCATTCCGTATTAGATTTACAACCCTCTAGTTCTAGGGTACACCCACAGTTCCTTTACGAATGAGTCGAAATTATAGGGGTCATCGAACTTACTACTGAGCGTTAGCCACTGTATACCCAATGAATTCAGTTCAGGACTATTTTGGAATTGGGTTCAAAAATAACCATATGGGGCATACATACCAAGCGTAGCCTGGTTCCATGTGAATGGGCGGGAATGCAGGAAAGGTACCAGGGGTTGGCTGGTTATTGAACGTCGTCTCGGGACCAGGGCAGCTGCCGGCCAGATATCCCGTGAATAAAAAGGAGCCATCGCCCTCGTAGATATAAGATGAACTGCTAAGCTGGTTCCTGCGGGGGAAGAGAAACTCAAGTGTGCAGTTGGCATCGGCACGCGACTCCGGGATATCAAAATTGAAGATGGATGAGATGTCATTGGGCGTGATAAAACCAATTCTCTGTGGACCAAAAGCTCTATCAGGCTCACACTGCGAAACCTGTGTTATGTAGCTTGGGGATTCGAATTCGCCATCTTCAAGATAGGCTGGACAGCCATTGCTCTTATTGCGTACCCATTGGTGGTCACCGAGCAAGCGCTTTGAAATAAGCCTGAACGGTGTAGCTCCAACTACGCTTAGATATGCCACAATAAGGGGCAAAGCGTACATTATGACTTGCGGAAGGGAGGCGGACTAACGAATGTGAGCGGTCTTATCGACGCATAGTATCTAGAAAGGAGAGGGCAATATAAGACAAACAAAACATTCCATATAGTCTAGATATCCGCGGGGAACTAAAGCTCTTATAGTATTTCTTGGACTGATTCGAGAGACGCATAGAATACTCGCGTACTCGCGTAATTTGCCTTAGGAATGAAAATTTATTGATTAGATTTGCAGAACGCCTCTAAGTATAAGTGGCTAGAGTCTAAGCATTGTGCATCAATAGTCTATTAGAAGGAATATGTCGCAGATAAAATTGTGGTCGCCGAAAATATTTCCCGATGTATCAATGCATGTTGAGGCCAAAGCTCGACTAATAAGAGTTTGTATAATAGGTAACTTGCGATAGAACTCCGGCATAAGGAACTGTGCCTAGCCTCCTAGTCATTGCATATGTCGCACGAGAAACAGGGAATACCCTCGCGATCTGTGTCTCTCAAGCAAGTGTCCGCGAGGAAACTCAAGGATTCAAATATCATCAAATTACCGTTGCCGCCGGAAGACACGTTCTCGTTGTTTCACGACAACAGTCTCTGCTGTGCTAATCTGCAATGCAAATGTCCTCCTGACCGATGTCTATCGTCTATCTGGCGGGATCCTGCCGCAGTAAATCTTAGGTACGTCTAGGTGGCTTTTCCCCTAACAAGTCGGAAATCAAGAGTTCTACATATTCTAATTCTTCATTAGAAAGCTTGAATAAGATGAAGTTACAATTGTGCCATTGTCATTTCACCGTAGACAACTTTCAAGTAGGAGCCTCTTATAAATGTATCGACGACCTTTCACCCACACCAGAGCCCAAGTAACAAATATACAAAATAATCAAGTCATCTGCATACCGCTTATAGATTGGCACATAGTGTTCATGATCACTACATATCTCTTTAACACTGTCCCTACCTGAAACCGCGTCTAGACCAGCCACTTACGCCACCGGCCCCGGGCCTCTTCATCCGGGATACGCAAGCCGCCCCTGAATTCCTCGAATACCCAAAGGCGAACCTACGTGTGCCACGACGATTGGAAAAGCGTTATTCGAGGAGCGAATCATGATGAGCAGTGAAGAGAGATTTTGAGATTATACTTACAGCCCAAGGAACCATAACAATATCCACCAGGCTGAAATCTGGATGCCTTTCTCCTCAAGTGTGATCCATGCTTGTTGCACGAAAGGGCAGAACCAGTCCGCAAACAGCTTTGATGACTGTTCGGCCGAGTGTTCCTGCGCGTAGCCACATCAGCACAGGATATATCCATATATCTTCTCTTCTTATCCGCTTCTAGCCGTAAAGGTATCTATAGGTTCACTCGATATGCACGTCGACTGTTTTCCTACCCAGGTAGCGAGACCCGTTGCAACGGGATGTAAGTTGGCATCTGGATTAGTTATTTATTCGAAGACTTATGCTTTGTTCTAAAAATATCCGTAAAAAGGGCGAGCATGAAGAAGTAAATGATAGTTGGGGAACTTGGGCATAATACATTAAAGCTAGTCCTGCTCATGAAGTTCCTATAGGAGTCGATACTGGATGAATGTTACGGCCACATGGCTACACCAACATGTAAAGATTCATATATTGCATTGAGATTCGCCCTGATGCGAGTATCCTTGCAACTTCATTATCTACACATAAAACACCGAATGGATATAAGTTCCCCATAATCTACTGCGTTGAAGCAGTGCTACCGATGACCCAGACCCTAGAGTTATACCAAACTCCGGAGCTCTTATGATATTTGCAACGCCTGATGAATGCATGCAACTGTCCTGTTTTGTCATCCTGTTTTCCGTAATAAGACCGATCCCGTTTCCACAAACTAGAGAAAAGTTGAGTTGCCCCTCTTCCGTCCTCAAATCTATATGTTGAACAATAACTCCCCGGTTCATCGTGATTCATCCACATACGTGATATACTAGATCCCTGCATCCAGTCTCCATCCCTCAACGGGAAGAGGGAAAGTCAGGGACCAGGAAGCAATCTCCTTCCTGAGATCGGCAATCCTAGTATTGCCGCCTTCAAAGAGCTTGGCTCTGAAATCCTTGAGTTTGTTAGCTTCCTTAGGCAAGCTAGTCTGGATCTCCTTGGCTATTTTGATGCTCTCGTCAATGTAGCCGGCAACACGCTCGAAGTCTTGCTCTCCAAAGCCACGCGAGGTCATGGCCGGTGTTCCAATACGAATACCGAAAGGCGTCAAGGCAGACTTGTCGCCTGGGGTAGCGTTCTTGTTGCAAGCGATGTTGATCTGCTCTAGGACAGCTTCAATACGAGCACCATCCACGGCCTGGGGTCTCAAGTCTAGGAGAACCATGTGCGAGTCAGTACCGTCGGATACTAACTTGTAGCCGAGAGACTTGAACTTGTTCTCTAGCGTCTTGGCGTTAGACACAACCTTCTCTTGGTATGCCTTGAATTCAGGAGTCTGGGCCTGCTTCAAGGCAACGGTAAGAGCAGTGATAGTGTGGTTGTGGGGTCCGCCCTGGTGGCCGGGGAAGACCGAGAAGTTGATGGCCGGCTCCAAGTCATAAAGGGTCTGTTTGCCGGTCTTGGGGTCGGTGCTACGAACACCTTTTCGGAAGAAGATCATAGCGCCACGGGGTCCACGGAGCGATTTGTGTGTCGTGGTAGTAACTATATCGGCGTGGGGGAAGGGGGACTTGATAACCTCAGCTGCAATCAGACCAGAGATATGGGCCATATCGACGACAAGATAAGCTCCGACTGAATCGGCAATCTTCCTCATGCGCGCATAATCAATCTCACGGCAGTACGCCGAGGTACCAGCGACGAGGACCTTGGGGCGGAACAGTTGAGCGTTCTCTTCGAGTCTATCATAGTCAATGATGCCAGTGTCGAGGTTTACTTGGTATGGCATTGTCTCGAAGTAAGTTGAGACTGCTGAGATCCTATAAGCAGCGAAGTTAGCCATTGTAGGTCAGTCCAAACTAACCAAGATAGAAACTTACTTTCGGGAGGGAGTCTGGTATCCGTGACTCAGATGACCGCCGTGGGGGAGATCCAACCCCATTAATCGGCCTCCGGGCTTCATGATAGCCTGGTAGACCTGCAAGTTTGCGGGACTGCCACTGAGGCACTGGACATTGACACCCCATTGTTCCGGATCGAGGTGGAAGGTTTGGAGAGCACGCTTCTGGCAGAGAAGCTCAATCTGGTCTATGTGCTGGTTTCCACCGTAGTATCGAGCGCCAGGATAACCTTCAGAGTACTTGTTGGACATGGGAGAGCCAAGGGCATCGAAGACAGCACGTGAAGTAACATTTTCGGAGGCAATCAAGATGATAGACTCGCGCTGTCGTTGAATTTCCTTTTTCTATAGTGACGGTTGAGTCGGTTGCAGGATCAATCAGCTTTAGATAGGGAAACTCACCATAATCTCCGCAACCTCCGGATCAGAGTCGAGGAGAGACCTCTCGAGCAACTAACGGTAAGTTAGCATAAATATTTTTGCGAATACGAAGCAAATACTGGAGTGGTAATACTGACGTCCTTGTGCTCTTGGGAGAGAGCGTATGTAGAACCGTTAGCAGCCATTGTATGAGAGTAGAAGGTCAATTGGACTACAAGTTGAGAAAAATAATGTAAAGTAAAAGATTTTCTCGCTCCGGTGAGGGTTGATAGATAATAAATAAAAGGAAGAAGGATGACGGAAGGCAGAAGGCAGAAGGCGGAAGGCGGGAAAACGAAGAGGGAATAATATTTTTCTCTCCCTCCTCCAATTGGGGTTTGGTGGGGTTCCTCTTAAGTATGTAAAAGTCAGCGGGGTGATAGTGGGTGAATTCCTATCTGCTTACGCTCCTGGTTGCTTACTCTAGCTGTCCAGGTACCCTGTCCAGGCAGCCAGGCACCTAAGGATCCGGAGTTATTAACGGAGTACAATACATAGCTTCGCGTCTACCACGCTAGTGTAGTAGGGCTAATCCATTAACCTACCTAACCTAGTGTTTACGGAATATAGTGGACCAAATTTACAGTGGACCAAAGTCGGCGAATCAGCCGAACCATCAAAGGTGCCTACACTTACTGTGACGATGGGTAACTTTTCAGCTTCAATAATCATCATGCTTTTGCCATTTGCCATTTGCCATTTGCCATTTGCTGATGTAAATAGTATCATAATAAAAGCCTAGATTTTGCAGGCTTATAATCATATTACATAGGTCATCTTATCTATAAGATAGTCATGCATTCTCTTGTTCCTTTTTGTCGTTCACCGACTTCTAGTTGGATTAGTTGATGGGATGAAGCTGTGGGATTTCAATAACTGACGTAAGCACATATAGCATGCCTGCATGGTTAGCCAGGACAAACTCGAAGGAGCTAGTACATCATTAGTTGGTAAATAATACTCAAGTAATTCCGCAAGGGACCATGGGCTTGGCTGCAGTGACAGAGCTCCCTCCGTCTATCCATCATTATACGCACCTCTCGATATAGTCACGCTTTAGCTAATGCTCTTCAGTCTTCAACCACTTGGTCCCATCTCTATGCGTAGCATCATGTGTAAAAAGAAAACCGACCAGTTATAATAGTTCATCTTGTTACAACATGTTGGTTTAGTATCATGTAGGTAACCCATGTCTCATCAATACCAAGTAGTCCCCGATACTCAACAATAAAACAAGCAACTTGTTATAACATTAGGTACCTAAAGAAGTCAGTCAAATGGAAAGACTGTAATTATGCGAATATAACATCATGTTCTTGGTAAGACACATAGTTACCAATGCTTTCATGGCACCATACGTATAAGACTTTAGTTGTGTGATGTTAAAACGAGTTTAGCTTAGCTTTGACTACGGTACTATGACTTCTAATAAACCTTTTATATAGCCATTCTCTTAGTACTAAGTCTGGTGGGAATTTGAGATTAGAGATATACACTTTGACATGGTTACATCTGAGTGTAAATGGATTATTTCTTAACTCGTTAACATATTAAAGACATTACTATGATCGCATTGCGTACTTGAATCTAGTGACTTGCTCATAAAACGTGTGAAGTCTGAGCACAATGGACAATGCTAAGATGGAAATAGACGAGAATTGACACCGAATGGTATGAGCATTCGTTATCTTCCATCTTCTTTAGAATAAGAATGAGATAACCTAAGGTAGTGAGATTCTCACGTACCAATATGCGAACGCAGATATTAGGTCACATGTTAGCAATCATTTTAGAAATATTGATTGATTTGTACAGTACAAAGTCTCCTCCATGTTTTGAGTACCCCTTTAAGTGTTCCGGAGCGGATTAATGTGAACATGCCATATCCTATTGGATGTAATGCAGCCCGCCCGGGTGGCGTTGAGTCTTGTACCTGCTTGTGTCATCAGCCGTTGCTGCCTCAAGCATTTGGTTGCCCGGAACAGTTGGAACATGTGGGATCCACATCTGCGAATCTCCCTGCATCATTGGGTGGACTCGAACGATTTTAGGTAAGGCGTGCTTGTTACAAGTCGTCATGGGAAAGGACGCAGAGGGAATGTACTGTACAGTCGGGGCTGTATTTGTCTTGCACGAGACTAGATCCCCACTCCACCCCAGAAAGTTACCTAGGTGCCTAACCTACCTAGGTAAGTGCCTGCCTGCATGCACATTTCCGCCTGCCCCCCAAGGTCCAAACACAGACGTGCGCTGATTGATTAGAGGAGCTAAACCGTTATCTTCCAGTCTCTCAGCAACATCATCGGTCATTTCTCCTTCTCCTACCTATTTACAACACTCAACCCATCAATCATCAACTTTCATCAACTTTTCCCTCCATCTCGAGGATTTCAACTTGTTCGGATATCCCTCGTCTACCCTTTCGTTTTATTAAGAATCTTATCATTTTAATTAGTCGATACCGTTCGGAGTTGTCCATGATGAAGGGAGCTCTGCTTACCGCAGCTGTGCTGCTAGGCTCCGCCCAGGCCGGCGTCCACAAGATGAAGCTCAAGAAGATTCCCCTGTCTGAGCAACTGGTTCGTATCTCTCTTAGCTAGCTGATGCGACATAGTATTGATGATTTATAATAGGAGAGCATCCCGATTGAGCAACAAGTGCGCGGTCTTGGACAGAAGTACATGGGGGCTCGACCTGAGACTCAGAGCCAGGCCGTATTCCAAGATACATCCATCCATATGGATAAGGACCATCCTGTTCCCATCTCCAACTTCATGAATGCTCAATGTATGTGTAATGTGTATTTATCTTCGCGCGTGGAGCTTCTTGAGTCTAGTTGCTAATTAATACTGGCTAGACTTTTCTGAGATCAGCATCGGCACTCCTCCCCAAGACTTCAAAGTCATTCTTGACACCGGCAGCTCCAACCTCTGGGTCCCGTCCTCATCCTGTGGTAGTATCGCTTGCTACCTTCACTCTAAGTACGACTCGTCCTCTTCTTCGACGTACAAGCAAAACGGTACGGAGTTCGAGATTCGTTACGGATCCGGCAGCCTGAGCGGTTTCGTGTCTCAGGATACCTTGACTATTGGTGATCTTACAGTTAAGAACCAAGATTTTGCCGAGGCTACGAGTGAGCCTGGTTTGGCTTTTGCCTTCGGTCGATTTGATGGCATTCTCGGATTAGGCTTTGACCGCCTCTCCGTGAACGGCATCGTTCCTCCATTCTACCAGTTGGTTAACCAGAAGTTGATTGATGATGCTGTCTTTGCCTTCTACCTTAGCGGCGAGAGTGGAGCAGACGACTCGGAGGTTGTTTTCGGTGGCGTCGACACGGATCACTACACCGGCAAGATCACCGAGATCCCGTTACGCCGCAAGGCTTACTGGGAGGTCGACTTTGACTCTATTTCTTTCGGCGACGAGACCGCTGAGCTTGAGAACACTGGTGTTATCCTTGACACCGGCACTTCGCTTATTGCCCTTCCTTCCGACCTTGCTGAGCTACTCAACAAGGAGATTGGTGCTAAGAAGAGCTTCAACGGCCAGTACACTGTCGACTGCTCCGTCCGTGACTCGCTTCCTGATATCAGCTTCAAGCTGAGCGGCTACGACTTCGCTATCGGACCCTACGACTACATTCTCGAGGTTCAGGGTAGCTGTATATCTACCTTTATGGGCATGGATTTCCCTGCTCCTGTTGGCCCTCTTGCCATTCTCGGTGATGCATTCCTCCGAAGATGGTACTCTATCTATGACGTTGGAAAGGGCACTGTTGGACTGGCCAAGGCTAAATAGATACAGTCTAACAGGAATTGAAAAGGGATGTATGAATGACCTCGCGGGGCTAATGAGACGTAACATGGAAATTGGACTGACTAAACCATAATTGGAGGGCGACAGCGGTTTTGAGTGCATTTCGAACCGGTTCCCGACCTGGGATATCTTTTTCTTTGGGTATTGTCGTTGAAGGTTGGTCATTGAGCATGATGAGACCTCGTCTCCGTTGTAAATTACATACCTACAGCACGTATTCGTTTAGCATGCCACTTATTTCATAATGTTTTCACAATTCTAATCGTGTCTTATTTGTCTAATGATTTGTGCCCAGTAGGCTTTTTGTTGGTTTAATTAATTAGCCTCTGGTATATCGGCAGGTATGCTTTTGAGTTCGTCTAGTAGTCTAGTAGCGTTTGGGAGCACATTCATTTTCATACACAGCGTACCTGTATAGGGTACCTACATTCGGCGGTGTACGTTATGTAGGTACCGACATGCTTACCTCAGTCGGATCTATCTTCAAATGGCCGCAGTGCTACTACTAGACACGAAATTATTCATATCTCTATCTGCAAGTGGATAATCAGAGAAACCCTTCCCCTTAGCATGTAACATCTCGTTAAAAAGTAAAAGCATGTTTACCAAGAAGGACTTTGTAGTTAATGGTACAGTTAATGGTACGCATGTAGTAAGGTCGTATGCATCTTTTCCGGTCCGAGCAAGACTTACTTACATGTTAGAAAGGCCCGAGCCAGTTTCGGTAGCAATCCTATACCTGGTATCGTCTGAGATAGATAAGAGATGTAATATAGGCACCTACCTAGGTAGGTATACTTGCAGACCCCGTGTGACTGTAATTATAAAGTTTACCGTGATTGTGTTTGTTCTCGTCAATAAGAAAAATGCACTGGTACCCAGGTACTTACACTCAGGTACTCTGTCAATCACGTGCGGATGATGATTGGTGGCTCGTGTAAATGGGGGCTAACCCGATATAGGACTAGCGTAGTCCCATAGCGTGGGCCATCATTTGCAGGCAAGTCAGGACGGACAGATTCATTTCATTGTCGCAGCCTTTTCCCTCCCTCTCAAAGTGATAAAATGCAGTTTCGAGCAAGAAAATTACTAAACTAAAATTGCGTGCATTCAATAGCATATCCATTTTAAACCGATTCCTTAATATCGCCGAATGGTTTTTCGTGGTGGACTTGGTTTAAAAAACCTTTGTTCTTTTTTCTGTTCTTATTACGGATTACTTTCATCTATTAGTTCGCCGGATAGTGCATCCTGTCCATTCCTACTGCCCTTGCAAGAATTTTGTGGTCCTATTCTAGGTACCTCCTTGCCTACGGAATACCTAATAACTGCTGTAGTCAAGTGCAGTAGGTAGCAGTTTCCAGTACCTGACCTGACGACCTGGTCTTGCCCGCCTGGGTCTTTTTTGGGGGTCCAAAAGTCTGGGAGGTCGCGGTCGCACCAGCAAGCAACCCAAGCAACCACAAAATTCCAAGTCCCTTTCAATCGCGACCGACAGGCCGTGCAGCGCGACGGAGCCGCCAATTTCTTAGCAGCCCATCGACATCAACCGCCGCATCTTGCATACGACGGACGGCAACAATAAAAACAAAATAAAATTTACATTACAACTAGGCTAAAATGGCCTCGCCAGCCATAGCACTCCCTAACGGCGTCACTGCGCCTATGCAGCTCAGCAACAACAACAGCAATAGTAATGACAATAACACAGCCGACGTCGACATCAATTCCAATGCCAATAGTCCCGATACTGGGGTTGATTCCGATGTCAATACTGCGCAATCTATCGCCAGTGGCTCCATCAAGCGCAAACGCGAATCCTCAGATGTTGGCAAGAAACCGCCAAATGGTCTTACCATTGATCGCATCACTCCCACGGCAACTACTGATGATGCCTCTCCTCTTCTAAGCGCGACAAAGGTCGATCAGCCTACAATACGTAATTACTATGAAGTTCTTCAAAGGTACATAATGTTTCTCTGCCCTCCGCCCTCTGCCCTCCGCCCTCTGCCCTCTACCCTGCACTCTGCAGCCGTAAATATTATTTCCGAATCATATGCGCATCTCCCCCTCCACGATTTCTTCCTCCACGCGTAATAGATAAATGTGTTCTAGTGCTCACTACTCGCGATTTATAGGCTTGACCCAACGCCCTCTGTCCTCAAACGCCCCCTTCCCGATCCTGAACATTCTTCCGGTGAACCCCAAGCAAAACGAAAGAAGCCAGACGATGGAACACCGTTACTTTCTATTGCCGACAAGGTGGCTCGAGAGCAGTATGATGACCTTGTTAATGTCATTGCCGACGTCAAAGCCTCTATCACCAACCACCTAGCCGAGCTCCGAAATATACAACCTGGACAAGACGCCAAAGTAAATGAGGAAGCAATTGCCAAGGTTATCGAATTCAAGCAGCAGGCTTACAATATTTTCAAGCGGGAATTATCATATCCATATAATCCCCGCGTTTCTGATGTGCTCCACGATCTCAATTTGATCAATGATTTGCAGTCGAATGCCAGTGGAAACACGGTGTTAACGATTATTGGAGAGCCCATGAGGGGGAAGCCGCTGTACTCGAGTCTGCAGCAGCCTGTCCTCAAACGCGATGGTACGGAAACGACTATTCGATTATTGAGGGAGGATGGCTTACCTAGCGGCGTTAAAATTGCTAAGGCGATACCTTACACCTTCTCCTCCGCCATTGAGAAGGACAAGAAATCTAAGACGTTGGGGGAGCTATTCCCAGCTCCACGCAACCTGCCGTCGCTTCAACCCCCTAAGGCGCCAAAGAGCACAACCAAAGGAGTCCAGGTCGGCTGGCATCGCCCTGAATTGACTGAGAAGTCTAAGTACCGAGCCGGGTCATACTTTAGCCAGTCCATATCTACTGGACGTTGGCTAGATTACAGTAATGCCGCCCCCCCTTCGCAAATTATGACAAAGCAACGTGAGCGAGCTCTAAGTCTGGCTGGAAATAAGCCATCTTCCTCCGACCTCGAGATGTCCGAGATGGAAGCCCTATTCCGTGGCGCGTTCTCCAGTTTTGCCCCCTCCAAGGATGATTCGGCTGCCATGATCTCGTCGGGTTTAATTAGCCACACCATGTGGTGGCAAAAGGTGGGAAGACGTAGCTTCGATCGTTTAATAGAGACCGAACTACCGGAAGACACCCCCGAGGAAACAGAAGATGTCGCCGCCACCCCCATCGAGGAGGTAGACGAAGAGCTAATCAAGGAGGCTCTAGAAAATTGGGATGACACCATGGTAGACCCTAGCCTTGAACAGGCCTGTTGTCCAAAGAAATCCGATGAGGAGAAAGATGTCGATGACATCCTTCAAGACGTATCTGACATGATCCAGACATTGATATCATACCAGAAGAACCGCAATTTAACCCTTCCGACCGCATCCAGTCAGAGTCGATATGCGGCGGATCCGTCTCATAGCGATATGCTCACGAACGGGACACCGGTACAGCCCGGTGAAGAAGAAACGGCCACTTACCAAGCCCTCAAGGCACAACTATCTCTTGTTATTCAAATGCTCCCGCCCTATGCCGTTGCACGCCTAAACTCGGATAAGTTGGATGAATTAAACATATCAACCAAGATTGAAATTCGTACCGATGAATATCAAGGTCTAATGGAGGAGGACGAGGCAGCTGCTCGTGCAAGAGCTGCGCAGGCTCCCGTAAATCCTCGGCCAGTTACGCATCGCTCTTCAAGTTCCTCGAACAACTTGCAGTATAGTCAGCAGTATCACGCCAACCGTGCCCCGATGCCCAACCCACCATTCTACGGCCCGCAAACACCGATACGACCCCCTCAGCCTGTGATACAAAGACCACCCCAGACAATGCCGGCCGCTTATCCCCAACGGCCCCCATCAAACACGGGCTACCGGCCTCCTAATCACTATCCTAATGCAGGCTATCCTCAACAATTCAATAAACCTCCGCCATTCCCACAGCCCGGTCCTTACGGAGGCACGCCGACCCAAGCTCGACCCCCATTTCAACCCATGCCCGGGTATCCTAACATGGGTAGCCAAACACCACAGGCTCGTTTCCCTCCATATCCACCGGCCGCTCAAACACCCAACTACCATCCTCAACCTTATCAACCACAGCATCAAGCTCAGCAGCACGGTACTCCAACGCACCAACCATATAGCCAGTATACAAACGGTGTGGCTAGCGTCCCTCAAAGGACAGCATCCCCGCACATCTCCCACCAGCCACCGCAGCACCAACCTATCCCTCACCACACAGGGTATAACCCGGCCGCAACACCCACAAGGCAGTCATCATACAGTAGTCAGCCAAATATAGGCAACGATCCATCAAGGCGCTTCTACCCCCCAACTGGTTCTCCTGCAATACCAAATAACCAGCTCAACCCGCATGGGCAGCAGAACCAAAATCCCCAAACTCCGGGCACCTCATCATTTCATACGTCCCTCAACCCTCACCAGGTCCAGCAAGCCATGGACCAAGCCAAAGCTCGCTTTGATGCGACCAAGAGTGCTCAAAGGACGAACGAGGGTATCAGAAATTCGATGTCTGGTCAAGGGCAGGTTGGTGCACCAGTGGGCTTGGGTGGTATTGGTCTGGGAGGGGATCCAGCAAGGTTGGCAGCAGTTAGAGCAGGCGTGCCTAACTATGCAGCTTCTAACCAAAGCCCTAAACATATGCCTGTGGCTAATGGCAGCCCCGCGATGGCTCCCGCAGTTTCGACAGCAAATGGTGGCCAACCAGCTCCTGGTAGAGAAGCCTAGAACCCTTCTTTACCACAAATTTACCATCGTTATGTGACAGATACTATATTACGTCAACCCATCTATGGCGCAGATGGTGTTTACTCGTTTAACCCGCCAGGGGCTGACGTCCCAGCATCGGGACCCGATTTGGAAACCGGACGACTTAGCGAGAACATGTCCAGATAAAAGTCGTATTAGCGTTGGTTCTTGATCATCAAGGTTGCATATTGAGTTAGGAAGCAATCACAGCTCCCAAACATAAAGGGGTGATGTAATGGAGTGCGAGGAGTGCAGGTGGCGGTACTCTTCCACGGTAGAAACAGGCATTGAGTTCTTCTGCCTAGAACGAAAGAACCAGGAACGGGGGTTTCCCTTGTTCTCCCTCCCCTGATCTGTTGGTTTCCCTTAGGACAGTTGTCAACATTAGAGAAACGGATTTAGCGAAGTGGAAACATGGAGGAATTCCCCCTCGGGGCAAATGGATGGGTAGGAAATACGTAGACGGCTTCATTAATATCTTTTGTTGCGTTCCTTCCGCCTCTCGGGATAGAAAAGCTTCATATTTTGTGTACGCTTCCCCCCTTGCCTCCCGTCAAACAGATAGGCGTGCATTTCGATACAAGGCTTTTCGTCGTCGCCACCTTGTTATGTGCCATGGTGCGTTGCGTAGCCTTCGTGTATAAAACAATATTGCAGAGATGTTAGGTAGTTGATAAGTGAGGCTTGAGATAATTCAAAGGTTCAACGTAGTTGACTTAATCGATGATAATAATGATGATGATGTATTTTATTAATCAAGATGTGTTGTAATTGTGATACTCGTAGGTCTGTGTTGCGGTGCTTCCAGTTTGAAGTGGTTTCGCCATTGAAAATATATTGGTTACTTGTTATGGTGGGGATCCCGCCATGATGGTGGTTATCATGTTGTTGTAAAGGATTAAATATAAGGTAGCGTGAGGCCTTTGCTGGTTTCTCCCTAGGTTCTAGTGCGCAACTTGTATGACTTATGGCGGGGGGTGGGGGCCTAACTGGGTGGTGTTGTCGACGAGGAAAGTTGAGATGGTACAGTGAACTAGAGTCTGGACCTGGAAAGAAGCTATCGCCGGTTTCGGTAGCTAGTTGATAAGTAGTCGTAGTCGTAGTCGTAGTCGAAATCGCGGGATTTGTCGATGGCGACATGATCTATCTGTAAGGGAGCAAATGCCTACATCAGGTAGGTAGATAGGTAGGTAGGTAGGTAGCTAGATCGGTTGATTGCCTAAGGGAGGAGTTGTGATGATGTTTGGGAGAAGAGAGTGAGAGCAGAATTAAGAGAGGGGAATGGATTAAGAAGATGAAGATTGAAGATGAAATACTTAAATGGGGTTGTTGGAGGGTAAATAGACGGGGCTAGTCGGGGGAAAGAGGGAGGAGGAGGAGGTAACTCTAGCGATGGACTCGATGAACTCGACTGGCTGAAATATCATTCGGAGCTTAGTTCCATAAAAAGTGACAAGCTTTGTTTGTCCACCTTGAGAGTACTGCGGTGACGAGGAAGTCCCCTCCTATGTAGGTTAGATATTAATCGAATCCTACTTTAGTTTATTTCCGCCGTACGAGGGCTGATTGTTTTAGTAGTTCGTATTAACCTGCTAACATATATTCACCACGTCAACCAAGTTCGAACTCGGAGAATATCATAGCGCTTCTGTGGCTGAGTTTATTTATCTATTCTCCGGTGAACATACAGGAAAAGCTGACTCTATTCCTGGGCCCGCTGGTGACCACACTGGCAATCTGATTATGAACCAGCCCAAAAGCCATGTACAACCAACGCTATATCCGTGCGGATCTCCTACCTACCTCTACCTCTACCAAACCATAACAAATATAATCATAAGGCTATTAAGAAGTCTCATCTTCGGATTTAGTGTTAGCTATGCTCATTCCCCTGAGCGTATATATTGACACTTGTCCAAATAGGTTCGTGTACGGGAACTGATATTCATCGTACTCCTTGGCAAGTATACGTACGCGGGGTGTATCGAAATCCGCAATATGATAGCTACATGCATGATATGGTAAGTATAGATCCCCCAAGAAACAATTTGACAAGCAGGATATAGAATATCAAGCTGGGTAACGAGAGGCACATACTTCCAAAAGGACGTGATATCTTCCCCGAAGGTAACAAGCTGATGGGCCCTGCTTGAGATGTCGATCTCTGTCGGGGTCAAAATCGTGCCCCAAAACATAGCTGCGGGTTTTGCGATATCCGCCACGATCTCCTTGAGGCAGAATATGGAGGGGGGAGCAAACACGAACGTCTTGTCGTCGATCTCGGCGAATCCGCCTGCTCCATATCGACCTACGACGGAGAAGCCCTTTCTGAATAGGATCGCCGCGCAGTCGGGGGTATAGTGGACGTCCTGCGCGAGAATTTGTATTTGACGGCCAAATCGCTTGAAGAGCACCTCGGCGACGGTAACCACAGCCGCGTGGCGTATCATGGAAAGATTCAACATAACCGTGTTCTCGTCATCACTACCCGGGGCGACGAAGTTGCCGAGCCCGATGCACACGATCTTGTTGATATATGGCGGGAACGGAAGTCTCATGAAGGTCGAGTAGAAGTGCTGCCCTACCTGGTTTTCGTCCCAGGCGGCCTGGCATTGGGTAAACTTTTCCTCCTGCTCGTCAAGGTCCTTGGGTACGTAAGTGTAGGCTGCCTTCTCGCTAATGGTCATGGAACTGTATGCCATCCCTTCGGGCCGCGTGACAAGTGGAAAAGCCATAGCTTGGTAACCATGGAAATCAACCTTGTATAAGTTCCTATTTGAACATGTTAGTCCAGGTTACTCGAAAGGAGGTATAATTCTGTGAAGCTTCGGACCCTGGTTCCTTATAAGCAATATAATCCCCCGACCCGGCATAGAGCGAGGTGCGTACTATGCCGCCACGGCCCGCAATCATGTTTTCCATGTCGAGGAGCTTCTCTTTAGTCCACAGTCTGACTCCCGCTTCGTACTTCTCAATGACCTCGCGTTGGAGCTTGATTTCCTCATCCGACCACCTTTTAAATATGGGAAGCTGTGGGATAGCCTTGGCTAGTTCGTCGGTATTGGACGTCGCCCCCTCAGAACAGTTGCTGCGATCTCCGCTAATTTCACAGTCATCCCACGATGTAGGCGTGTATAAGTTCTTACTGTCGTCTATAGAGCCACCTTTTGACCCCGCAAGGCCGATTGAGCTTAAGGGGCGTGGAGAGTTGTAGCTCTCGCCGTCACCGCCGCTGGGTTCACTCTTATCCGAGACTGCAACGTGGGAGTTCTATACCAATGGTTCGGACGGTAGTGAAGATGACGACCTCAATTGACTGCGGCTTAACTTTCTTTTGAAATCCCCTAATTTCCGGCGCACGCTGCGAGTACTCGAGACGAACCTTTGACGTTGCTGATGCAACTGATCGATATGGAGGGTCTGAGTGCCAGCATCGACATATTCTGGGGTTTTACTTGCCATTTTAAAGTAAAACAATAGAACTAAATATTAGGGCTTGATGTAATTTTCAAAGGATATGTAAATGGTGTAGTCTAAGAAATCAGAGTAGTATTGAGCTGGGAAGATATGTAGTGTGATGTTAACGTTGAATGTAATGATGATTGATGGTAAGTCTGAGAGCACATGGAAATGGACTTAGAAGTGCACCTGAATTTCATTTCCTTTTATATTGTAACTTCCTTTAGACTTGGTAGGTATTTCGAGCTGTTAGACAGGGTCGATGGGCGTAGTAGCATATTCTAGGATATAACTATATGTTCATGCATAGGTAGGTATGAAGGCCGTACTTCCTGGCAGTTCCCTGGATTTATTTCATGCATGTACCTACCTCTAGTATTGAAGAATACTTACAATCCAAGGTAATAGGTACCTTATGTCTACTTGTGCATAATGCGTCATAGATGTACTTAAACTCGTCTCCCGAAGAGTTAACCTACCTACCTAGGTAAGTCTAACTGCCCAGCTGCCCGGAACTAAAGGTTAGGTAGATTCGGTCAAATGCATAAACCCGAATGTCTTCTTCCTATTTTGGAAGGGTTATAGTGGGTTATCTCATACGTCACAACGTTTAGTTTAGGTATGCTTCTAAGCAAACCATTAACCATTAACCATCAACTACCTACCATTATTAAAAGTCAGGGGATATTTGATCCACAACTTCCAACGCTTAAATAAAGTCGGTGCTGTGTGGGCAGGAGAGATAGATACCTATACATGTTATATTACCATCGGCTGTCAAAACGGAAGATCTTATCTTTCAAAGTTCCCGCGTTGACCATCACCCCGTAGTTTAATACCGGGGAAAAGGGAGAAATGATATCTTTCTCTCCACGACAAGATTCCAGACAAATATGTGGAGAAGATTGCGTATGCGTATACATAGTACGCCGAAACATTATCACTTGTTTTAAGTAGGTAGTTATACCTAGCATGCTAATAGATATGACCCTTCTTCCTAAGTACATAGCAACTTTCTTTTTCCCTGGCTGCTAAACTCGATTGATTAATCAGATCCCTCTTCATATTTAATGGCCGGTAGGCTCACTCAGAAGATCCTAGGTCACCTGGGCCCCCTACTAAGCGGCGACCCCAGTAACAACACGGCATCTTTACCCATCCACTGGAAAGTCGATACCAATGAGACTGTCCTCCACCCCGCAGGCGGGACATACCCTCGCCTATGCCGGCTCTCGGACGGTGATCTACTATGCTTAACAACTGGATTCCAAGGCCCCGGAGGTCGCGAGCACGTCCTCCAGGTCTCGCGCAGCGTGGATGGCGGACACACCTTTAGCCCGCATGGAGAAGTAACCCGCGGCATAGGTGATATTGATAACGGCGTCTTAATTGAAGTACCACCTTCAGTCCCCGGGAACAGTGGCCCGGTTGTTCTCGCCGCATTCCGGAACCACGACCGCAAGCCCGGCAGCCGACCCTCGCATTTCCGCATCGTAAGTACTAATCCTAATCAAGATCTATCAATCGCCAGAACAGACTTTACTCCGTTATATTTTTCTTTTCTTTTTTCATCTTATAATTTTATTATCGGAATAAAACACCCTCTAACTATTCGTAGACGGTATGCCGCAGCGAAGACGGCGGGCGTTCGTGGAGATTCGCCTCCCAGGCCGCGGAGCAGAGTGCAGCCAGCAGTCATGGTTTAGGATTATGGGAGCCGTTTATGCGACTTGGCGGCAGAGACGGACAGGAAATACAGCTTACGTTTTCGCGCGAGCTAGCGCACAACGACCAGGAGACCTTCCGCGTAGATTCTAGAGACGGAGGGGCGACCTGGAGCGGCCCGCCTCGGTGTCTGCGTTGCCATCCGTCGCATGAGAATCTACGCGACGGCATGCAGGGCATTGTAAGCGTGCGCGACACGGCGGGCGTCGCAGCAAACGGACAGCAGCAGGACGTCAATGCGCTGGTTGTAGTATTCGAGACCACGAGGCATGGCACATTCAGCGTCGAATACGCCGTCTCGTACGATGAAGGACTCACGTGGGGATCGAGAGGCGTGGTGTACCGCCCTAAACCCGGTCGCAATGCAGGCGCGCCGCAGATCGAGCGCTACGGAGATCGAGGAATGGCTGTCGTGTTTATGACGGACGAGGAGACGGATGTACCAGCGTGGCCTAGAAAGGCTGCCATCAAAACAGTATTCGCCGAGGGTTTAGAAGGAGGTATGATACGTTGGAGCCAGCCCGTGCTTATCCACAAGGCGCCTTCTTTCTGGCCCTCGATCATTAGTCTTGGCCAAGATGAGCTTCTGGCTGTCTACGAGCATGGAGGAAGACCTCTCGGGAAACGCATACGAAGAGGCTAATGTGACGTTTAGGGCGTGTGATGGCAAAGGCAAATTTGTTTGATTGAGATGTTCTTAGATAGAGAAGAACCTCTAATAACTAATCGACTGGCCAATGCTGAACAATGCGAAGGGAATTATACTCAGGTGGAAGAGGAGTGATAGAGTGTGCCACCATTTCCTTGCTAATCAAGGCCTAAGAGACCCTTTGTCTCTATAGCCCATTATCACCACCCTCGTACCGCGATGCGGATGAGTTTACCTTCGGGTTTGGATGTGTAGTAAAGGAGTTGATAGCATTGCTATGGATAGTGATTTGGCGGGTTGGTATATCTGGATACTGAGTAACGAAAGTTGTCCCTTGTTCTGTCTTATGCGTGTAGCGTTATATATTGGTGTCTTCTCGTTTACCACGGTTGTCATTACCGACTTACTATACCTTATTTTCATGGATGGGCAACCTGCTCATTCGGATAAGTGATCAAGCTGATGCACTTTTCTGCCAGTAACTTACAGGGAACTCATACGTTGGCTTAGAAAGCGCGTTGTATTTTCGTATGCTTGAAGCTTGTATGGAAAGTGCCATAAGCATAGACTGAGTAGTGTTCTTAAATATCCCCTAGGTAGCTTTCCCACCTACCTACGCATAAAGGTACGTAGGACATTCGATATCTACTCCGAACTTGCTTCGTTTATGGTCTCACGATATACCCTTCTCAGTTCAAATAGGACTTCGATGGTAATGAGGAATATGATGATCCACTCTAGCCGGTGGCCGTACTTTTCGCTGACCATCTCTCTCAAGACACTTACGTTCTCAAACCCGTAGTCAATCTTCTTATTTAGAATCCCAATACGTTGCCGTATATCTAGAACAGTACTGATCTGGTTGTAATAATTCTCTAGATTCGACTCGGAATCCCAGAACATATCGGGGAGCTGGTCTGTTATGTCGGAGTAGTGATTCAGCTGCGATCTCAAGCTAAGGAGCTTGCCAGTCATCTTCAAGACGGCGCCGCGCTTCAGCTTATGCTCTAGACCTCCCTCAAGAAAGTCAAGACTGTTCTTGGAATTTTCGAAATAGTCAATGGCCTGGTTTTCGAGCACTGCTAGCTTAGGACTTCTAGCTAGGCCGCTCGAGAAGGCGATTTTGGCGAGCGTCGTGTCTAATCTGTGATTTTCTAGCTCTTGTGCCCTCGTGCCCAGGACGACAACTTCACCCCTCATATAACTAGTGTCGCGAGACTCATCCGGTATGAATTCGAGCTCTTCCATCTCGAGACGATTAAGATGGGGCAGCTGGGCAGCTCGAATAAGATGCTTAGTAGCAAGGGTCATGAGGGCGTCGGTGGGTACGGACCAAGCCACCACGGTTCCGGAGGGGAAGACAAATATGTCTCCATTATTGATACCCCTCGCATGTACAACACCTGTAGGGTCGAATTCGGTACCGTCGGGATCCAGTTCGAATGCGTGGAAGCGCAATATGTCCTGCACGGCTTCCATATCAAAAGATTGGGCAACGCATATCGAGGTTATAGTTCGGCGGTAGTCCGTCTCAGAATCGGTGTTCTCTTTCCTCGGAATAGTAGTGCGCTGAGGCGGTTTGGTAGTAAGACCTAAGCGCAAAGTCTTTGCCGCCGAGACACGAACGGGTTTGCGCTTGGAAGCCGGGGTTCGATTTTGCTGTTGTGTTTCCGAACTGCTGGTAGCGCCATCTTCAGATTCTGTAGAGACGCCATCCTTCGTAGAATTCGCAAGTAACTGATTTGAAGTAAAGAAGCTACGCTTCCGTGGCAGAGAGGCGAAGGTGGTTTGGTAGAAGCATCGCTGTGGTCTTGGGAGGGGGGCTATCGTATGCAGTCCACGAAATGTGGAAGCTACTACGTTTTGCAATGAGGGTCGCATGTTGAATTTGATTCGGCCATCGAATGGGGGGATTGGTGGCCCACGAATATATTTTCAATATGTTTTGAGTGGGATCTATCTTTATCGTGGATTTCAACGAGAGAGAGAATAATAATTGATTTTATTTTAATATCGTATCTTGATAGCCTTGATAACCTTGATAACCTTGATAACGCAACTTTAAGCTCACGCTAAGGACATCAGCTAAGCTGCACGGGGCGGTACTTTGGTACAATACAGTACGTATGTACATGTAAAGATGTGTCTAATCGATAAGAATTTTTGAAAGTTGAACGTCCAAACATTCTGAATTCTATTCTGAATTACATCTAAACTAAATCCAACTCTTCAGCAATTGATCTTATTATGATGTTTACAAGTAGCAACATGTCGGACTTACTAGACCATCTACTGAATGGAGTCTATAAGCCGCATGTAGGTACGCATTCAGATTCCATAGCAGCACAGAGTCTATCACAGAGTCTATCATAGAGTCTATCAACTTAGACAAGTTGGAGCTCTTATTATCTTATTACCTACCTAGAATTCCGGTATAATGTCTGCCTCGCCCGCCGTGTCGTTAGCCAAACCTGGAGTTGGGCCTGCCTCTCTTTTGTTATCCCCACCGGCTTGGAGTCAAACGCTTTCGCGATTGACCGGCTCGAGACGGCATCGCTATCCTCGACTACAAACACCTCCTAGTCGCATAGTTGCTCTGCGGATACGTTGCAAGACTGAGGCGCAAAAGAATTCATACCGTTCTGCCTTTCAGTTCGCCGCTCAACAGCGGTCCGATCGATTACCCCTATTGATGTTCCAAGCCTGGATGGCAAATCAAGATATTCGGAATGAGCCTAAACTATTCGAGACTATACACTCCATCACTGCGTCTGAGTGGGCTGACCGCTTCCATAGCTTGGCTAACAGGGGCTGGTCGAAGGAAGACGTAAACCATTGGATATGGATAGTATCGGGGGAGAACGGAGACGCTCGCGTTCAACGTTTGATTTCAACTGAAAATCCTAAACCTATTTTTCTTGCCACGCTCATGTCACGTAGTGACGAGACGTTTCGCCAAGCGACATCTTTACTATCCCTGATGGAATACATATCGAAACACCACATTGATGTCGGATCTCCATCGTTGGGTGACCATATAGTGAACCTTACAGTAACACAAATTTTGCTGCTACTTCGCCGCCTCAGTAATCATGTTCGAAGATCATGGCCCAGGTTGATTATCACACTCTCACGGTTCACGATGAACTACATTCAAGGACTGCCCCCCAATGACTATCATAATAAATGTGAAGTCTTCAATTCGGCTTTGCAATTATTTAAGCGGCCGGCTGTAGACCATCCAGTCGCGAATATGGAGTTCAATTGGAGAGCGCAGAGGCTCTTATTAGCTATGTCTGATAGTATGGATACCCCCCTGATCATTAACAAAGCTAGCTATAGAGCTATTCGAGAGGTCATGATTGGGCTAAAAAAGTCAAAAACGGAGAAAGTAGTTGCTGTAAGATACTCGAAATCCTGGCCGCCGTATCGGCAAGATTTTGATGGGTTTGATGCGAAAAGAACGGCAGAAGATGACTACTCGAGAAGCGTAAAGGCTGGCGTTCTCATGAAGGAGTCTGGTTATCCTGATGACGAGTATGATCAGGCACTTAGTGTTCTTGGTGGGATAGGCCGTGATTCTCCTACCGTGCAGACTCGTAGTCTTGCACCAAAAGAGTGGAAAGGTGAAGAAGAAGACCGGAACATATATTCGCGCTGGGCCATGATGATACGGGCAACCCGCAACCCCCAGGAGGCATGGAAAATTTTCAACGACCTTGCTGTCGAAACGGGCAAACCTCCTAACACCCAAGTTTACGCCGAGATGTTTATGAAGCTACAAGCTCGCCTCATCCCCCAAACCTCAACTTCCTTACCAGGTGAAACCGGAGAAAACTTTCCATTTCATGACGCCAATTATAGTGAATACGAGCTAGCTAGGTTATCACCTCCTACAGTTACCGAGTTATACGATCAAATGGTCAGTCAAGGTGTAAAACCGGAGGGTCACTGTCTTAATATCTTATTGAGCAATGCCAGCTCCCTCCAAGAGGGGGCTCGCTTTCTTCGTGACAGTGGCATTAACCCTGTTAGTATCAGCGCACTGGGTCTTTTTAAGAAGCCGTCTTATGAGGCACTTCGACGAATCCCTCTCTCAGTTTTCAAGAGCTATATACAACTTCTTTGTAGATTACAGCCTAATCGTCGGGGCCAAGAAAAGCTCCCTCTTGATCAACTTTTCCGCATCCGACATGCTATTAACCTCATTAAGTTTCGACTAAGACCGGGAACTACCGAAGGCTCTACATTCCGACCGCCTTGGGTTATTATCCTAAGGGCACTGGCGCGACCACACCTATGCGTGATAAATGACACACAGGCGAGCAATGATGCGGCGGCTCTATCAATATCTATGGATGTTATCCAATTCGCGCAGGAAACAGTAGGACTAGACCCGGATATTTTTCTTTATTTATGTCGTACAGTTCAAAAGGCGGCGGTATCCCGACTAGAATCTCTAGACTCATCGACAGTCGAAAACAGTACGATAGAGACCCCTTTAATACACCATTCTCATGATGTCCTAGAAACATTAAGGTCACTCTTCTCTCAAGTCACTATGCCGATACAGATATCCAGAACAGAGTATGAGAGGCTCAAGGCACCTCAATTTGTATATAACATAGGCCCTGCTCATCTTCACGCCTATATGCGCGCTTTAGCTTTCCTCGAGGACACAGCTACGATGAAAAAACTGTTACAATGGATATTAACACATAAAGCTTATGTTGACAAAGAAGCTGAGCGGATAGAAAGTCGTGGGTATGCACTGATAGCGAAGACGCTATGTGCCTTTCAAGCCTTTGCCGGTCCAAGTCTTAGGCATGACGAGCAGGAGGACCTGATATCCCGGATGGAAAATACTACAGAGACTAGAGGCTCCTGGAGATGGCCGACACCGGAAGAAGTCGACACCTATGTACAGTCCGATTTACGTGGCGGTTCCTGGCGACTTCAGCGGAGGATTTTAGCCAAGCTGTGGCATAAATCCTCCCAGGAGGAGAGTGAAAAGGAAATGAGCTAAATATCTAAATAAATAAATGTACACCAACGATATTAAAAATACCCCATCATGATATACCTCAACATACTATATTTTCGCTTAGAATCACGTTGTATAATGACAATGTTCTTGATCATGAACTAGTCTCTAACTTCTAATTTATACTCCGTTGTTTAGATATCGTTCTTAAACACTATTGTTTCGAATGGTAGTATATAGTAACAGCCACATCCGCGGTTGTGAAATAATTTCAAGACGAAGGTATCGCCAAAGAGCTGCAACTAGCATTCTCGTGAAGACTTACATAAAATACCATACTAATATCCTAAGAAGGAAACTTTATTGCAAATAAGCATCCTTTAAAACGCAACCATGGGTGAGAGATATATCAGCGATCCAGTGGTTTACAACCACTTCCCTGGTGGATTTGGAGGAGTGAACCACACAACTCGCGTGCAAATATACGGTGGCCCAGTTCCATACCGTCCTGGTGTTGAAACGCCTTTAGGACGATTATTATCAGCACATGCGAACCTGTGGAGCCTACACCCATCACAACTACTTCCCCGTGCTCTGACTGAGGAACTAGATCTATCAAGAAGAGTAAGAGACAGTCATGTTTCACCATCCGTCTGGAGCTCGAACATAAGAGGCCTCTTCCGAGGAGCTCTCATTCGAGACTCTTTCAACCAAGCCTCTAATCAGAGCATCCCAGAACAGGATCTTATGTTCAATCAAGAGGATTCGACCGAAAATTCCAATGAAGAACAAGCAATAGTTACTGTAACTGATGCTAAGCTATACAGCGAAATCCGCGACCTTTTTGAACGTGATCCCATAGAAAACGAGCCTAAGATAGACCTTGTCTTACACTGTCCGATTTGTTCGGAACGGCTTCGCTTTACCCATCCAACCCACCCCGAGCGATTCGTTAGGATCCCGAATGGGACGGAATGGCTTGACGTTCTCCCTTGTGGGCACATTATGGGCCTAGTTTGTATGCTAGATTGGACGACGCAATGCCGGATTGATGGGCGTAGAATCACGTGCCCTGTATGCCGATTTGATTTGCAACATTCGAATCCCATCTGCGGTCACCCGATCATGACTTTTCTGATCGAGGAAGGGGCGTCCCTCCCGCCATTGACTGTCCCAGAAGGAGGCTATGTATATTCTCTTTGTCCGATATGCGGCGGAGCTGAGCCAGATTGGGGTAGGGATAGACATGTGTGGAATTAAGATCTCCCTTATAATTCTATTCAAAATATACCCACCAGCAAGCGGGAGTATCAAAGGACCTATAAACACCTCAAAAGCGTTGTGTGATTCTAGCATTGCATTTATAAAGGTGTTTGCTAACAATGACAGCGGTCCAAAGTCGAAGCTTAAGTAATAGTAAAGGAACGGATTCTAGTCGTGGATGTGTACCATTAGATCTAGTTATTTAAATGTATCTCAAGTTAGATACTTCTTAGTCAATTTCTGTCATGACCTTTATGTGATGAATAATAGATATAGTGGATCATCAAAGACTAGGTTAAGGAGTTGTTTATAATGATATTGTCTTTTAACTAAGTAGTTGAAATAATAATAGACTGATATACTTTATAGCGCTTTATCCTATAACTCCTCGCTTGTAGACTAAAAATATTGTATTGTCCCCATTGACCATATTTGCCATCTTGAAAGTTTAGCTGCTGGAAATAGAATGTTGTAATTTTATTGACGCCTTGAGGGTTTCCGAGAGTACCTAAGGCAGATGATCTTGAGTTAGGTACCTGGCCTAGTCTTAATGTACCTATTAACATACACAGGCGCCGTACTTATATGTAACGAAACATGTTCTGTTACACTTGGGGTTAGCTGACCAAGTTCGAACTTATAATAGGGGCTTAATGATAGACCCTTTTAAATGACCACGTATGAAGAGAGACACTCACATCTCTCACGCCTCGCTTCATCGCCACCGGCTTCCCATCCTCGTATTCTATTCCGGCCTCTCCACCGTCGCCGGAAAGTCCCGACATCTTCCGCTGCAACTCAGCATCTATTTCTGCCATAGTCTTCTGCTTTCCTTGGTTCTTGGCGGTTGTCACGCTTTCTCGGTCAGTTGAAGCTGAATGTTGATTATTCTCTTGATACTGTGAGTGGGATTGAGAACTGGCCAACCGCTGACTGAAAGTGAGCAATCTCGACGGTGGAAGCACCGGGGAGCCCCGAGCGATGAGTGGACGCATTTTTAAAATTCTAATAATAAACTGAGGAGCAATTTCTTGATTATACGTGTTGAAATGATATTACGCTTGTTTTATATAAGACAAGGTAGCTCCTGAACTGCTATATAGGTAGGTAATTAACAATTAATACTATTCCTAGTACACATTCATCCGTATGACGACACGTATTCTGTATTCTCATTCACGTCATTAGATGGGCCCAGCCCCTATTCTAATAATTTAAGCCATACATCTATTCATTTCATATGACTGCATAGATGCATGTATAGTAAAACGGTTAGTTACATACCTCCCGACCGCCTATAATAATATATAATATATAATTGGAGAGAAGACATACAGAAGACAGACTAACCCCCCTTCTTCATTCTACAACTACTATCACGAAAGGAACAACATGATATCAAATCAAATCAAATCAAATCAATCAAAGATACATAGCACCATATATCAAATATGCCTTCGGGGTTAATCCGGGGTTTTATTACTTTATGGAAGATACTATTCCATCTAATATCTAGCCAAAGCATGCTTTTATGTGATGCATATCTTAGTCTAATATTGACAGCCCCGATCGTCACGAGCTCCAATAAAGGGGACCACGTTGGCTACCGGTCGTATCAATGGTCCGAGCAGGCCAAACGTGCTCAAGCTGTGAGCATTCTAAGTGGCATGGAGGAGATAAGTAGATGAAGCGATTATGGAGAAGAGCCCGGCGGAGGCGCGCAAGGGTCAACGCCAAAGTAGACTTGGACCTCCCTCCAGTTTCTAGTCTCGAGCTCAGACAAGTCCGTTCGCATCTTCTCCCGCCCGATGGACTGGCGCGCAGACTCGGCCTGGCAGCGGAAGCTTCCAAAGCGCCACTCCTGACGGGTGTACAAGCTGTTTATAGACAGCGTCAGGACGGCCTCGAGCTCGTAGTTGAACTTGGACCGGAAGAAGGCGTGCAGGAACGGCTCGTTGACGATGCAGTTGGGGCCTTCGATATGCAGGACGCGACAGTGCGGGCTTGGGTCGCGCGGTGCCGATCTGATGCGGTTCATCTTGAGCTTGGGGACGTAGCCCTCCACGGAGAACTCGCCCGCCTCCGACTTGGCGAGAAGGTTGTCGACGCCGGAGCGGTCGAAGAAGACGAGCTTAGACGCCGAGGTTGTGTGGGGGGCTCGCTGTCGAAAGCGGCCAGTAGACTCGCTGGGCGGGTTGATGACTGCGGCATAGATCTTCCCGCAATTGCGGATAGCGCCCAGGAGCATCTGATGAGTGCACCTAGGCGGGAGATTGGTCAGCCAGAGCGAAGTGCTTTCGTGCTCGGGCACATTTGCGGATTGGTTAGACGGCAGGAAAATATTGCCTCCGTAGTTCTCCGATATACCGGTGGCGGCGAGCTGTCGATCCCACACGCCCGGGGGTAGAAGGTGTCTAGTGCGCCAGGTGGTCCCTTGGCCCATAGGAGTATATCCTCCGTTGGCTCCCCAGCCTCCTCCACTCGACGGTGCAATGATGAACCGGGGTGTAGTTATTGGATGGATTGATGGAGATGGGAAGATTGGGTCGAAATACGTAAGTCCCTGGCTGGCTGTATTCTCTTCTAGCCAGGAAGAACGGTTGCTATTAGTATCTGGGCGATGGGCTCCAGCAATAGAAACGATTGAATTATTCGAGTTATTCTGAAACCAGGGAGATGAGGACGTTCCCACGTGTGGCTCGTACGGACGGGTCCCGTATTGAGAAGACGCCTCGTCAGAGGGAGTGTTTTGGTAGTTATCCGGAACGTTACTGAACCGCATCGTGGATAATGAAGTTGGAATTTAAAAATGCGGATGGAGGAGCGTGTTGCCTAGGTAATAAGCTCTTAGTTAGTATTCGTATATAAAAAGCCATCTTAGAAGATAGGGAAGAGTGTTGGGGTAAGTAGCTATAGGCGAATTGATGGATATTATGGCGGTGTCTGTGTTAGGTATAAGGACTTTGGAGTAGTTTAGGGATGTACTCTAATGCTTGATTATTTGGTAAGTAAGTTGAGTAATACCGAAATATTATTAATGAATTTGTAGTGGAATTAAGTTTAGGTTAGTCTTGAAGGTATTAGTAGGTCTTGGTGTTGACGATGATGTAAGGTAGGTAGGTAGGTAGGTACCTAGGTGTTGATGGAATATGGGTTGGATCAGGTTATTGGAGAGTAGAAAATATTGAAAGATTTCCTACCGTTTATTGGCAAAGGTTGTACAGGTTATTGATGTTGTGTATTGTGTAGAGATGGTTTGTGGAGGTTGAAGTTAGAAAAGGTTGGGAAATATCTAGAGGGGAGATTAAATAGGTTTTTTATGGTTGCTGTAGCTGAGAGCTGTGTCTTCCTTAGGGCTGGATCGAATTTTATTTGTACCTAAGAATATTACTGTTGTTACCACGACGATCAACGTGAAAAAGCTTGGGCATCTGTCTTTTCGTGAAGTAGCTGAGGTAACAGTTTCTACGCAGCAGGCAACTACTTTAGAGGCTGGGGGGCAACTGAGAGTAAGAAACTCGGCAATGGACTTATCGTAGAGACCAGGTAGATGCCTAATTGGCAACCTAATGGACCCTTTAACATTTCTAAGACAGCCTTTTTATTACTACTAATGCAAGTTGAATAGACGTAATTGCATCAAAGACAAGCGATCTCACTTTCAGAGCCGAGAGCATCTCCTTGCAGTGAAAACATCCATTTATAACAAAACAATCTACGAGTTAAGCCTACATAAGGAATAAAAAGAAAGCAAGAATAAACCGACGACATCTATGTTATCTAAACCATCATATTATGTATCTAGCGGAGCCCCTAAAGTCATATAGCACACACCGAGTAACGGTGAGAGTCTTATCAAGTAACTCCTATTTTGACTAAGAGTAGAGATGCCCTCTATTAAGTATTAATAAGGCATAACTAGCTGTATTAAAGAAGCCCTTGAAAAGATACTCACTCAACGAAAAGTAAACTCCAGTGCCATGAATAAATACAATAGGGGCTGAAACTAGCGAATGAACGCTGAGATCAGCCGACCAAGTATTAGGAAAACAATCTGAAATTAACGTACGCAAATATCTGCAATACTTAAACTCGGTTTCTATTTGACTTGACTAGTAATGCCTCGGAACTAGCAGTAATAGAAACGCAATGTATAACTCACCGCACTTGACATGAGAAGAGGTAAAGTTACTCTCACCTCATTTTAAGGGGGACACTTTGACCCAATCATTAATATCGCATGATAGCTATAGAATCTCACATGCAACTATAAGGTCTGGGGAACTTAAGATGCTGCTAACTGCTACACTTACCTTTTTAAGGGAATTAATTTGCTTCTTGTGTTGCCGCGCGTAATCATCGTAGTCGAATAATCCACACTCCTTACGGGGGTAACTCTGCAAATGGGATCCCTTCATCAACATAGAAAGGATGGAGCCGTCACCGGCTCGATAGGATGCTGAACTTCTGATTTACAGCTGACAGCTAATCCAAATTTGATAAACTTCATCGAAACATTGAAATGTTATATAATAAGCAGGCACCTATTGGATAGTAGTAACTCGAAGCCTCGAATTTCCATGCAAAACCTGGAACGCACCACCCGAATTTCCAATTCATGCGCCCATCTTCATACACAAAAAGGACCAAAAACTGTCCCGTATATATACATATCGTACTCTTCTCCCGCCTTCTTACAATTTCATGCCCGTCATCTTAGCAACTCTTAAGCTCTGCCTCATGCTCAGGTCAAGCATGATCTCCTCGCTACCTCCAGGAATGGCATACGCGCGGACGTCACGGTACAGTCGCTCGACCTTGCCGCCCTGACCACCTCGCGAGTAACTCAGGCCACCGAAAATTTGGCTGGCCTCGCGCGCACAGAACTCAAAGGTGAGCGTGCTCTGGGCCTTGAGACCAGCAATGGGTCCACCGAGTCTGAGCATAGCCTCTGTCTCGCCCATCTTCTGGCACTGGTAGACGAGGTTCTCTAGCCAATTGTACGAGGCCTCGATCTGCCTCGCCATGTGCGCCAGCTTCATGCGGATCACGGGGTGCTCCATCAACTTCTTGCCAAAGGTTCGTCGCTTGTTCGCGTATTTGACAGATTCCTCGTAGCAGACACGGGAGAAGCGCAGGCATTGGATGATGATACCCATCCGTTCGTGGTTGAAGTTGGTCATCATGACTGGATTCAAAATTAGTAACCCTGATCTGGAGTTGATGCTGAGACTTGCTTACCCTTGAAGCCCTGGTTTTCCTTGCCAATGAGGTTCTCAACAGGCACCTTAACATCCTCGAAGGTGATGTATGTAGTACCGGACGACCATACACCTTGGCAGTCCATACGTCTTGTGCTTACGCCACCGAAGTCACGCTCGATAAGGAGCAGGGAGACACCGGCCATACCCTCGCCACCTGTTCGTACGGCGACGGTGAAGTAATCACACCAGATACCATTCGTAATCCACTTCTTTTCACCGTTAACGATGTAATGCTTGCCATCTTCGCTCAGCTTAGCTTCGCAAGTCAGGTTAGCAACATCGCTTCCGGCATCGGGTTCCGTGATTGCTAAGCAAATTCGTTTCTCTCCTGTCAGAAGTCCAGGTAGAATACGGTCTTTCAAGGCCTTCTTGCCGAACTTGACGAGCGGCGGGCAACCAATACCAAAGCCACCAAGGATGTTCCAGACAAACCCGCCAGATCCGACACGTGACAGTTCATCGGTGACGATCAATTCATGGAACAGATCCCATTGCTCCGGCGCTACCGACTTGACAGTATTTTTCGTGTACTCGACGGGATAATGTACACCTAGTAGGCCTGCAAGATAACCACGACGGCCTGCCTCGAGGAAGATCTCACGTGGCACCTCTTTCTTTTCGTCCCATTCCGTGACATTCGGCTCGATATCGCGCTCGACCCATTCGCGAATTTCGGCTCGGAGAGCGGCGTGGGATTCGTTGAAATAGGGAGAGTGGAACTACGAGCAAATAATTAGCAAGGATAATTGAGACATACAGCCGAGCTGTGTGAGGCGAAGACATACACCCTGGTACCAACTGGGATCCGCAAAAGGAATCAGAGCACCGAATGGTTCCAATGCCTCGGTCTCTTGTTGCGCAGTGGAGGGAACAACGGCTTTCTTAGTCTCCTTCGTCGGCTTGGGAGCAGCGTAGGTCTTGGACGGTTCTGGTGTTGGTTCGGACTTGGGTTTGGGTTTGGTATCTAACGAGCCAATTTGAAGTGATGGTTTGTACTTCTTGAGAATACCCTCATTATGATATTTCCAAAATTGCTTGGACGCATCCTTTCCGGCAACTCGGGTTAGGATCTTCTTCCCACCTACATGACAATGAGACTATGGTTAGCGATTTTGACTTAAGCCTATTTGATTCAGACAGGTGCATTGCGCCGAGCTCTCGACGCTCCCGTGGGTGGCATCGTGAGGATGCAAAATAATCTAGAGAGGTCAAGTGACGACATACCAGGGTGCTCATCTTGGAATTTGGTCAGATCGTAGACATCGTCATCTACAACGATCCATAGAGAATCGCCTTTGTTATGCGATGCGACGTCGCTCTTGGAAAAGGTCTTGGACATGCTGAAGGAAAAGCCTGGGTATATAGAAATAAAATATCTATTTGGAATTATAGCAGTAACATAAAATGGTTAAAAGTACAAGTGAGGAAAAGGGAAAGATCAATTATCTTTTAAAGGAAGAACCAAAGGCTCGGCGATTACACTTTTTTTTACCGAGCCTCGCCCTCTACTGCAACGTCTTACGGCTAAGAGCTTGCAAGTTCAACATGTGATTCTGGAAAGGGACCCTGTAATGTTCGGCCTATTCTGGAACCTATGCCGCGAACCAGCTATGTACTGTTTAGCTCCCTATAGATGCGCTATAAATGCGCTAACGCGTCTTCTAAGCCACTCAGTGACTCGCTATTGGCAATGAGAATCTGCGACATTGCTCTCAACATGGGACCGACCCCCCACAATAATACCTAGCCTAGGTTAGGCGAAGTGGACCTACACGCAAGAGTTAAAAAAGAACTTCCGGGGGTTTTCGTGGGGAAAGGAATAGTATACGTTTATGACTTGGGATGTTTTAGTGCTCCTTCGCCATTACTATTACTCGTGTCATGTGTTGCGTCTCAACCTAAGGTATCGTTGGCATGTGATTCAAAGTTTCTTCCTTATTTGGAGCTGAGAATGTGGGGGATGTAGCAGAGGCAATACATACATACTGTACCTACCATGTAATGAGGTCATGCTTAAGATCTCTTAGTTGTGGCCAATTGGAGATGTTGGAGATTGAAAGTACTGGGGTCACACACTGCCGAGGTACATACGCCTAGAGGATCCACAGTAAGTCGCCCGATAATGCGGCACCGGACTGCAAGAGCTGTACCTAAGAAATAAGAAACTCGAGACTTCTCTAGGTTAGGTTAGTTCCATATGCTGTTACTTCATCCGCTTCTAGTTTCCCTGGTGTAATCTATTCGCTTCATCATTCCCGCCTATTTATGTCTCTATTGCCGCATATCTATTGCAATAAAGGCTCGTAAATTTAGCGAACCAATTCTTTCTCAATTTCATGTTTCTAACGTTGATCTGTTCTACGGTGAAGGAACAGAAAAACTCGACTCAGATTATAGACACATGAAATTAAACAACAGTTAATGTCTAAGGGAAGCCTTCTACAATGCACACGATATTCCGAATCTTCCGCAATGACACATTACTTCCTCACAGGTAATTCATGTCAAAAGTTTGGCAATTGTAAGTTTTAGTATTACCTTAACTAACTAGGTAGGTATGCTACAAGTTAGGTATTCATCATATTATTGTAGTAAATTGTAGCTGGATGGTGTATTGCACAGTCCGGGTTTTGCACAGCTAACCTCTTTGACACGCCTCTCAACACGTCTCTCGCTACGGTCAACATATCATCACTAAACACTGTACGATGTGTTACCTATAACTAATGAAGTTACGTCAGATTGTTTCGAGATTGAAAAGACAGTCTCTTTTGTACGCGATGGTTCAATTATACAGAAACCACCAAAATAAATCGCCGCGCCTATTAGCGCTATCATAATTTCATACTCAAGCCTGGGATGGGTTATTAAGCGCCTGCGTCTCAAGCTGGACAACACCATAGCCAGTCATTCTCTTTGTTGCCGCTGGACAAGGGACAAAACCACAAGCACAGGCCACTGTCGATTAGGCCCTTGATTGGTCAATAGCACTTCAATTGGGAAACTCCCGATTTAGAAGTCTTTCAAACTGGCCTGCGACTTGAAAGCTCAAAGGCCAGTTGACCCTCTTTGTTGGCCCTGTTGTATCAACTTGCGCCGTATTGAGCGCTTGTTTGTCAATGGATTCACAGATTCAGATCTGGCTGTGTTTGCATTGTTTTCATATTTAAATATCATTCAATGTTCCTCAAGGACTGAGTCTACTTTCTTGTACACATGTTTCCTTCGTCACTACTATAACACATACGACACTGGTTGTCTTTGATTCACTCTGCATTCATTAAACATCATCAGCAGATAATTATTTAATAATCTTTTAACTGGAAGTTTCCACGGCTTACTATTTATCGTTCCTTGCCCAGATCATCTTGGAATCATCTACAGCCTCAGCAAATTCGCATATACATAACCAGTAGCCAGAAGAAGAAAAAGCAACCGGAAATAATGGCTATTAAATCTCTCATCACCCGATTTGGCAAAGGTGCTGCCACCAAGCAGATGTACATATACGAGACATGGCTACGTTGGATCGTCCGCGGAATCCAGTTCGTACTCGCCGTCATTGTCTGTGGTCTATATGGGCGTCGCGTCGACCATGATCGTAGACACGGGAACGGTCAGTCAGTCGCGTGGGTTTACGCACTATTCGTCGCCGGTTTTTCGTGCATCACCTGCATTTTGTACTCTATCCCCAACCCATTCGGCCGCCTACAGTCGCATCGCCTCTTCGCCTGGGACCTCATCCTCTTCGTCCTGTGGGTTGCCCTCTTCGGCACCTTTGCCGCTATCTTCCTCAAACGTGAGGAAGACGAGTACGAGGGCACCAGCGTCTCACTCATGAAGTGTGCTGTCTGGATTGATCTCGTGAATTGCGTTTTCTGGCTCTGCACCGGTCTTTACGGCTGCTTCCGTACTTTCGTCGGCAGGAAGGTGAACGGGAAGATCGATGAATATTCGAACAAGGTTGAGGATGGAATCAACGCCAAGGTGGATCAATACGCGGGTTCCGCAAAGGACAGCTTCAGCATGAAGCTCAATCCCTTACACAACGCCGGTTCCGCAAAGAGCAACTTCAGTATGAAGCTTAATCCTTTACGCAACGAGACAGTATGAGCTAGGAATACGTGGGAAGGGATGGATATCTCATACGTTGAATAACGATGCGCATGGCCGTATGATAGGATTGGGTTATAGGGATCTTGTTCATGCATAGCATTACGGACGGTTGCATATAGACTACTAGACGGGCTTCATCAGTTAGAAGTGATGTCTCAGACTGATCCCCTTGGGTTCCCTTTTTCGGGAGCCATCAAGGGTTGTCCATTAATATTATTATTATATTTTACACTATAATTTTCCCACAATATTAATCATGATCCGTATTGAATTTTAACTGTACACGGACTAGATGTTGTGTCCTAAGTGGCCACAGGGGCTATTTTACAATGGCCAGGGGAAGCCTAAATCAAGCCTCAAATATATCGTAATACTACATCCTAAGAATTATTTTATGTTTATAGCTTCATTGTTTATACTTCTCTACCGCCGGTTCATTCATTTCATACTCTAATCTTGTTTGTAATGCCTTTGTTTAACTAGTATACCACTTCTAGCCTAGGTAGGTAGCTATGACATTTTCCCAATACGTTCTCATCCGTATTATCTTCAATATACATAACCTAGTTCTATTATGGTGACTATACTCTATCATCAGCACATTAGTCCAGTAGTCTTGCTGCCACAGCGATGAAACTTCCAGGCAATCAAATTATTTTGCCCCGACGATTCGACATTGCATTTACAGAGATCGCAACAAAGTGATGTCTTAGAAAGGTTGTATAGGCATCACCTAAATACAGATGTTCTAGGCCACCATACTATATTAAAACACAAAGAAATTATAAAATAACAGGGCCGGTTTTTATCAAAAGCATTGTCCAACATTTCCTTTGTTACGTATCTACTTCCTTTGATGAACTATACAAACCATGTAATCAGATATCGATATAATGTTCCATTCCTCTTGTTCTCAAGTTGAACTAGACAGCCCAACTCGATCCACACAAGTCCTTTACAGTCAATATTGTTTCAAACAAATTCTTTTCCAATTTTGACACAGATTTGAGCAAAATGTCTCCTAAAGGTACTCGCCTTACACACAAATCTCTCCCGCGACTTATCATTCCGTTAGGGAGTCGTCGAATGGAGCCTGAGGAAATTACAGTGAGCCGTGTCAAGGACTTTCTAGACTACTGTATCAAGAATAAAAAGGCACCTATCACGCGGCTCCCAGATATTGCCTTTATCCCTCCCCCGGGCACTCCAGGCTCGGGTTCAGGTAGTACAGGAGACCAGAAGAAAGGAAAGGAGCCCGAAAAGAAGCCTAGCAGTCATGAAGAACAGGAAAATCCGGATACTATCGCATTCACGGATTGTGAATACGACAGGCTAGAGGCGTTGCAAGCACAGCTTGCCGAGGTTAAGGTGCTACATCATAATTTGTATCACCAGACGACCGTAGACCGGAATAATAGGGAGGCAATGACAAAGTGCAAGAAAGCTAGAGCTGAGCGGGAGCAGATTAATAACGAGATCTCGGAAATTTATCGAAAGAGGGCGATTCGTCGAGACTTTAGACGGGATGCCAACAACCCTAAGGGAATAAAGAATTGGTGATAGCCCAGGTAGGTGGGCACTAAGGGATATTAATGGGCGGCCATGGAAAGGGGGCAAGTACGCGAAACCTCTTTCGTTAATGATTCTTATGATGTTTATGACTGTTATGATTAAGGGTAAATCAATTAAAGTCACATAGGATGTGACATTTCTGTACTACATAAAATAGGAGTGGGGGAGGCTGGGAATAGTAAACATAACATAATTCTCCAACTTGCTCTCTCATTGTCATCGAGGCTACTCCTTGCGATTTTTCAAGTACCCAGCTTTCATCCTTGAAATTAGCCGTGACAAATGAGTAATAGGTTTTCGTACCGCCATAAAAAGCTTTAAGATTATTGTTTAGAAACTACGTAGACTGGGTAGTATCTTAAGCATATCGATGAGTACCTAAATCTGACCAAGCAGCAAAGAGTATAAGTTGGCGAACAACGAGACTGTTCCTGAACACCTGAGAAGTTCACAATCGCTTTGTTTCCATTGTATGAGCACATCAAATTGTTCCAGCGGAAACATAAATATATGTGGTTTCGTGCACACGATCTATCATGGATTTATGAGCCACAAAGGACATGACATATCATCTGAGTTGGCTATTTCAATATAAATTCGTCAACATCTCGACTTGCAGATACAGCACATATCTCACACATCTAACAATTGAAGTATCCATATCTAAAGTATTCACACCAAAACCAAAAAGAATCCTTATCGAATAGAACTTATAACTTTATAAATCATGTCCGGCCAAGCTTCGTCAAGACAAGGGTCGTTCAGAGAACGGGTTGAAGAAGAGATGCGAACTCGAGGGCAGACAACAGGTACGGGCCGGTCCCCAAACCAGGAGACTTTATTAAAAAGCCCCCCGCGAAAACTCTCATACGAGTTACTTCCTGAGATTCTCTCAGTGGTACCCAAGGTAGCCCCACCGGTCTTGACCAAGGATGATGGAAATGTTGCGCCACTGGATCATCTAGCCAGCCTACCTGTCCAGCAAAAACCAAGCCAGGCAGGACAAAACACGCTGGGCCCCAAATCGACGCTCCGTAGACGCAACGCGCTCTGCCGACGTGTGACAGCGCCCGTGGGATGTAAGAAAGGGATTCCTGACGATGACAACCGTCCCAAGGACTACTTTTCTTTCCCGTTCGCGGAGCCCCCTTCGCCGCATTCGCCTGCGGCGGAGGAACTTCGCAACGCGTGGCAGAGCTTTCAAAGGCCGATCCGAGCCCACTCGTTACCCTCGCGTCAGTTTCACAAACCTGAGAATATGCTAAGCTAGTAATTATAAGTGGCCGTGGAGCAGTACAGGAAGCCGGCCTATGCATAAGAAAGAAAGAAAGAAAGAAAGAAAGAAAGAAGAGTTGTATATAAAGGAAGAGAAATAGGCGATATGAAGTAGGCGTGTTTCCCTTGTTTCCCTGTTTATTTCTAGTTAAATGTTTTTTTTTTGGGGGGGGGGGGGGGGGGGGTGAGGTAGGGGTTAGAATTAGCATTTTTTTAGAAACCACTAAAATGAAGCGTAATGTTTGAATTATAAAAGATAGTAAAAACATATAACCCCCGGGGCTGGGGGTCCGGCCAAA